>NC_073252.2:7234200-7535000 GCF_029289425.2 Pan paniscus | reverse complement strand
GGGGAGGTTGTAAGAACAGGAGCAGCAGCAGGAAGAAGAGGGTCACACCATGTCTTCCCGGCTTTCACCACTGTGTCTCCAGCGCTAGTGGGCCTTCAAGGCCCTGCTGAAATGCCACCTCCTCCAGGAAGTCTCTCTGGTTCTGCCCTCCTTACCACCCTGAGTTGCCACTGACTTTCCTTCCCCTGAAGCTGCCCCTTAACTCTCTGTGTGTGTCTCTTAAGAGGCAGAGAGCTTTCCTACCTGGTTTACGTTCCCATATTCGGCATGTCACCTCCAACACAGCCCATGATCATTTGGGGTAGTAACCACAGCTCCCGTTCACTCATTCATTCATTCATTCCACAAACAACTGTTAAAAGCCCACTGGCCCAGAGTCAGTAAAGCAAATGGCATGTTTGTTGAGTGACTCCTAGACCAGCCCATCAATCAATCCATTGATGGATCAGTCATAGCAATTTGTTGCTCAACATTCCTGGGAGGAGGGAGGTGGGAGGAGGCTTGGAGGCAGATAGAGGAGCCCAGGCAGAGAGTAAGTGTGGCTCCTCTGACCCTCCTATGATAAACCCACACAGCAGACCCCTTCGAGTGGCCACAGAGAGGAGGAAATCCAGCCCCTCAGGGGGCAACTGGCCAGAAGGCTCTGGGCATCCAGGGCAGCTGCCTCCTACCCATTCTGTGGATGCCCAGTCCCCTGACACCCACAGGGAAAAGAAAAGTTCCCACACATAGGTTCTCACTTGGCTGCCGAGTTCTGAAAGGGAAAAGGGGAGAAGGTGTCTCTATTCTGCCCTTCTCCAACCCAAGCCTGGGAGGGCAGGAGAGGGGAGTGAGAGGGGTATGGTGGGCAGCAGCAGCACAGATGCAGGAGCTTCTGTCATTCCCCCAAATCACCCCTCAGCCCCTGCCTGCACCAGCCTGGGCTGTCAGAGCAAACTGTCCTGCCCAACAGGCTGGGTGGCCCAATGGTGAACACACAGGCTTTGGCGTCAGCCCCACACACGAGCAAATCTCCACTCCTCCACCTCATCCACAGCAGTGCAGGGGGCCGACTCCTCCTCTCAGAGTCTCAGGTCCTCATCTGTAAGATGGGGAGATGCTGTGAACCCCAAGGGCATGTGAAGTGTGAATGAGATGATGACTAGAAGAGAAACAGGAAATGGAAGACAGCGTGGGGTCTATGACCACCTCCTCCTCAGGCAGAGCCAGGGTAGGGAGGGAGGCAGGAGGGGAGGCGGGTACTGCTACATCAAAGGATGGGCTGGCCTGGACAGGGCATGAGGAGCAAGAGGGCTCCTGGGAGGGGCCACACCAAGGGCCACCCCTGGGCCTGACGTCAGGGACAGCTCCTGTTCCAGGGAAAGCACAGTGCTCTCACCAGGAAGAGCGCCCTCAGCACAGCAACCATTTCTCAAACACCTGCCACATACCCTGGGCCTACGAGTACAGAGTACAACCCCTGTGAGCCCCGTGATTCTATCTGTGCTTGAGAATGTGGGTTCTGAGGAGATCCTGAGTCCCACAACCTGGGTTCAAATCCCCCAGTCATGGAATTGAACTCTGTGGACCTCAGCTTCCACGTCTGTAAAATGAGGATGATTGCATCACTTTTTAATTGAGTATGGTAAGGATTAAATGAGATACATCTGTGTCAGCCAGGATCTGCACAAGAAACCACATGGTTAATAGAATTTAAAGAAAGGGTGGCAACAAAGCCAAAATAGACAAAAGGGATCTAATTAAACTAAAGAGCTTCTACACAGCAAAAGAAACTATCATCAGAGTGAATAGGCAACCTACAGAATAGGAGAAAATTTTTGCAATCTATCCATCTGACAAAGGGCTAATATCCAGAATCTACAAAGAACTTAAACAAATTTATAAGAAAAAAACAAACAACCCCATCAAAAAGTGGGAGAAGGATATGAACAGACACTTCTCAAAAGAAGACACTTATGCAGCCAACAAACATATGAAAAAAATGCTCATCATCACTGGTCATCAGAGAAATGCAAATCAAAACCACAATGAGATACCATCACACGCCAGTCAGAATGGCGATCATTAAAATGTCAGGAAACATGCTGGAGAGGATGTTTCCCACCGTTGGTGGGAGTGTAAATTAGTTCAACCATTGTGGAAGACAGTGTGGCTATTTCTCAAGGATCTAGAACTAGAAATACCATTTGACCCAGCAATCCCATTACTGGGTATATACCCAAAGGATTATAAATCATTCTACTATAAAGACACATGAACACATATATTTATTGCGGCACTGTTCACAATAGCAAAGACTTGGAACCAGCCCAAATGCCCATCAGTGATAGACTGGATAAAGAAAATGTGGCACATATACACCATGGGATACTATGCAGCCATAAAAAAGGAATGAGTTCATGTCCTTTGCAGGACATGGATGAAGCTAGAAACCATCATTCTCAGCAAACTATCACAAGATCAGAAAACCAAACACCACATGTTCTCACTCATAAATGGGAGCTGAACAATGAGACCACATGGACAGAGAGGGGAACATCACACACCGGGGCCTGTCGGTGGGTGTGGGGTTAGGGAAGGGATAGCACTAGGAGAAACACCTGATGTAGACGACAAGTTGATGGGTGCAGCAAACCACCATGGCATATGTATACCTATGTAACAAACCTGCACGTTCTGCACATATGCCCCAGAACTTAAAGTATAATTTTAAAAAAACTTAAAAAAAAAAAGAAAGGGATAATCACAGAGGTGTGGACAGAGCCAAGGAGTCAGCAGGGGACGCAGCAGAAGCACTCTGCCCCTGCTGGAAGCCACCACTCCCCCAACACTGAAGGAGGAAGAGGACAGAGCAGAGGTACCTGGGCGGGTGAGAGCTGTAGCCATGGGCCAGGGCTGGCCAGTGGAGCTGTGGACAGAGGAAAGCAGCAAACACAGCAACCCCAGACCTCAAAGAGAAAGTTGCAGGAACCCATCCCCCATCCTTGCCTTCCTCCCATCTCCTGTCGGCGCCTCTCGTTGACTGAACCCAATGGGAGGCCAGGGCCAGGGAGGCCAGGTAAGCAAGCTGTGGACTCACCTCCAGGGCACAGAGCAGGCAGAGAAGGACAAGGGGCTGGGGGAGGCCAGAGAAGAATGGGCACACATGGGGTAGAGCACATGGCACCTTTCGGGAGCTTCCCACATGTGCACTTCTCTTCCTGTCACCACCTTTTACGGGTGACAAGCCTGGAGCTCAGGGAGGTGAAGGGACTTGTCAAGGACACACTCTCAGTCAGTGTGCAGGACACAAGCTATTTGAACATCTGGGAGACCTGTGGGGCAGGAAAGGGAGAAGGGGCATTATTAAAATGTGCGAATCTTGGCCGGGCTCCCTGCCTGGAAGAGCCACTGTGACCATCGCGATGCGGAGAGGCTCTCCCTGCCCTGCCGCCTCTCAGGGTCCATACTTACACTGGTTTCTCTTGGGGCCCCGGGGAGTTCCCCACCCCCACCACCCCCAGGCCTGGGTCTCCCTGCCCTCACACAGCCTTCCCCAAGGTCGGTGCTGAGCAAAACCAGCCCCCTCACCCATTTAAGGTTCTTGGTGGGCACTCCTGGCGCCAGGCACACAAGCCTCACCTCACCGCCAATCCGTCCTGCTGGTTTGCAGAGGCCTGGAGAGGCCACCATCTGTGTGAAATATCACTTCTGTCCTCTGGCCACCTGCCCACTCCAGGGCCCGAGGGAGCCCGGCCAAGATTCACACA
Organism: Pan paniscus; assembly: GCF_029289425.2. Lineage (NCBI taxonomy): Eukaryota > Metazoa > Chordata > Mammalia > Primates > Hominidae > Pan > Pan paniscus. The sequence goes on along the minus strand of NC_073252.2, from coordinate 7,531,251 downwards.
TTCTAATAATATCCCTTCTCTCTCTCCTGCCCCACAGGTCTCCCAGATGTTAAAATAGCAAAACTTGTCCTGTTCTAGAAATACTGAGAAGTTCCTATTGAGCTTCTCAAATCACCAGTGAATGCCCAGGAGCCATAAATTAATGACCCCCGAGTCTCTACCGATGACACCTACATCCAAAGGATGCTAGGAATGGGTGGCTGCGGCCGGTGCCCACACTCTGCCTGGAGATTCAATTCACTTGGATCCCAAAACCGTCCAGCCCTATCCGGCTCTGCCAGACCGAGCTCCCCACTCTTCCCCCAACAGACCTCACACTCTGCCCCCAGCATGTCTGCTCATGCTGGACGCCCCCTTTCCCGACACCCCCATAGTCCCAACCCCCCATCATGCGAGACGCAGCTGATTTCTGCCAGGCTTAGCTGTCACAGCTCCCCCGCTATTGATGGTAACCACATTACCTTTGCATCCGAGATTTGGGGTTTTCCTGCCTCCCGGGCGCCGAGCTGGAGGGCATAATCCATTTCCAGTTCAGCTCTGTAATCCCCCAGTTCCTAGCAAGGGCCTTTGCATTTGTGGTTATTCAATGAATAAATGAATGAGTGAATGAATGACTGAATATATCCCCACAGTTTAGAGTTCCTGCCCAGAGGCTGCAAACTGCCATCTGAGGGGCCAAGTCTCGGCCAGAGGTGGCTTTTATTTGTCACACATGGTGTTTTGTTTTTTGTTTTTTAATTTTTAATTGGTTGTCAACATTTAAAACCAGGAAAGCCCCCTACAATACAGACTTCCAGATTCTCTAGAAGAATCAAAAGATCTGGAAATGCCACTCCCTGGTCCCTCGTGGCGGCCCTGGCTGGAGCAAAGAAGTGCTGTCCCCTCTGAGCGGGCATGTGCTCACCAGGCACGCTCTCCCCACTCTCAAGAGCCTCTCCCTGCCCCAGGGCTGTTCTTCAGGACACTTGCCCCAGACACCCATGGCCTCCTGGCACCTGAAGAGGTCCGAGTTTGTAGACCCTAGGCAAGTGAGGAGGCAGAGACCTGGAGAGACAGCACGACCTGCCCAGCAAGGCCAGCCCCAGTGGGGCCAGACCTAGGACCCCACACTCCAGCCCAGGGTCCCCATGCACCAATCCCGGGTCCCCACGCTCCAGCCCCAGGGCCCCACGCTCCAGCCCCGGCTCCCCACGCTCCAGCCCCGGGTCCCCACGCTCCAGCCTCGGGTCCCCACGCTCCAACCCCGGGTCCCCACGCTCCAGCCCCGGCTCCCCACGCTCCAGCCCCGGGTCCCCACGCTCCAGCCTCGGCTCCCCACGCTCCAGCCCCGGGTCCCCACGCTCCAGCCTCAGCTCCCCACGCTCCAGCCCCGGGTCCCCACGCTCCAGCCTCAGCTCCCCACGCTCCAGCCCCGGGTCCCCACGCACCAACCCCGGGTCCCCATGCTCCAACCCCGGGGCTCCAGTGGCCCCACTGCACAGCCGCTCTGCCCAGGGCATGCCCTGGCCTGTCTGTGGCAGGTGGACAGATAACACCACAGGCCTAGTTAGATGAAAGATTGGAACAGATGGTTTCTCAGTTATGGCTGTGAGCAGAAGCTCCCCAGGAGCTGGCCCCCACCTGACCTCTGATCCAAGCCTGAGAAGACGAGGCTAACCAGCTTCTTGAGCCCCGGAACTCAGGCCTGTCTCTGGACCACTTGGACAGGGAGAAGGCATCGGGCTTCAGGCTCAAGCAATCCATCCACTCAGAAGGGCTGGACCCCCATCACAGCCGCCTCCCCAGCACACCCTCTCTCCAACGCCATCTCCCATTCCTGCCTCCCACACTCCCTGTCAATTCGCTCCAACTCACTTCAGTTCTATTTCACTGAGCCCATTCATACTGAGGCTCCTGCGTCTGCCAGGAACTACGGCACAATATGAAGATGAACAAGGATCTCCCTTTAGGTCCCAGATGAAAGCCGCCTCCTCCAGGAAGCTCTCCCTGCTTAGCCACCTGTTAGATTCTCCCAAGTCCCACGGAAACTGCCCAGGAAGCACTGGTTACACTTACCTTCTTCTGCATGGGACTGTCACCTCCGCTAGGGCAGGAACCTGACCTGACTGCTCAGTGCCTTGCTGAGTGAATGGGTGGGTGAATGGAAGCCTGAGAAGGCTTGAGAAGCCAATTCCTGCCTTCTGGACTCTGTCACACTCTCTCACGCACGCTCACACACTCACTCTCACACACTCATGCTCACACACATGCTCACATACTCATCTGTGCACCGCAGACACCTCCCACCCATGCTCTCCCCGTTGCCCATGCTTGGGCTGCAGATGTAGCATCGGATCCCCTGGGACCTCATGGGAACACAGCCGGCCCAAACCTGCTGAGTCAGATCTGCACTCTGACCGGTCCCCGGGGACTGTGTGCATGGAGATGTGAGAGACTCTGCTCTCAACAGCACTACACAGTCACTGTTATTAGAATCCTCCTGATGCAGAACCTGAGGTCCAAGGAGGCCCAGTCACCGGCCCAAGCCCATACAGCCAGCACTGCTCAGAGCATCCAAAGTCACGTCCATGGAATTCCCAAGGCCCTGGGTGTCAGCCCGCCCCTCTTTTTTTCCTTTTTATTTTTACAGATTTATAGGGCACATGTGCAATTTTGTTATACACATAGATGGTATAGTGGGTGTATCCATCACCCAAATAATGTACATTATACCCATTAACCAACTTGTCATCATGCTCCTGCCACCCGTCCGAGTCTCCACTGTCTATCACTCCACACTCATAAGTCCATGGACACACACTTCTTAGTACCCACTTATGAGTGAGATCATGCTATATCTGACTCTCTGTACCTTGCTTTTTTCACTTAAGATAATGATTTCCAGTTCCATCTATGTTGCTGCAAAAGATATGCTTTCATACTTTTTTATGGCAGAATAGTATTCCACGGTGTGTCTAGACCACATTTCCTTTATCCATTCATCATGGATGGACACTTAGTTTGATTCTATATCTTTGCTGCTGTGAACAGTGCTGCAATACACATACGAATAGGTATATTTTTGATGCACTGATCCTTTCCTTCGGGTAGATGCTCAATAGTAGCATTGCTGGAGCTAATGATTGTTCTATTTTTACCTCTTTGAGAAATCCCCATACTGTTTTCCACAGTGCCTGAACTAATTTACATTCCCACCAACGGTGCCTAAGAGTTCCCTCTTCTCTGCATCCATGCCAACATCTGTTACTTTTTGTCTTTTTAATACTAGCCATTCTGACTGGGGTGAGATGATATCTTATTGTGGTTTTGATTTGGATTTCTCTGATGAAGAGCAATGCTGAGATTTTTTTCATGTAACTCTTACCCTGAGAACAAAGCTGCCTGGGACCCGGGTCACAAGGAACCAGCACCTAGCTGCAGGAAGAGGCAAATTCCATCCACGGAATCCCATGACTTCTTCAGGAGGTGGGTTCAGTGTGTGTACCCTGCTGTAAGGCAGGGGCCTCCTGCCCTCCTGGAGGGGCTGCCTTGCCAGCACATCCTCCCTGGCCCCTCAGGAGCCGGGCACGGGTCACCATAGAGCACTGCCTACACAGCCTGGCTCATGCCACCTCCTCCCCAGTGTCCCTGTGGGCCCCTGAATCCTTCCTATGACACCACCTCAACTAGGAGGGAGCTGGGGGTGCCCTGGCCACCTGCCCCCTGGACACCTCCTCTGCCCCGGCACTCAGTGGGGGAACAAAGGCAGGCACCAGAGGGGTCCTCGTGCACCCCTGCAGGGAGCACCATCCCTCTTCTGCAGCGCCTTCGCTGGGCCTGGAATGAGCTACAGATCCCTAATGAGAACAGGGGGACGGCCCGTGTCACTGCTCAGAATAAACTGAATATGTCATAGGCAGTGGACCAGAGGCAGGCAGGGACACAGGGCCACAGATTCAGGATGAAGCCTTGGGGCCCTGGACCCCAGAGCTGCCCCAGGGTCTCTCCTCCCCGGCGAGGCTCAGGTTGTCCCTGCAGCAAACCTTGTGGGGAGGGCTCCTGGGGACAAGGGAGTCTGAGACAGGGATGGTGATAAGAACTGGCATCCTTAGCCCGGCTGCTTAGGAGACCTCAAAGGCCGGGACGGCCAGGCTTTGTGATCACCAGGATGCCCTTGATCCTCCAGGTGCCTCTTGAATTAGGAAAAACCAGCCATGGGGGGCTGAGCCCAGCTGGGGGATTCAGGGGCTGAGTCCAGGCAGTTTCAGGGGTCCAAGCTGTGGTCTCCATCCCAAATGCTGGCTCTGAGCTGGGACAGTCATGCAGCTTCCTGAGGCTCCATCTGGGGAACAGAGATAATGCCACATACCCAGCCAGCTAAGGGGGATTTTCCATTCAACAGTTTCAATTTTTTCTAAACGAAATACAATAATGATTTTGGATTGCCACTCATGAGGAACCAGGCTGGTTGGAGATTTTCATCTATAATAATTTTTAGAAGCCTCATCTGTTTGGGGTTTAGGTGAGGAAGGGCCCTCCATGCCTGCAACAGTCCTAGCTGACGCCTGTCAGACCGGCACAATGCCAATCCCTCCCGCACCCCCAGCCCCTCTCAGAAGCATCCTGGTTTGGGTGATGAATTGCGCGGTCACTCAGGGCTTGTGAAGGTGGAGCTAATAAAGAGTCGCCGTCTGGTGCAAAGACATTTGGGGAAGTATGTAGAGCCTTTATTTTCAAAAGTCAAATCACTCTATTATTTCTTTTGTGTTATAAAAGTAACACATGTTCAATGAAAAAGTTCAACCATCATAGGAACATTCCAAAAAAAGAGAAGGGGGTGAGAAGCACGGACCACCCTCCTGGCCAGCCCCCAGAGTCATGCGGTTTGCTCTAAATCCATGCACTCCTGGCCCCTGAGCTCCGCCCTGCCCCACCGGGCCCATCCTGCCCACACCTGGCCCCAGCATGCCCTCCTTCCCAGCCACACTGGCCCCTCAGTTCCTGCAGTTTCCTCCCCCAGAGCCCCTGCTCACCCTCTCTCTGGAAGACCCTGCCCTCCCACTCTCCTGCCTCAGGCCTCCTTGGCGAGTCCCCAGCCTCCACAAGTGCTGAGGCCCCCCAGATGCCAGGTAGTATCTCAGCTCTGCAACATGACTCAGGCCAGGGGTGAGGGGCTCACTGCTGAGGGTGGTACTGCAGGGGTCAGGGAGTTGAGTGACTCGAGGCCTTCCCAGACCCTTTTCCACCTTGCAAGTGATATGACTGGCACCATACGTTTAGAGGAGGCTCAGCCAGAGGGGTGTGTGTCATAAGTACTGGCCGCTGTCATCATCAGGTCCTGCCCCCAGAATGTGGGCTGCCCAGTCCCTGCTCTCCCCTTTCTCCTTGCCACCCAAACCCAATTCTGTCCCGGATGCAATGTGCTCAGCTGAGACACCTGCTTCCTGGACTCCAAAGGAGCTGTAGAGGTGGCCATGTGATCCAGCTGTGACCAACAAGACATAAGCAAAGTCACATGGTGGGGGTTCTGGGATCGCTTTTTTAAAAACCTTGTCTCTGGAGGACTTCTCACCTCCCCATCCCCTTCTTCCTGCCTGGAATGCAGATGTGATGCCTGGGGGTGTGGTAGATCCTATCATACCCATTTACCCAAAGGGACACTGAGGCTTAGGCAGGAGCACACTCCCTCCCAGAGCCACAGAACCTGTGAAAGTGTCAGAGCCAAGGTCAGAATCCTGGTCATCTTGATCCAATACTTGCTTGCTATCATGTTGAAATAACTCCTAGTCTTGAGAACAGCACATTACGGCTTACAGTGAGCCCTCCTGTACACTACAATGTGAGATGTTCTAACAACTGGACAAGGAGAAAATCAGTCCTGGTCCCCCCAACCCTCTCTCCATGTTTTGAATATTCATATGTATATTTGTTTTAATTTAAAAAATTTGTTCAATTCCCTAATAAAATTTTATGATGACTCCTTACTACCTCCAGAGCAAATCCCTTAGCAGAGACCAGAGAGCAAGAAAAGAGACAGAGCTCAGAAGGCATTGTTTGAGCCCCTGGAACAAGCCACACCTGAAGCTGGCCACTACCCTTGAAACTTTCCATGATGCAAAGTCATATATAGTCCTCTTTTCTTCTCATGCTACTTTGAACTGGGCTTCAGTCACCTGCAAATCAAAGGCTATTATCCCAATGCACCCATTTTACAGACAAGGATACTGGGACCCACAGAGCTCTGTCTTAGCCCAAGTCACCCAGTCTTTGGTGGCAGACAGGGACAAGAATTCTACCCTCCTAATGCCCACTCCAGCATCCTCACCAGAATTCCTCATTGCCTCTGGTGGCTGGCCCTGCGCCCACTGGCCAGCCTGCCCTGGTGTCGTGGCGGTTCCGGCAACGAGTCCATATTAAAAGGCCCCGTTCTTCTCGCCTTCAGCGAAAGCCTGGGTTTCTCCTATTAAGTAACAAAGTGAAAGGGAACCCACTGTTCTTGGCAGACACAGTCCACTTTCAAGCAGCCCCAACTGCAGCCGCAAAAGCGCTGCCTGCCCAGCTGTTCCTCGGCCTCGCCTCTTTGTACCCTGACACCTCGCACTCCCCGAATACATGAAAGACCCCAAGGCCGGTTGAGTCTGTCCTTTTCTTGTTCATACGCAAATAGCCTCAACATCTGCCTCTCAGCCGGGGAGACCTGCAGAATATCACGGGACGCTGGGAACATAATTATTCCACAGGATCCAACGATATGTCTCAGGGACATAAATCTTGGAAAGTCTCTATGGAAACATACAAAAATGCATGTTGTTTTTATTAATACTCACAACGAAATGTCTCTGGAATAAGCTGGCTGACTTGAAACCACACCAGAAGAGCCAGCGTGTTTCCCGTTAAAGGGGATCCGTGGGGGTTTTTTAAATGACGCATAGAGCAGCCTGCAGAAAAGAAACCTTCAAAGACAAAGAGGCCCAGGTGGTGGGAGAATTGCTGATGGAAGCAGGCCTTCACCTTCTTTCTTTCTTTCTTTTTAGACAGAGTCTCGCTCAATCACCCAGGCTGGAGGGCAGTGGCGCCATCTCAGGTCACTGCAACCTCCGCCTCCCGGGTTCAAGTGATTCTCCTGCCTCAGCCTCCTGAGTAGCTGGGACAACAGGTGCATGCCACCACGCCCGGCTAATTTTTGTATTTTTAGTAGAGATGGGGTTTCACCATGTTGGCCAGACTGGTCTCAAACTCCTGGCCTCAAGTGATTCACCGGCCTCGGCCTCCCAAAGTGTTAGGATTACAAGCACGAGCCACCGCGTCCAGCCCACCCCTCTTTCTTACAGAAGACTCACTCCTGCCTCAGCCTGCTGAGGGCGTGCTCACATGCACCGTGGGCCCTGCTCAGGGGCCACGTAGAGCAAATCTGAGTGGATAAATCCAGCTTTTACCAGAGAGAGGAAACCTGCGGGTCCCGGCATCTTTTTTGTTGTCGTCTATACCGCACATGTCAATACCGCAGGAGGGGAAGGGAGTTCTGTGTTTGAATCCAGCTCCACCACATGCTTTGTGCGAGGGCTTGAGCAAGTTACTTCCCCGTCCACCTTTAGTTCCTCATCTGTAAAATGGGGACTGTGATAGTCCCATCTACCAGGATGTCACAGAGGCGTGAATGAAGTGACACAGAAAAGCCCCTAGACAAGGACCTGGTGCCCTATAAGCCCTCACAAATGACAGTGGCACAGTAAGGATGGCCACAAATTCTCTGATACTCCTCTCATCAAAAGGTGAATATGTCCCCTCCCCTTGAACCTGGGCTTGCTCTGCAACTTCTCGGCCCACAGAAGACAGCTGAAGGGACACTGTGCCAGCTTCTGGTTTCAGCCTTAAGACATGGGTGGCTTCCACTTTTTTTTCCACTTCCACTCTTGGAACAGTCACTCTTGGGACCACCATGCTGTGAGGAAGCCCAAGCCACATGAAGAGGTTGCAGGAGAGAGAGTGACACCAGCCAGTCCCAAGCTCTTCCAGCCATTCCAGCCCAGGTACTTAAAATGTCAGTGAAGAAACCAGCTTGGACACCCAGCCCGGTTGAGCCTCAAAGGACTCCAGTCCCAGCCGCCATCTGAACACAAGCAAGCAAGAACTATGCAAGGGATCCAGTTAACCCATATAACCATGAGATAATAGAACATGATTCTTTTAAGACACTGAGATTTGGGGCTGATTGTTACTGCAGCACTATCTACCTATCCTGACTGATACAAACTGCATAATCCCACATACCAGTGCCAAACTGACTTACAGTAAAAACCAAGGGGCCCATGATGCTTCTGGCTAAAACCCTGCTGGCCTAATCCAATGGCTCATCAAGTCCCCATCCCTACAGTGCCAGACACAAGCTCTCAGGGTTCCCACCCCCTGAGCTATACTCATACCCTGGCCTAACACAGAAGCCAGCCTTCCTCAGGCCACGAATGGAATTCTCCAATCTCTGGAACATTTGTCTTCTTAAGGTGATCAGTTATTTTTGCCAAAGTCTGATTAAAGCATTGGGCTTCAAATATTATAATTACTAAAAAAGTAGTGTACACCTGGAAAGAGGAATAAAATCAAATAAAGAACAAGGACCTTAAAAAATAGACTAGTCAAATTCTGTCCTTTCACAGATGAGAAAACTGAGAATGAGATAAGACAGGCACACAGCCCAGGGTCACACACGATGACAGTGATCGTCACTACTGTTCCAGAAGGCTTTTGGCAGGCCAGGCACTTCACAGATGCTGTCTTCAATTCTCACAGGACACTGGCACGGAAAGGTCATCATCTTCTTTATTACAGATGAGGAATTGGAGGTCCAGAGAGGTTAAGTAACTTGACCAAAGTCACACAGCTAGGACACGCACCTGGTGTGGTGATTATAAAGTCTGAATCCATCCCAGGGCCCCCCCACTGCGACCTGTACACCTGCAGAAGGAGTTGCTGGCCTGGAACCTTAGAGTATGTAGAGCACTCTCCAACTGACAAAACACCATCCACACACAGCCTCTCAGCTGAGCCCCGCAAGGACCCCATGCGCTCATGGAATCACCAGCTTTCCCGAGAGCAGCCTGGGGTTGTGGAGCCTCCCTCGGTAGGGGGGCCACACACAGTCGGTGGCTAAGCTGGGATCCGGGCTCAGGCCCGGCCAGACCTTTCACGAAACCCATGGCCCCCAGGGCTGTGTGTATGATGGGGCTCGGTTCTCAGGTGGGGAAGACACCCTGCTCCCTTGACACCCCTTCCCAGGGCTGTCCCTTCCTCAGAGGGACTCTTCCTGTCATACATGGAGTAAGGAGTTTCGGGGGATCCCGTTGCTGACAGGATGGAGTCGCGCCCTCCTAGGATCTGAGTGGGAGCTGTCACCAGGGTGCAGGCCTTCCGCCTCTGCTCAGCACTTTCCCACCCACCAGCTTATCTGACCACGCAGTGGTCCTCCAAGGCGGCTTCCCCAGGAAACACCACCTGCATCCCCAGTTCAAAGATGAGCAGCTGGGGCTCAGCAAAGAAGCAGGCCCCTCGCCAGGGTCGCCAGGTCCCCCAGGCCGCGCCCCGCTGCCCACCTCCAGCACTCTCGTAGCCTTGGCTTTGACATCCACCAAAAAAAAAGCGCTGCCCCTCCCGTCCCTCCAGCAACCCTAACACGCCCTGTTTATGTTCCAAATCCTCCACACAAAACGCACAGGAATCGTCCTCATGAAGATTAACAAACTTGCTTCTTTGCTTTGTTTTACGACGCCGTTTATGGTTGGCCAAACAACCAAAACCCTGCAAGTGTTGACAAAATGTTTTTCATTATATTTTAAAGGAATGTTTAGGTACTAATATTGCATTGTTTATTCATTCCAATAATTTTCTCTTCTAAGTATTCCACTGAAAACCAGATAATGGATTTCATTACCCAGAAACAGTAAAGCCTCCAATAAAGGCAAAAAAAAAAAATTAAAGATAGAAACATCCGTTTACAGTATGTAATTCTTAGTCACATTGGGCTGCAATGAAAACACATCATGGGTGGGTGAAGCCTTCCTAATTCTGTACTCAGGCCACACCACACTCCCGTGCTCCTACCTGCCACACCTGGGGTCTTGTTGGTGACCCCTGGGCTCAGAAAGCAACTGTGGACATGGGAAGGCCTAATCGGGTCAGGTGGGCCCACTGCTCCCCTCACCAAACATCTCACTGGCCTTCTCACCTTGGCTTGTTATGCAGACACTTCCTGAGCCCCTGTAAAGGCAGAGAGGGCCAGGAGAGAGAGGAACCCACTTCTAGCTGGGGAATAAGGAAGGGGACCCTGGAGGAGGAGGCAAGCGGGTAGAGCCTGGAGGGAGGGAGGACTGTACCTCCGGAGATGGCAGGAGGCTGTGGGGAGGTGGAGAATTGCTGGTGGAAGGCACAGCAGAGTCACAGCGAAAGAGTTCCAGGCCCTCATCATGGCCATCGTGTGCACACTCCACATCCAAAGCGCACGCTCACAGCTCACGAGGAGCATCTCTCACCAGGAAAGGGAAGGCTCGGATCTCAGAGTGCAGATTCCCCAGCCCCATCTCCCTCCAGATGCTACCTGGCTCTTCCCACCACTGCTCCTTTGGATTAGAGCAGCAAAGACCCAAGGCAACATGGGAACAGAAACCCCAGTCCCTGGCACCAACACTTTGGCTTTGAGCCACAGACAAGATTTGTGGTTCATTGAAGCCCTGAGTGAGATCTGTGGGTTCATTTAAGCCCCGGGTGAAATCTGCGGGTTCATTTAAGCCCTGGGTGAAATCTGTGGGTTCATTTAAGCCCTGGGTGAGATATGTGGGTTCATTTAAGCCCCGGGTGAGATCTGCGGGTTCATTTAAGCCCCGGGTGAGATCTGTGGGTTCATTTAAGCCCCGGGTGAGATCTGTGGGTTCATTTAAGCCCTGGGTGAAATCTGTGGGTTCATTTAAGCCCCTGGGTGACATCTGTGGGTTCATTTAAGCCCCTGGGTGAGATCTGCGGGTTCATTTAAGCCCCGGGTGAGATGTGTGGGTTCATTTAAGCCCTGAGTGAAATCTGTGGGTTCATTTAAGCCCTGGGTGAGATATGTGGGTTCATTTAAGCCCCGGGTGAAATCTGTGGGTTCATTTAAGCCCTGGGTGAGATCTGTGGGTTCATTTAAGCCCCGGGTGAGATCTGTGGGTTCATTTAAGCCCCGGGTGAGATCTGTGGGTTCATTTAAGCCCCAGGTGAGATGTGTGGGTTCATTTAAGCCCTGGGTGAGATCTGTGGGTTCATTTAAGCCCTGGGTGAGATGTGTGGGTTCATTTAAGCCCCGGGTGAGATCTCTGGGTTCATTTAAGCCCCGGGTGAGATGTGTGGGTTCATTTAAGCCCTGGGTGAGATGTGTGGGTGCATTTAAGCCCTGGGTGAAATCTGTGGGTTCATTTAAGCCCTGGGTGAGATGTGTGGGTTCATTTAAGCCCTGGGTGAGATCTGTGGGTTCATTTAAGCCCCGGGTGAGATGTGTGGGTTCATTTAAGCCCCGGGTGAGATCTGTGGGTTCATTTAAGCCCCGGGTGAGATGTGTGGGTTCATTTAAGCCCTGGGTGAGATCTGTGGGTTCATTTAAGCCCCGGGTGAGATGTGTGGGTTCATTTAAGCCCCGGGTGAGATGTGTGGGTTCATTTAAGCCCCGGGTGAGATCTGTGGGTTCATTTAAGCCCCGGGTGAGATCTGTGGGTTCATTTAAGCCCCGGGTGAGATCTGTGGGTTCATTTAAGCCCCGGGTGAGATCTGTGGGTTCATTTAAGCCCCGGGTGAGATATGCGGGTTCATTTAAGCCCCGGGTGAGATCTGCGGGTTCATTTAAGCCCCGGGTGAGATCTGCGGGTTCATTTAAGCCCCGGGTGAGATCTGCGGGTTCATTTAAGCCCCGGGTGAGATGTGTGGGTTCATTTAAGCCCCGGGTGAGATCTGTGGGTTCATTTAAGCCCCGGGTGAGATCTGCGGGTTCATTTAAGCCCCGGGTGAGATCTGCGGGTTCATTTAAGCCCCGGGTGAGATCTGCGGGTTCATTTAAGCCCCGGGTGAGATGTGTGGGTTCATTTAAGCCCCGGGTGAGATATGTGGGTTCATTTAAGCCCCGGGTGAGATGTGTGGTTCATTTAAGCCCTGGGTGAGATCTGCAGGTTCATTTAAGCCCCGGGTGAGATCTGCGGGTTCATTTCAGCCCCGGGTGAGATCTGCGGGTTCATTTAAGCCCCGGGTGAGATCTGCGGGTTCATTTCAGCCCCGGGTGAGATCTGCGGGTTCATTTAAGCCCCGGGTGAGATCTGCGGGTTCATTTAAGCCCCGGGTGAGATCTGCGGGTTCATTTAAGCCCCGGGTGAGATCTGCGGGTTCATTTAAGCCCCGGGTGAGATCTGCGGGTTCATTTAAGCCCCGGGTGAGATCTGCGGGTTCATTTAAGCCCCGGGTGAGATCTGTGGGTTCATTTAAGCCCCGGGTGAGATGTGTGGGCTCATTTAAGCCCCGGGTGAGATGTGTGGGCTCATTTAAGCCCCGGGTGAGATCTGCGGGTTCATTTAAGCCCCGGGTGAGATCTGCGGGTTCATTTAAGCCCCGGGTGAGATCTGCGGGTTCATTTCAGCCCCGGGTGAGATCTGCGAGTTCATTTAAGCCCCGGGTGAGATGTGTGGGTTCATTTAAGCCCCGGGTGAGATCTGTGGGTTCATTTAAGCCCCGGGTGAGATCTGCGGGTTCCTTTAAGCCCCGGGTGAGATCTGTGGGTTCATTTAAGCCCCGGGTGAGATCTGCGGGTTCATTTCAGCCCCGGGTGAGATCTGCGGGTTCATTTAAGCCCCGGGTGAGATATGTGGGTTCATTTAAGCCCCGGGTGAGATCTGTGGGTTCATTTAAGCCCCGGGTGAGATGTGTGGGTTCATTTAAGCCCCGGGTGAGATCTGTGGGTTCATTTAAGCCCCGGGTGAGATCTGCGGGTTCATTTAAGCCCCGGGTGAGATCTGCGGGTTCATTTAAGCCCCGGGTGAGATCTGCGGGTTCATTTAAGCCCCGGGTGAGATCTGCGGGTTCATTTCAGCCCCGGGTGAGATCTGCGGGTTCATTTAAGCCCCGGGTGAGATCTGCGGGTTCATTTCAGCCCCGGGTGAGATATGTGGGTTCATTTAAGCCCCGGGTGAGATCTGCGGGTTCATTTAAGCCCCGGGTGAGATCTGCGGGTTCATTTAAGCCCTGGGTGAGATCTGCGGGTTCATTTAAGCCCCGGGTGAGATCTGCGGGTTCATTTAAGCCCCGGGTGAGATCTGCGGGTTCATTTCAGCCCTGGGTGAGATCTGCGGGTTCATTTAAGCCCCGGGTGAGATATGTGGGTTCATTTAAGCCCCGGGTGAGATCTGTGGGTTCATTTAAGCCCCGGGTGAGATGTGTGGGTTCATTTAAGCCCCGGGTGAGATCTGCGGGTTCATTTAAGCCCCGGGTGAGATCTGCGGGTTCATTTAAGCCCCGGGTGAGATGTGTGGGCTCATTTAAGCCCCGGGTGAGATCTGCGGGTTCATTTAAGCCCCGGGTGAGATCTGCGGGTTCATTTAAGCCCCGGGTGAGATCTGCAGGTTCATTTAAGCCCCGGGTGAGATCTGCGGGTTCATTTCAGCCCCGGGTGAGATCTGCGGGTTCATTTAAGCCCCAGGTGAGATGTGTGGGTTCATTTAAGCCCCGGGTGAGATCTGTGGGTTCATTTAAGCCCCGGGTGAGATCTGTGGGTTCATTTAAGCCCCGGGTGAGATCTGCGGGTTCATTTAAGCCCCGGGTGAGATCTGCGGGTTCATTTAAGCCCCGGGTGAGATCTGCGGGTTCATTTCAGCCCCGGGTGAGATCTGCGGGTTCATTTAAGCCCCGGGTGAGATCTGCGGGTTCATTTCAGCCCCGGGTGAGATATGTGGGTTCATTTAAGCCCCGGGTGAGATCTGCGGGTTCATTTAAGCCCCGGGTGAGATCTGCGGGTTCATTTAAGCCCCGGGTGAGATCTGCGGGTTCATTTAAGCCCCGGGTGAGATCTGCAGGTTCATTTAAGCCCCGGGTGAGATCTGCGGGTTCATTTCAGCCCCGGGTGAGATCTGCGGGTTCATTTAAGCCCCAGGTGAGATGTGTGGGTTCATTTAAGCCCCGGGTGAGATCTGTGGGTTCATTTAAGCCCCGGGTGAGATCTGTGGGTTCATTTAAGCCCCGGGTGAGATCTGCGGGTTCATTTAAGCCCCGGGTGAGATCTGCGGGTTCATTTAAGCCCCGGGTGAGATCTGCGGGTTCATTTCAGCCCCGGGTGAGATCTGCGGGTTCATTTAAGCCCCGGGTGAGATCTGCGGGTTCATTTCAGCCCCGGGTGAGATATGTGGGTTCATTTAAGCCCCGGGTGAGATCTGCGGGTTCATTTAAGCCCCGGGTGAGATCTGCGGGTTCATTTAAGCCCTGGGTGAGATCTGCGGGTTCATTTAAGCCCCGGGTGAGATCTGCGGGTTCATTTAAGCCCCGGGTGAGATCTGCGGGTTCATTTCAGCCCTGGGTGAGATCTGCGGGTTCATTTAAGCCCCGGGTGAGATATGTGGGTTCATTTAAGCCCCGGGTGAGATCTGTGGGTTCATTTAAGCCCCGGGTGAGATGTGTGGGTTCATTTAAGCCCCGGGTGAGATCTGCGGGTTCATTTAAGCCCCGGGTGAGATCTGCGGGTTCATTTAAGCCCCGGGTGAGATGTGTGGGCTCATTTAAGCCCCGGGTGAGATCTGCGGGTTCATTTAAGCCCCGGGTGAGATCTGCGGGTTCATTTAAGCCCCGGGTGAGATCTGCAGGTTCATTTAAGCCCCGGGTGAGATCTGCGGGTTCATTTCAGCCCCGGGTGAGATCTGCGGGTTCATTTAAGCCCCAGGTGAGATGTGTGGGTTCATTTAAGCCCCGGGTGAGATCTGTGGGTTCATTTAAGCCCCGGGTGAGATCTGTGGGTTCATTTAAGCCCCGGGTGAGATCTGCGGGTTCATTTCAGCCCCGGGTGAGATCTGCGGGTTCATTTAAGCCCCGGGTGAGATCTGCGGGTTCATTTAAGCCCTGGGTGAGATCTGCGGGTTCCTTTAAGCCCCGGGTGAGATCTGCGGGTTCATTTCAGCCCCGGGTGAGATCTGCGGGTTCATTTAAGCCCCGGGTGAGATATGTGGGTTCATTTAAGCCCCGGGTGAGATCTGTGGGTTCATTTAAGCCCCGGGTGAGATGTGTGGGTTCATTTAAGCCCCGGGTGAGATCTGCGGGTTCATTTAAGCCCCGGGTGAGATCTGCGGGTTCATTTAAGCCCTGGGTGAGATCTGCGGGTTCATTTAAGCCCCGGGTGAGATCTGCGGGTTCCTTTAAGCCCCGGGTGAGATCTGTGGGTTCATTTAAGCCCCGGGTGAGATCTGCGGGTTCATTTCAGCCCCGGGTGAGATCTGCGGGTTCATTTAAGCCCCGGGTGAGATGTGTGGGTTCATTTAAGCCCCGGGTGAGATCTGTGGGTTCATTTAAGCCCCGGGTGAGATCTGCGGGTTCATTTAAGCCCCGGGTGAGATCTGTGGGTTCATTTAAGCCCCGGGTGAGATCTGCGGGTTCCTTTAAGCCCCGGGTGAGATCTGTGGGTTCATTTAAGCCCCGGGTGAGATCTGCGGGTTCATTTCAGCCCCGGGTGAGATCTGCGGGTTCATTTAAGCCCCGGGTGAGATCTGCGGGTTCATTTCAGCCCCGGGTGAGATCTGCGGGTTCATTTCAGCCCCGGGTGAGATCTGTGGGTTCATTTAAGCCCCGGGTGAGATCTGAGGGTTCATTTAAGCCCTGGGTGAGATCTGTGGTTCATTTAAGCCCTGGGTGAAATCTGTGGGTTCATTTAAGCCCTGGGTGAGATATGTGGGTTCATTTAAGCCCCGGGTGAGATGTGTGGGTTCATTTAAGCCCCGGGTGAGATGTGTGGGTTCATTTAAGCCCCGGGTGAGATCTGTGGGTTCATTTAAGCCCTGGGTGAGATCTGCGGGTTCCTTTAAGCCCCGGGTGAGATATGTGGGTTCATTTAAGCCATAATAACACCCTGGAGGGATCCGGATGTGTTTGGTCAGAGTGCCAAAGGGCACAGGTGGATGGGGGTTCCTTACATGGATGTGACCAGGTACCCAGAATCCAGGGGAACATGTGTTGGGACACAGAGGACCCAGGCCATAGAATGACGCGGCACTCACGTGTGCATTTTCTGCACAGCTGTGGCTGCTGTCAGTACTCACCCAGGACTGAAATTGCATAGTGTGGAATGACTGCTAAGTTGCATGAAGTCCCCTTAAACTGGAGTCTCAGGGAATTCCCAGATACTCAGGGATTTGGCACAATCCCTTTCTGACTGACAGAACCAGGCATCAAGGCAAAATGCACCCCAAGAGTATCACGGCAAGGCTGGGTACCAAACGCCGCCAGTCTGTGACATGCAACATTGCATTTACTCTTAGCACTTGAGCCCAGCTGGGCAACCCTGAACAAGTCAGTTGCCATCTCTGAAAGTCAGTTTCCTCATCTGTAAAGGGGGAGTTGTCCTGCCTGCCCTTCACTCCTCACGGCAGGGACAGCACCCATGTCCCTAAACCCCAGGCTGGGACTCATCTCTCCACCCAGCAGAGGGTCACTGATTTCAGCTCTACACTCACCAAGCGCTTGCCCCACATCAGGCCCCGCTCTGGGCACTGGAGCTGGAGGCGACCATAACACCACCACCACCAATAGCAATGGCTGACACTCTCGCGTCTGTGCACATTTGAAATCTTCACCACGACCTTGCACTGGAAGGCACTAACATTGTTCCCACTTCACAGATGGAGAAACCAAAGACCCCGGGGAATCATCCGAGGCCACGCAACTAGCAAGAGCCAGAGTGGAATCCAGGTCTTTCTGACTCTAAAGCCCAAGTTATTTCAGAAAGAAATTACATCAGACTGTAATTGTTCCACCAGAAAAATTCCATATCAGTCCTGAAACAGGCGTCCTGAAGGAGCAAGGAGCTCCAGGCCGCCTCCGGTGTGCAGCAGGGATGAGAACCGCATGTCCACATCCATGGCGCACCAGGTCCAGGTAAGCCAAGCCGGGGTGGGGGGTGGACCACTGTGGCTTTGCCTGTTTTCTACCCAAAGAGACCCTGTTGGAGGAGGTAACCAGCTGGGGAGGGTAGGGAGGTGGAGGTGACTGGGACCAGAAGGGACCTGCATCCAGGCTCCTGCAGCTTCCAGGGGGAAGGGGGAAGAAGCGGCCCAGCCTCCCGCCCACTCTCACTGTCCACACCCCATTGGTTTGCCAGGAGACAGGACCCTCGGCCCCATCCACGCCTGCTGAACTCTGAGCTCATTGGGCCCAGGTAGGCAGCCACCTTGGGTTCCCATGGTGGCTTACTCCATCCCCCTCCAGCCACCCCCCTTCCAACTGTCCACTTCTCACCCAATTGGCCAAGGAGGGGGCGGCGGGCTGGGCTGGGTACTCAGGTCCGGCCTCGCTGACTGGCATATTAAGCACACACTCCCTCACCAAGATTCTGAAAACCCTGCTCTTGAGCAGAACAAAAGCTGCTGAGCAGCCTGTCCCGGCTGCAGCCTCCTTTTCCTAATGGCCGAAAACAGTTCACCCCTAATTGTTTAAACAAGAGTTGGGGGAGGTAGGTGGGAGTCAGGGTAGGAATGGGTGAGAGTGTCAGAGTAGGGGCAACCGCACAGAGTGGGGTCTGCTGGGCCCTCAGTCTTCCCAGGGGGATTCCAGGGGGCCCTCAGTGCTTGGAACCAGGGGTGCCGTGCCAAGGCCAATCCACACCACGCCTGCTTCACGCTTTTCATCTCCCCTGAGAACACATGGGCCCTGAAAAGACCTTGGCAGGCCTGCCGGGCACCCTGCACTTAATATGCAACAGCAACCGAGGGGCAGGGACGGAGCAGCGGTGTGGTGGCGAAGATGGAACGCCGTCCACTCCTGCAGAAGCAGCGCCGCGTTCCACCAGGCAGGCTGGCATCTGCGGGGAATAGGAGGCCGCTGAAAGCCCTTACCCATGAATCTTCGGAATGACTTTGGGGATAAATAACCACTCGGGGGGAGAGCATGAGCTGGAGAAACTCACCCCCCAAGCTTGTTCCAAGTGGAGGAGACTTCGCAGTGCTGCTGGGGTTTAGCCAAGCTGGGAGTTGTCAGCTCCAAGAACGGAGATTGGCGGGCTCTGGAGGCTGGGAGGAGCACAGCCCCTGTTCCCAGGGGAACCGCCCCTTCCTATGTGCTTCAGAAGTGGGGACCCTCTTTCCCGTTCCATGCAGGAAAGGCTGCGGTGAGTCAACGACAAATAGGGGCAAAGAGACAGAGGTGACTCCGCTGAGCAGAGGAGACGACTCAACACCAAGAACAGGGCGAGCATTTCCTCCTGGCCATGGCCCTCCCGGTCCACCTGGTGCACACCCAGCTCCACCGGAATCCCACCATCGGGCCAGGCCTGCTGCGTGCCAGGGAAAGGGGAATGCATGTGAAGACAGAGAGCAGGGCAGGGTTTGGCCTGGTGCCCTGGTGAGGTGCTGACCCAGAGGCCGGCCTGCCCTTGCAGGGAAGCTACCTGCTTGCCTGGCGTCTGCGAACTTGGGTTTGTTGGGGGGGATCCCCGCGCCCTAACTGAGAAGCAGGGCTCAGTGCGCCTTTGCTGTTTGTGCAAACCACATGATTCATGCCAACGACCACCCGCTGGCCTTCTGAGAGTCTGGAGTTTTGGTGTGTGTCTGGCGAGGGAGCCTGTGCAGCCAGTTCCTTCCCTGGTAGACGGTGTTTCACGGGTGTCATCATGAGATGCCGGAGGAATCAGGCCTGTGCCATGTGGCTCTGCCGGGAGAGGGTTCTGGAAGCTGGAGCCCGGGCTCCTCCAGCCTTCACTCCCCGCACCTTTCCCTCAGCTGGTTTGGCCTTGTCTCTCTCCTCTCACTGCCAAGGCCTGGGAGTTCCCCTAGCAAATCACCACTCCTAGGGGTGGTCTTGGAGACCATCACACAGGGGACAAATCACACCACTTTCTCTGAACCTCGGTTCTCAGCTTAGCCTAGCAGGGAGGAGAATGGCCAAGATCTCCTCAACCCTAGCCCCTTCTTTGCCCAAAACCCAAAACCTACCTCCTAAATCCAGCCCTTGCAATTTCTATAGCTCAGAGAGCATCTCAATGCTGGCGAGACCAGAACATCCCACGTGACAACTAAGTGCAATCCCCCAGAGCTTGTGCGTGGATGGGGAGGGGGAACTCAGATCCCTCATGGAGAAAGCAAGCCTGTGGGGTGGGGTCAGCACCTCACCAGGGCGCCGAGCCAACCCTCAGCCCCCAGGGGCCCTGCAGCCAATGACGCACTCAAGGAGGACCAGGGCTGACCGTCCTCTGGAAACTCACCAGCATGTGTCACTGCTAGCCCACCATGGGTGCCCCAGTGCCTCCCATCCAACCAGCGTTTTCCCGGTGCTGAGCCCTGGGCCAAGCGATTGTGACGGCAACTTGGGAATGGTAAGGTGTGATCCCTGCCCACTGCAGGCGACAAGCTGGGGCGCTCATAGACATGTTTGCAGCTAACTCTGGTATAAGACTGACCGAGCATCAGCTCAAATCCTGGGGGAAGTAATGGCCACGGAGTCTGGACCAGGGGAAAGCCACTTTGGAGGGGGCTGGGAAAGCTTCACCCAAAAGCTAACATTTGAATTGGGCCTGGAAGTGTGGGCGGGCTTGGGAAAGCAGGATGAATGGGGAGAAATTCACTCCAGAAAGAGAGATCAAAGGACATGATAGCCCAGGTGTCCAGCCAAGGTGGAGAGGAAGGGGAAGAGATGGGCTTGGGGATGACGCACAGTGAGCTAAAGATTCAGGGGTTGATTCAGAAGACCAGTGCAGTGGCTCACACTATAATCCCAGCACTTTGGGAGGCCGGGGTGGGAGGACTGCTAGAGCCTAGGAGTTTGAGACCAGCCTGGGCAACATAGTGAGACCCCAACTCTACAAAAATAAAATTTAAAAAAAAATCATCCAGGCGTGGTGGTGCATGCCTGTAGTTGCAGCTACTCAGAAGGCTGAGTTGGATAATCCCTTGAGCCTAGGAGTTCAAGGCTGCAGTGATTTGTGATCATACCACTGCACTCTTGGATGACAGAATGAGACCCTGTCTTTTAAAAAAAGAAGAAGACAACAGGGCTCTGAAAGCCTCCGAGGGAACACTCATGTGACTCTCACGCAGCCGCTTTCCTAAGGACCAGCCACAGCAGGAGGAAGGCCCTACTGAATCAGTGCGGCAGCCAGGGTGGGTCTGGGGGTCCTGAAGCTGCCTAGGTGATGTAATAACAGAGAGGTAGGTAGCTTCCTCGCCAGTCAAACGGCAGCCTCTGCCCGGTACCCCCAACAGTCAAGCTGCACTCAGCTGCAGCCAGGGATGCGGTGAACTCCACCTGTCCCTGCACTCCCACTGCCAGGCACGGAGTAGACGCTCAACACCGTCAGCTAAACAGCCTGCGGAGCAAGCATCCCAGCGCCCAGCAAGGCCACACACACACGCACACAGATGTTTGCTCATTTCCCCAAGTGCTCACTCAGTCGCTCTGCAGCACTTTCAGCAAACGGATGTGAGGCACTCAGAAGCACCCAGAATCGGAACGGAAAATAAAATGAAAACCACCTTAACCAGGGAGAGACTACGGAATGGCATCGTGTGCTGGTGACTGTCAGAGTTCTCAGTGCGTCTCCTGTGGATTCTTTTGTTTCTCACTGCAAATTGCCTCCTCCAACCAAACCATGCACCCCAGAAGGGCAGGGAGGGGCATCATCTGACGCCATCACAACCATGCACCAGGCCTCTCACAGTGCCTGACATGGAAGAGTGCACAGTAAGTGAAAAACTGAGTGAAGAGGAGGGACTCAGGCTGGACCCTCATTCCACGTCCAGGTGAGGAAAAGGAGGAGAAAGGTGGTCTATAGGGCCACTGGGAGCGTTCATGCTGGACCACACAACAACCAGGGCCCATGTCCCACCCCTTCTCCACAGCACTAACCAGGGACACAGAGGGCAGTGAGGCCTGGACAAGCAGGGACCTTAAAACACTGGGTGTCCTCTGCCCACCAGCCAAGCCCCACCGGCCCCCCAGGAAATGGGGGCCTTTAGTGAGGTGGCTCATGCCTGTAATCCCAGCACTTTGGGAGGCCAAGGCAGGCAGATCATGTGAGGTCAGGAGTTCGAAACCAGCCTGGCCAACATGGTGAAACCCTGTCTCTACTAAAAATACAAAAAAAATTTTGCCGGGCATGGTGGCACAAGCCTGTAATCCCAGCTACTCGGGAGGCTGAGGCAGGAGAATCTCTTGATCCCGGGAGGCAGAGGTTGCAGTGAGCCGAGATCGTGCCATTGCACTCCAGCCTGGGCAACAAGAATGAGACGCTGCCTCAAAAAATAATAATAATAATAATAAATTATTTGTTGCTTATCTGAAATTCAAATTGAGCTGGGAATCCTATGTTTTATCTGGCAACTGCAAATGAAGGTCGACCGGGGTGTAAACCACCCGACTTCAGCCACCAGTCCTACTCTCAGGGTGTTTTGGAGACAGCACCACAGCGGCCAGTTGCTCTTACTGTCACTGTCATGGTCACTCTCACTGCCCCTTCAGGGGGAGGTTTACAAGTTGCAGCTTTAGGATTCCAACAGGATCTGGGGCTAGAAAGTGAAGGCCATTTTCAAAGACAGCCCTTCAACATGCAGACATAGCCCAGCCCAGAAAACAAGGACAGGACCAAGCTCTCAGGGCGGCTGGGCCTCAGGGCAGTCACAACCTTTCCCAGCATTGCGCAGTTCCCACCTCCACCATGAGGACGGGAAACGTTCGACAGAATCCGAGGAAGATAATCACTTCTAATTACCATCACTCCAGCCTCCAAGCTCCCCCGCAAATTAGAGTGTATCTTTCATTCCAGCTGACACCCTGGATGGCCCCGCGTTACGTATCAAACAAATTACAAATCCCCAGGAAGGACTCATCGAGGTAATTTGCTGGTGAAACATTTTTTACAGAAGTAAAACCTGATAAGAACGAAGCTCAGCAGGGTTCTCAGCTTCTCTCTTCTTCCGGAGGAGGTGACAAGGTGGTACGTGCAAGCAACACCCGCAGGTACCTGGTGTTTTGTTCTCTGCCCCTGCAGCAAGCTCCCCTGACACCATCTCCTTCGGGGATCACGACAGCCCCGTGGGGCCGGGGTCATCACAGCCCAGAACACGGAGGCCCAGCAACGTCAGGTGGACTCTCCCAGGCCCCAGCTTTGAAGGGCAAGAGCTGAAATTAGAAACCGGGTCTACAGCGAGGAAGCTCAGATTCCCTTCTGTGGAGAGCAGAGCTTTCCTGTGCTCCCCACAGACAAGAAGCCACCGCGAGACACTCAGGGCTGTGCTTGCCAAACAGACGGCACAAGATTCCGACCCTTCCAGGAACAACGTCCACCTTCCCCAAAGCAGTTTCAACAAAGATGAAGGCAGCTCTGGGCTGTTCACCCTCATTGACAAATTCTTGGGCTTTTATCTTCAAAGATAAAGAAATCAAAGAGTTAGTTCTTTTCTCTTTTATTCACTTCCCTAACATCCAAAAGGGCAAAAGTGGTCTTTTCAGAACTTTTTGGCCAGAACCCCTGCTTTTTGCTTTACAAGAAGGAAATGACCCATAAGAGGCCTATCCTGGGAGCCAAGTGCGAGACTCGCCCAGCGACCCAGCCGGGCCCAGCCCCAGCTCCCCAGGGGCTGTTTTAGCAAACAAACGAGCCCTCCCTAAGGCCCTTCTCCAGATCCCAGGCTCACAGTCAGCAGTCAGCAGCCTGGTGACAGTAGCTTTCACCCAGGGAAGGGTCTGGGACCAGGAAGATTCAAAAAAGAAAACCGAAGCCCTCCAGGAAAGCAAGAGAGAGAGGAAGAGGAGGGCCGCTGAGCGTGGTTATTGGAGCCACTGTCCCGGCCACGGGGACTCCAACCAGGTATATAGACCAGCAGGGGAGCTGCTCCTGGCAGTCCAAAGGAGGTCGGGGGCCCTCCCGGCCACAGCCCTGCCCCAGGTCCCTCAGTCCTGGGCCCCAGCCTTTCTGCAGAAGCCCAGAAGCTGCCAACATAGCCACGGGCAGCCCGTGAGTGAGGAGGAGGCCCCCTTCAACTGATAGCAGCATCCTGAGCACAAAGGAACCTTCTGCAGAGAGTGGCAGGAGCAGAGGGCAGTGGGGAGGAAGGAGGGACAGGGACTTTGAAGGAGGCTCTGGGGAGCAAAGGAAGGAGCCACAGAGGCCAAGAGGACGGGGGAGTCTCCTGCTGAGGCCAGCGCTGTGCCCAGCTCCCCGCTGAACTCCACAGGGACGTGGGCCATGCCTAGTGCTCCCAGTGGTGGAGCTGCTGGGGCAGATGCAGCCACGGATGGCCCAGATGAAGAGGCTGCAGCGAGGGCACAGGGGTGATGGGGGTGACAGGCCAGCAGTGGTAAAGAGTGCCACAGCCACATGGCCGGGACAGACCTCAGAGGGCTCACTGGCCCAGCCCAACCCAGGGAGGCCGTGTGCACCAGGAGCTGGCGGACAGGGGTCAGCCACAGACTCCAGAGAGGGAGCAGAGGCGAAAACAGAAGCACCAAGCTAGTGACAGGAGGAGCTGGATTCAAACCCAGACACGCGCAAGGCAGCAGCTCACGCTCCTAATCACACCACAGATTAACACAAACACAACCACGTGAGGGTGCAGGCCTGGCTTCCACCGTCCCCACTGATGCCACCTGCACACACACACACAGGCGCACACACATATGCACACACGTGAGCACACGCACACAGGCCCCTCACTCCTGAGAGCAACCAAGCTGCTCTGAGCTCACAGCGCCACCCAGTGACCAGTGAGCACTGTCTGGCTTAAGGCTGCTACCAGCCATCTTCCTAGCTAGGCAAGGACCGAGGAGCCCTACCAGCAGCATGGCTGCTATACCTTAAAAAAAATTTAACGACAGCCTCAGTCTGGATTTGACTTTCTGCACAGCAAAAAGCATCATTAGCAACATACAAAGCTGTATGCAGTACCAGTGACCCCCTCCAGACTCCCTCTACCTCCACAGCCTCTTCTAATTAAATCTAATTAAATCTGTTTTTCCTCAAGCACCAGCATCCAAAATTAATAAAATCATTGTTTATTCTTTTGAGTACATCTGGTTCATGGAAGAGTTGGATTACAGTCATGTCATTCGGCCTCTGCAAACGTGGCCTCTTCATTCCCACCATGAGTCAAATAGAATGCTGTCTCCCTCCTGCCAGCGCATCGGAAAGAACATTGTTTCCGAAAGAAGATGCACTTCACATTGCAGATGACAGCCATCCAACAGCACCCCTGGCCCACAGTCCGCTGGTATCCCAAGAACTCCTGAGCACTCTGGCACCATGCTCCTTGATAGTTCTCTAATTCAGAAGCAAAAGGAAAACGGCACACACATTTCAGATGGATCATGGTACAAATCCTAGAGAAATCACACTCTAAAAAACATCCACAATAGAGTATGTCAAGCAGAATGAGAAAACGAAACTCCCCTCCTTGGGCCCATCATTCTGCCTGTTCCAAAGAGCTTTGTCAATCAGGATCTGACGTAAACTCATGGCCCTCCCCGCTGGGTATTATTATTCCCACTTTATAGATGGGATAACAGAGGCCCAGAGAGGCTGAAACATAAGACTTAACATTTCAGGACATAGAATCCTGTCTGCTTTCCTCAGTAAGGCACCCGTTGCACCAAGCTCAATACCTGGTCCATAATAGGTCCTTTTCAAAAGATGCTGAATAAATACATAAATAGATAGATAAATAAAAGTATTAAATGCTAGAGTCAGCCCCTAGTCTTGCGGCCCAGGGTTCACTCCCTGGCTGCAACTATATTGAGAAGGATGTGAACAGGGTACCCTTGGGAGGAGCCACTGTGGGTCACTGTGGCCACCTGAGACCAGCAGCCAAGAGGGGTCTCTTCTAAAAACAGCAGCCCAGCGGACACAGACCAGAAGGCCACCAGGAGCATAAAGCCTTTCTTCAAATAACAAGTTAAGATTGTTTTCAGCAGGAATCCCTTTGGCTTAGGAGGTTTTCCTGGGCATCTTGAAAAGGCTGTCTATTTTTATTGCAATCAATTTTGTTAAAGTTGGATTTACTAAAGAAGAAGATGAAAATTGCCCATGTTATCTGCTGCTTGTCAGAAACTTCACATTCCAATTTCTGTTCTCGGCCGGACTTGAGGCCCCAAACTCCTCCTGCACCGCCGCCAGGAACTAAAAATAGCTGCCAGTGACCATGTGCGCTGGCACAGAGGCCCAGCATCTCAGGATGGCTGCCTCAGAGCCCCACCCGGCCAGTCTTTCCCAGGTGGGCTCAACAGAGCCCTGGGACTCCCCCAAGGCCAGGTCTCCATCTGGAAAATAACAGAAGTTTCTCCTGTGAGATGAGACAGCATTAAAACAATAAAACTGACTGGGCATGGTGGCTCAGGCCTGCAATCCCAGCACTTTGGGAGGCCGAAGTGGGCAGATCACCTGAGGTGAGGAGTTCGAGACCAGCCTGGCCAACATGGTGAAACCCTGTCTCTAATAAAATACAAAAATTAGCCAGGCATGGTGGCACATGCCTGTAGTCCCAGCTACTCAGGAGGCTGAGGCAGGAGAATCGCTTAAATCCAGGAGGCAGAAGTTGCAGTGAGCCGAGATTGTGCCATTGCACTCCAGCCTGGGTGACAGAGCGAGACTCCACCTCAAAAAATAATAAATAAATAATAAAGCCATGGTAAGAAACCGGTAACAGTGGCTCTACTAGGCAGCAACACAGCACAGCGGCAGAGAATACTCTCTCCGATGCCCCTCACCTACGCCATCAACCCCTCCTGCCCCAGCACCTCCTGTCTTTTCTCCCGTGACTCTCAGACCCCCCTCACTCTCCTGCTGCCAATAGACACACTCCCAGTCCTCAGCCTGGCAACACACCCCTGCCCCAGGGCCCCTACACTGGCCGTTCTGCTGCCTGGAATGCTCAGGCCTCAGATACCCACGTGGCTCCTGCCCTCACTTCCCTCCCAGAATCTCTCAAAAGTCACCTGCACTGAGACCTCCTCTGGCCACCCTACCTAAAACGCCAAGCTCCTCCATTTCCAGACAGTTCATATTCCCCTTCTGTATTTATTTTCTCCTTTTCACACTCACATACATGAATGCATTTCTGTGCAGGTATATGTACCCACATGAACGTCCATACATGCAAGTGTCTGAAGGCCAACAGGCACGTGTTTACCCATCAGAAGCTATTACATGCCTCCTCCCCACTAGAATGCCAGCAGGCAGGGATTTTCAACTTTTTTGTTTTCTGCTCCATCTTCAGCATCTAGTAAAGATTTATGAGTGCGTGGAGACTCTTTCAAGGCTTGGCAACCCTTACACTCGCACCTAGAGTTTCACGGGTGCTCACACCTGTCTAAATGGAATTGCAGCGCTAGCAACATCGCCTGCCACGATAAGCTGCCCGGGAATCCAGAAGGGAGGCATCTCACCTTTGCAGCAAACGGAACCAGCACTCGCCTGCTCTTCCAAGCCTCTCTGCCCACTAAGAGCTCATCAGAGTGGGCACGGATAGACTCAGGCAGCACAATCAGTCGCCTCTCACAATCAAGGCCTGGCCTCTCAACGGCCACGCAAACAGCCAGAATGGGCCCCAAGTACACGGGGCGCTCTACCCTAGTGCCTATCACCCCCTTCCCAGGAAGCCACCCCTCAGGGGCCAGGCCACAAACACCTCCCCACTAATCACCTCTGGGGGCTCCCCATCCACCCGCTCTGTGTTCTCTGCAGCCACAGAAACCTGGGTAGCCTACAGTCAAGACACAGTCACTCAAGGCTAAGGGGACCAGGATTGGACCCTCTGTGTGACCTCAGGCCAGTGGCCATGCCCCTCTGAGCCTCCATTTCTTGCTCTGGAAAATGAGGGTCTTACCAGTTCCTGCCCCAAAGATCTGCTGTGGGGATGAAGGTAGAGGCTGCCTAAGAAGGAGGGTCCTGGTGATGAGGCCACGCACAGTTTCCTTGCCTCAGCTGAGCCTGGCGCGGGCAGCAGAAGGGTGGGGTAGTAACTGGTGCGGCTGCACAAGGCGGCCTCATGCAAGCCGGCACAGTGCTGTGTGCTCGCCACCTCCCGCCTATCTGCTGTTAGTACCATTCACAGGCAAGGACACCGAGGCTCCAGGAGGGGAAATCACTGGAGAACGCCAGATAGACACAGAGTTCAGACCCTCACGGGATGCAACGCAGAGCCCAGCTCCAGATGCTCAGCCTCAGTTTCCACCCTGTGCCCAACTGGCTCCTGCTCTGCCTTCCCCAGGCCTAAGTTCCCCTGCCACGCACTCCACAAGACTTCAGGCCCAGCCTAGCCCCTGTCTCCTCGGCGAGGCCTTCCCCGGCCTCCTGGCCCCAGCACTGCCTGCCCCTGAGTCTGTCCCCTGAACTGCAGCAGCCGTGGACAGGCTGCCTGGAGGGGCACAGCCTGGGGCGGCCATCATCAGGCTCCTGGAGAGGGTGGCGGGCTGCGCTGTCAGGGCCTAAGAACAGCAGAGTCCTCCAAGCATGTGCTAAGCTCCTACTGTATGCCAGGCACCGTGACAGCAAAGACAGAAGCCTACGTGAGCTGCTGGGAGCTGGCCAAGGAGGCAGATCCTAGAGGACAATGGCCAGGGAGGCCGCCTAGACCTGCAGAGCCCAGGACTGGAACTGAAGCTGTATCTCCTCCAAGCTCAGGGACCCAAGGGCGAGAGCATCAGCCTCCCAGCCCTGGGCTATGTGGCCACGTCGGCTGCCCAGTGATACCCCAGAGAGGCCACCATGCTGGGTCACTGGGCCACAGAGTGTTCCTGGAAGTCCTTGGGCCAACAACCCTTGCACAGCACAGGATGCAATTCAAAGTAATACTTCCTTCCTAAAAGTAATGAAAGACCAATAGCATGGCAATGACTGGAAACTTCTGGGAGAACTCAGCACCCTTGCTTCTGCAGCAGCAGAACAGGCCTGCTGGCAGCTGGAGGGTGGAGAAGGCAGTGTCCCCACAACTGCAAAGCCCACGCTACTATTCTCGGCCCCAGGCAGCTCAGACCCAGCACATCTCGAAATCAAGGTATCAAAAGAATCAATACATTTCAGGGTGAGGGAAGAACCTGCCACTGTGATGACAGCCCAAATCCCAGGCATCTTTCTGGCGGGGGATCAAGGTCCTTGTCCTAGTAACTCCAGCACCTGGGGAGATGGGGCTGCCAGGATCAAGGGCTCGGTGGGAGTGGCTGGTCCATTAACCCCCGTGCCTGCACAGATGCATGGGTTCCCTGGAGAGGCCTGGGGATACGGTCCTCCCCCACCCCCTTTCCATCTTGCTCCTGAGCCCAACAGCCTCCTTTTACAGATGCGGAAACTGAGACCAGAGAAGGGGATGGGATAGCGGACAGGACAGTGTATTACAAGTGCAAACCTCAGACTCCTCCCCACCATCCTCTGATGTTTGCACCACGGCACCCATTTTACAGACAGGAAAACTGAGGCGTGCAGGAGTACAGGCTCGCCTGAGGCCCAGGTGGGCAGAGCCAGAGACAGGACTCAGATGCAGGATGGCCTGGCTCTGACACTCAGAAGTCCACCCTGCAGCATCAGACAGGGGACCAGGCCAGTATTACCTGGGGACCTTAGAACGTCCCACCTGAGAAGCGCTGCACTCCACGGTGACCGCCAGCCTCATTCCTGAGTCCTCGTCCCGGCACCCACCCTGTCCACCCACCACCACAGCTGCCAGTGTCTGCTCACCCTGAACCCTGCAAGTGTCTGCTCACCCTGAGCCCAGCGAGGGTCTGTACTGCACTGTGGCCCAGTGTCCGGGCCCCTGGATGGAAACAGGATGGCAACCTGCGGGCTGCTGTGGAGGCTGTGGAGGACGTGATGAGGGCTACGTCTGCCCTGGAGCAGGTGCTCAGCGGTGGCCAGGAGACGTCATCATGATGACACCCTGGATGTGCTCCTGTCCCCACCGTGACTTCTGCAGGCCTAGTCCACAGTTGGTGTCTGGGTCCCGCACCACCCTTCCTAGTTCTCGGGGCTGGCCGACGCCTCCCCCTGCTCTGGAAGGCTCCCTCTGCCGTGCCATTCCTGCTGCCTGCAGTGACAGTACCTGGCCTCCCTCGGGTACCTTGGGGACCCGCCTGTGCCCAGCCCAGCCTCCTCCATCAGGAAGGCAGCAGTTGAACGTGCAGGTGCCGAAGCCTGACTCCTGGGCTCAGCTGACCCATGCCCCAGAAGGCCTCTGGGAGGTTCCTGGTGCAGAGGAGCAGGGAGCTCTGGTGATGGCCATCCTACACTGCGCCCATCACTGACACCTTGTCTCTGACAGTGCAGCAGTGTCTCTATGGGACCAAACACTCCCCAAGGGTGGGGGTCCCCCAGTGCCTTATCAAATCTTGACTTTGAGACCATGCTCGGCCCCCAGAGGCTGACACATGACAGTCTATTGGGCAGAATTGAACCGGGTGCCCTGGGCACCCCCATGGCATCCTTGTCCACAGAGTGGGACCCACAGCATCCCTGCCTACTGAGGGGGCCCAGGGCAGCTCCCAGCAGGGTGGGGGAGGGGCACGCATCGACACAGTGTGGCATCCTCCACAGAAATGGTGCAGCTGGCGCGGGCAGGAGCCCCCACATTATGCAAAGCCCCAGCACCGAGGGCTCAGATTGAAATGTAGGAGCTGAGCGGGAGTCTAAAGGTCACGGACCACAAGGCTTGGCAGAAAAGCAAATTAAGAGCTTGGGTCCAGAACCCTGGGGGGCTGTAGAGATGATGAAAAGAATAAATCCGCCATCCTGGGCTGCCGTGGGGGGTGACATAATGAGGCTGGCATACCATGCCTCGCTTGCTAACTAGCACTCTCCGGCGTCCAGGCGCCGGGCCCTGGGTCCTAGGAGTCTGGCAGCACCAGGAGCAGAGCCCACAGGGAACAGGCACTGGGCTGGCTCAGACTTCAGCAGCCTCCCCAGGAAAAGGCCACAGGGTCACTGGGGTGTCCCCCTTCCTCCTGGCCACCAGGCAGCTTTCCTCTCATCCATCCTGCCAAAGCCCAGGCCTCCCCACTGCTCCCCTAGGCTACTCCCACAGTCCATGGTTCCCCCAGGGCCCGCAGCCTCCATTCCCCCAATCCTGCTCCACGCTGTGCCCCAAGCTATGCAAGACAGTGACTCTCCCACCACCCTCCGCAGAAGCCATCCGCAACTCCGTCATCTCAGCTCCACTGCCCAGATGTCAGCATCCCCAGCAATCACGGGGCCCTTGTCAGAACACAGCTCCAGGATGGGCCAGGACATCTGCATCTCCAGCAGCACCCAAGTACACCCTGTGAGTGACCCTCCATGATCCAACCCAAGCCCCACCCTAGTCTCATCCCCACCCCAAGAGCCTGGGTCTCTCCCAATCCCCCCACATGCCACACTTATCTCCTTGTCCTCGTGCCCTCAGTCTGGAATGCCTCCTCTGCTGACCACCCACACCATGGCAGTCACATTCATTCCTAAAGTGCAAAGGCCACCTCCATCATGAAGTCTTCCCAAATCTTCCCCCACAAAAAGAACGACCCTCTCCTCTGTGTCCCCACTGGATGCTGCCTGGCCCCTGGTGCAGGATGGTCCACTTTCTGCTTCAGCAGGCTGCCCCGTTCACCTGGGGGTCCCCAGTGCACCACACAGTGTAGAGTTCCATAAACATTTGCTAAGTGAATGAACAAATGAGTGGATGGATGGATGGATGGATGGAGAGATGCAGACAAACGGATGAGTGATGGGTGGATGGGTGGATGGTATTACCAGGTGTGATGGTTAATTTCATGTGCCAACTTGACTGGGCCATGGGGTGCCCAGATATTTGGTCAAACATTATTCTGGGTGTTTCTGCAGGGGTGTATTTGAATGAGATTAATGTATACATCAGAAGACTGAGTGAAGCACATTGCCCTCCACAATGCAGGCCAGCCTCATCCAATCAGTTAAAGGTCTGAAGAGAAGACAAAGCTGACCCTCCCCCCAGTTAAAAGAGAATTCTCTTGCTGACAGCCTTCAACCTGGAGCATCAGCTCTTCCAGGCTCTGCAGCAGCCTGCCAGCCTTCAGATCAAACTGGGGCATTGGCTTTGCAGATTCTGGACCTGCCAGCCTCCATCTTTATGTGAGCCAGTTTCTTATAACAAACCTCTGTCATAGATATGAAAATATATACATTAAAATCTCTAGATATAGACAGATACAGATATGGATATGGATATGGATATAGATACAGATAGAGATCTAGACACACACTTCCTACTGGCTCTGTTTCTCTGGAGAACCCTGACCAATGCACTGGGTGTCTTCATCTCCTTCATACAAGAGCACATGATACTGCTCCTGCCCAGAGACTCAAAGACTTGACCATCTTCATCTCCTTCATACATGAGCACACCACACTGCTCCTGCCCAGACACTCGAAGACTTGACCATCTTCATCTCCTTCATACATGAGCACACCACACTGCTCCTGCCCAGAGACTTGTAGACTTGACCATCTTCATCTCCTTCATACATGAGCACATGACACTGCTCCTGCCCAGACACTCGAAGACTTGACCATCTTCATCTCCTTCATACATGAGCACACCACACTGCTCCTGCCCAGAGACTTGTAGACTTGACCATCTTCATCTCCTTCATACATGAGCACACCACACTGCTCCTGCCCAGAGACTTGTAGACTTGACCATCTTCATCTCCTTCATACACAAGCACATGACACTGCTCCTGCCCAGATACTCGTAGACTTGACCATCTTCATCTCCTTCATACATGAGCACATGACACTGCTCCTGCCCAGACACTTGAAGACTTGACCATCTTCATCTCCTTCATACACGAGCATGACACTGCTCCTGCCCAGAGACTCAAAGACTTGACCATCTTCATCTCCTTCATACATGAGCACATGACACTGCTCCTGCCCAGAGACTCAAAGACTTGACCATCTTCATCTCCTTCATACATGAGCACATGACACTGCTCCTGCCCAGAGACTCAAAGACTTGACCATCTTCATCTCCTTCATACACGAGCATGACACTGCTCCTGCCCAGACACTCAAAGACTTGACCATCTTCATCTCCTTCATACATGAGCACATGACACTGCTCCTGCCCAGACACTCGAAGACTTGACCATCTTCATCTCCTTCATACATGAGCACATGACACTGCTCCTGCCCAGACACTCGAAGACTTGACCATCTTCATCTCCTTCATACACGAGCATGACACTGCTCCTGCCCAGAGACTCAAAGACTTGACCATCTTCATCTCCTTCATACATGAGCACATGACACTGCTCCTGCCCAAAGACATCACAGACTTGACCACGGAACGCCATGCAGATCTAACTCCCACGACCCTGGAACACCCGCGACCGTGACAGAAGCTCTTAGGCCCTTTTTCAGCCTCGGAGTGACCTCAGCCCTCTGTGCCCTGGGCATGAGCCAAGTAAGGTTTGGCCCAGATCATGACAGGAGGGATTCCAGGCAAGCTCCAGAAGGAGGAAATTCAGACGATCTGTGCCGGAAGCCTGGGTGCTCTCCAGCGAGGACTCTCCCTGGGAAGGAAGGCCAACTTTACAAGACAGAGGCTCTCTTTCTGGAAAGGTTCTAGAGCCCTTGGAGCAAGGGAAGAGGACGGAGTCCTTAGACCCTCTTGATTCTCAGTCCTGGGGGCTAAGAAATTGGCACCGAGATCCTCCCAGGGAGAGGGGCTCCTGTCAGCTGGTGGCAGGGACATTCTTTAGGGGGCCGTGGCATGGCAGAGTTGGAAAGCTTTCACCGTGTGGGAATTATGGGGGAAGGAGATGTTCTGGGGGAGGAAACAGGGTATGCAGAGATGGGGCCACCCTTGGAGAAGAGGCTCCTGCCTGTGGGTTCTGAGCATGGCAAGCTACCCCTATACCCAAAAGTAGAAAGGACACCCTCACAGGCAGACCCAGAACAGGGCCCAGGGAATAGCAAGAGGAACAAAATCAAAGGTGCCTGGGTGCACGGGGACCCCCCAACACAGACCAGGCCACGAAGCAGAGCAAGGCGCGGCAGGCCTCATGCAAGTCCACTCGGGGCAGGGACGGGACGGCCTGGCCACGGGAATGGGCCCTTCCAGCCCTGGTCTGGCCAGCAGGACTGGGATCCCATGCAGTCCATCCAGGGGGCACCAGCCCGGCTGCTGACGCCATGGAGGAACACCATGGGGCACTCCCCTGTTTTAGATGGTGGCCCTGGTCGCATGGACTGAAGGTCCCAGAGGGTGGGCCCAGCCACCCAGCACATGCCTGTGGCCACAGCAGCCCCAGAGCAGCTGGACAGAGTCGTAGGCCCCAAGCCCTGACCACAGAGAAGCTGCGGGTCCTGGAGTGGATCCAGGAGTGGATCAGGTCCTGAGTGCCCTCAGCTCCCACAGCTGGACCTGGAGATGGCCCCTTCTCCACTCCTCACCATGCAGGGGCCAGGCCAAGTCCATGTCCTCTGCATCATTCTCACCGTGAGCCTGTGTAGGCAGGACGATCACCTTCATCTTCAAGAGAAGACACAGAAGGCAAGGAATATGCCAAGTTTTAGGCTCAGTAGAGACTGGAGAGGGAATCCGCACCTCATCCACCCTTGCTGAGATTCTGCTTCTAGGCCTCCCCACAGCACCGGACACATGCAGGTGACTGTTACATGTTGAACTGTGTCCCCTCAAAACCCACCTGTTGAAGCCCTAGTTAACACCCTGCACCCCAGGATGCGTCTGTATTTATTTGGAGACAGGACCTTTAAAGGGGGGATTACATTAAAAGAAGGTGGTCAGAATGGGCCCTGACCCAACGTGACCGGTGTCTTCACAGGAAGAGGAGATTAGGACACAGGCACATACGAGGATGCCGGGAGAAGACAGCATCTGCGAGCCAAGGAGGGGGGCCTCGGAAGAAAACCAACCCTGCCGACATCTTGTCTCAGCTTCCAGCCTCCAGGACTGTGAGGAATCAGCCTCTGCTGTGGAAGCCCCCAGCCTGCAGTCCTTTGTCACAGCAGCCCAGGCAAAGGACACTGTGGCCAAGAAATGCCACCCATGAGCTCCCGCTTGCTCCCGTCCAGTCATCCTCAGCTCCCACCACCCCCTGCCTCACAGCTGGATGAGGAGCCCCAGAGAAGGAGAAAGCAGGTGTCCACGCCCTCCCCGGCACCCTGAGCCCACCTCACCTCCAGGGAGGGAGCTGCCCTCCTCTAGGAAAACCCCAACAGGAAGATTTTGGAAGAGGGGACAGCAGGCACCACAGCCACAAAACTGCGTTTAGCCGCTCTGCCTGAGGACCCAGAGGGTTTGGTTTCACTGCTCTTGGGACTGGGGAGAAGAAACAGGAGAGAGGGGTGAAAGGCGAGGAAGGAGGGAGGAAGCAGCGCGGTGGGTGAGGCTGGGAAACGACTCCCTGGCAATGGGGCTGGAGGGAACTCTTCACCCCAGGCCACCACACAGAGGGGCGCCAGGTGTGTCTGCCTGGAAGGGATGCAACGTGCCCCCTGCCACCTTCCACCAAATCTCAAGAAAGCCCACCTCACCCACAAGGCCCCAGAAGAGCACAGGATCACAACCTGCAGGCTGCCGTGGAGGCTGTGGAAGACGTGATGAGGGCTACGTCTGCTCTGGAGCAGGCACTCAGCAGTTTTCTGGAGAAGTTGAGAAGCAAGCGGCTCCCTCGCCTCGGTTAATGCAGACAGGATCAGAGCCAGAGCATAGGAAAGGGGAACCCAGGGCCAGCGGTGATAAGCACAGATGTGAGGGAAACACAGACCTCAGCGAGGCCTCAGGCTGCAAGTGGGGGTGTGGAGCCTGGCTGGAGCCAATCCCGGCACATCTCGAGAGGCCTGAAGCACTGCTGGCCTCTGGGTTCCAACCCAGCATTGCTCAAGCTGATGTTCCGTCCTGTCCCGCAGGGCCTCCTGCATGTGTGTGAGCACGCACAAGTGCATAAGAGTACCCACAGGTGCATAAGAGTACCCACAAGTGTGTAAGAGTACCCACAGGTGCATAAGAGCAGGTGCGCTGGTGTGGATGAAATGTGAGGGGTGCTGGTCACAGCTGCTACCGCGGTGGCACCATCAGGGATGGCCCCACTGCCCTTCAGCCACACGGCGGCATCGAGGAACTCACTTGCTAGCAAGGCATCATTCAATTTGTGCGTGTGATCCCAGAGATGAGGAGACCCAGAAGGGAAAAAACAAAAACAGAAACAGGCCACGCACTTGTGCTTCCCGGCGGTGCTTGAAGATGTGGCCTGGGGAGCAGGCGTGCCCCCCTTCCATCCCCCACCAACGGAGCAGGGTCTGCCCATGAGCTCTGGCACAGTGACAGCTCCACACCGAGCCGCCACAGGGCCACTGCATCTTAACCTCAGCGGTGACTCTGAGGGAGGTGGCCTGTGAAAGCTGGGGACAGATGGCGGTCTGGATTAGTGGCCTCGGGGGAAGGGGCCGGGGTTTTCTTTGTCTTGCATGGCGTGTGTTAGTGTGCCTGGAAAAAACAGCCCCACTGCCCGCCGCCTGTTCAGGATGAGTCCCCTCATACATTCCCCCCAACCCCCACTCACCCGGCTGTCACAGACGTCTGGACTTAAACCTCGAGCAAACGGAAAGGCACTGACCGTGAGCTATGGGGTGCGCACTGCAGTTCAATGGGGCTCCATCAGCTCCTGCCCTGGAAGGACACACAGAGGTCCAGCAAGGCCAGGCTTGAGGTCAGACAGGCCCAGGTTCCAATCCAGGCTCTGCTCCTTGGGCTTTGTGACCTCAGGCTGGCTGCATACCTCTCCAAGCCTCAGTCCCAAAGGGGCTCAGTGAGGCCACCTCCCAGGTCTAGGAGCAGAAAAGGTAATTCATGCCTGGTGCCTGCCACCATAGACACTCCCTCAGTGGTGGCATTGCAGCTTCCAGCCCTCCCAGCAGCAAGGAAAGCCATCCCTGGAGATCAGAGGCCCCCAGGCTATGGAGGCTGCTTTGGGGGTCCAGACCCTCCGGAGCCATGTTTTCTCATGGTGGCGGAGTTCAAACACAGCCCCAAGTGCTTTGACATTGCTCTCAGTGAGAGACAGGGCCTTTGTTGCCTCCCCTTGAACCCAGACAGGCTTCTGACAGGTTCACAGTGGAAGTGATACTCTGTGGCTTCCAAGGCTGGGACCCAAAAGGCCACACAGCCTCTGCCTTCTCTGCAGGAACCCCCTCGCCGCAGCACAGGCCTCATGGCAGCAGTCCCACTGCTGTACGGACACCACGCTGGAAGGAAGCCCCAACTGGTCCACAGCAGAGAACCACCACAGGGGCCCCGAGAGCACAAGAGGAGAGAGAGATGTCTGCACAGCCTGGTGGGCCAGCTCACAGGGTGCGGATAGAGACATGCATGCAGCCCCCGTGCACCAGCTCCGGCCCAGTCTAGCAGCAACCACACTGGAGCTCAAGTGGAAATCACCCCCAACCCCCAGCTGGGCCTGAACCACAAAGTGAGCAGCAGTGAGCCCCGGTCCCAGCCCCTTCCCAGGACTGCAGCCATCATCAAGCGTTGGCCGTGCCATGCTGGTTCAGAACAACAGAGAGAGGAGAAGCCAGAGGAAGAGTTCAATGAGGTGATGCAGTAAACATTTCTGTCATGCTTCGGATTTCGCAAAATGCTGTTCTCAGTGCTCCTTTGCATTCAACAGAGAACGATTCCGGTCTGCTCTGAGTCAAGAGCAGGGCTGGGTACAGCACACAAAGATGAAGAGGCCTTGGTCCCTTCGCTCACAGTTCACAGTCCAGTGGGCTGGACGCAGGCATCCAGGAGCCACGACTATAGCCACGATCACAGTACCCGCAGTTCCCACCATAAATAAAAACTCCCTGAGACCTCCCCTGAAGCAGAAATGTGTGTGCAGCACAGCACGGGTAGGGGAAGATGTGAGTAACTCTGTAACTCTGTCAGGGTAATCAAGAAAGTCTACATGGAGGAGGCAATAATGCATTAGGGTTTTGAAGGATCAATAGGAGTCTGCCAACATATTTTGTATAATTGGATCACATTCTCTTTCTCTCTCCCTTTGAAGCATTTTATGGAACATACATTGCATACATCACTCTCCATGAGGCAGAGAGAAGACCGGTCTGTTTACACCAAAGCAAAGATGTCACAGATGAAATGTCCTTGGCAAAAACAACTCATAATTAATGAAGCTCAGGGTCCTCCAGGTCCATTTGGCCCCCAGTGAGCTCATGAGAGAGGACCAAGCCCCAGGACTGTCCTGGAAGGGGAAGGATCGGAGGGAGTGGGAGGTCCACAGGGGCCCCTGATCCCCACCGAGTGCCACACCTCCTCCTCCTTGATATGGTTTGACTCTGTCCCCACCCAAGCCTCACTGTATTCCCCAGTGTTGGCGGTGGGGCCTGGGGGGAGGTCACGGGGATGGAGTACTCATGAATGGTTTAGTGCCACCCTCCTTTGCACTGTACAGGAAGTGAGTTCTCATAAGATCTGGTTATTTAAAAGTGTGTAGCACCTAATACACTCCCCCAGCCATGGACCACCATGGGTCATAGGTGTGGGCAGAAGCAGCAGCTGACCAAAGCAAAAGGCCAGAAGGCCAGATGGCGAGGTTTCTGAGACCAGAGGACACGACTTGGCCAAAGCCTG
Organism: Pan paniscus; assembly: GCF_029289425.2. NCBI lineage: Eukaryota > Metazoa > Chordata > Mammalia > Primates > Hominidae > Pan > Pan paniscus. The sequence goes on along the minus strand of NC_073252.2, from coordinate 7,493,443 downwards.
CTGCTGCAGCTTCCCAGGGGTGGCAGTCCCAGCCCTGCCTCCTCTCACCCTTCACACTCATCGCAAATTATTAAAAAGCCATTCCACCTCCCTGTTTGGTGCCTTAATGGTGCATTTGTCTTCACACTTGAGGAGGATTAAGCTAGAGGCAGATTTCAAGGAGAAAATTAAATGTTGTCAGACCTTCCTTCCCCAGCCTGGCTCAGCCCCCTGGGGCTCAGCCCTGCAAGGTTCCCAAGCCACCTGGGCAGAGCCAAGCTTCCTGGAGACTTCCCAGCAGATGGATCTGGATCTGCATCCTGCTGCGTTGCCTAGAGGGGCCCTGGAAACCAGCACGCCAGGCCACACAGCCTTCCCCCACCAGCCCTGGGACCCCCCGCTCACTCAGCAGCCCCACCCTCTCTGCATCGCTATTTTAATTTGCTAATACAATTAATAATATGCAACAGCCATTGAGTTCCTACTCTGTGCCTGGTAGGTATCAGTCATCCCTCTGAACAGATGAGAAAACTGAGGCCCAGAGGACTGACTCACTTCACATGCCACTTAACAGCATGGACTTCAGAATGAGGCAGCCAGGGTCAGATTCCAGGGGTGGATAACTGCACAGGTGACAGGTGTGGGCCACAGACCAGACCAGGCATCTTCCCAGATGCCCTTCCCAAGCCCAGCCCTTCCCAGGAAGGCACCAGGAGGCCCCTGAGGCACCTGCACTGGCAGCTTAAGCACACACGGGCCATGCTGTGATTCTGGGGAGTCTTGGTGGACATGTCTAGAGAACATCCGTATGGGCACTGAGTACACGCCCCATTCCTGACTTTTGACCTCGTGACTTCATTTCAGAGAGAATTCATCCTAGGAAACCACCAGACACACAGATAAAGAGTTGTATCCAAGGGTATTAATTGGGTTAATGCACATCAGCATAATTATTAATAATGTAAAAATTAGCATCATTCCAAGGACACAGTGATAGAAAAATAAAGAAATGACCGGGTGGCCACCTGTCCTTTCCAAAGGATTTTCACCAAGGTAGGAAAATGCATACAATATAACATTAGGTGCACAAAGAATAATTCCAAACTCTGTGTGTGAGTGTGTGTGTGTGTGTGTGTGTGCATATACACTAAGGTCCTTTTCTTTGCACAGAAGAAAAATGCGATGAGAAGGCACCAAAAGCTGGCCATTGGTATCTGTGAGGAATCAGAATGTGGGTCATGTCGAGTTTCTTTTTCCTTAGGCCTTTCCTGTTGCAAGATCTAAAACGAGTGTGAGTCCCGTCCTTCATCAGAACACGAGTCTGGGTTTTTTGTTGCTCGGTTGGTTGTTGTTTTTAATACAATACAAATCTTGGCAAATTCAGGGCTCAGGAAGTCTGGGATTTCAGCATCCTGGGGTCCAGTTAGGATCCAGGCAGAGGAGCCCTCCCTCCACCGACCCAGCCAGGGCCTGCCTGAAAAAAGCAAAGAAGTCTTTGCGTGTTCTTGAGTGAATGAGTCAAGGTGGGGTGGAGGGAGAAGAGGAATGGTCTCCAGCCTCCCTGCAGCTCTTCTGCAGAAAACCCTCCCCAGGCCAGCCCCATGACCACCCCAGGGAGACCACAGCTGCCGTGCCCAGCGCCCACACCCCACACAGATCTGTACGCCCTGGCCCTCCCCACACCTGCCCTTTCCAGATCCTCCCACTCTCTCTTGCCACAGCCTGGGAAGCCTGACCACAGCACGTGGCCTCCCTCCCTGCACCAGCCCTCTGCCCCGGCCGCACTACCCTTCTCTTTAAACAGCTCTACTGGAATCTCATTCGCATGCCAGCCAGTGCACCAAGCCAGTGGCTGTTAGCATATTCACAGACTCCCGCACACACCACCAGTCCATTTTAGAGTGCTTCCATCACCATGCCCGTTAGCTACCACCCCCACGCCCCGCTCTCTGCCAGTCCCAAGCAACACTGACCTGCTTTCCATCCCTATGGCTGTCTCTATTCTAGACATTCCATAGACATGCAGTCATACAGTATGTGGCTATTCGTGGCTGGCTTCTTTGACTGAGTGTCCTGTTTTCAAGGTTCATCACGTATCAGGTGTCAGAGCTCCATTCCTGTCCGTGGCTGAATAATATTCTACCACGTGGATGGGCCACATTTTGTTCATCCATGTCTGTTGCTGGACATTTGGGTTGTCTCACCTTTGGGTACCATGAATCTTGCTGCAGCAGAGACACAGGTTTTCGTCTCTCTGAGGTTTATGCCTAGGAGGGGACTGCTGGGTCACACGACACTTTCTGTCCCCCATACATGCCCAGTTCATTCCATCATCTGAGCTCCCAAAACGCCCTTTCCCCTTGCCTGGTGGGCTCCAAAGCCAATCCCATCCACCCTGGCCCGGGCGGGTCATCACTTGCTCCATTTTCTCCATAGCACTCAGCCCCATCTGAACTTGTTTCACTGTTTTTAGGTTTTCTGTCTCTCTCCCATGCTAAAAAATAGAAGCTCCGTGAAAGTAAGGATCTGAATGGCTTGGTCCATATTGAACCACTGCCTCCTACCACAGGGCCAAACACTCAGAAAATACTCCTTAAATATATGCTTAACTTAATATCTTTCTCCAAGAGTCAGTGAAGTGCTTCCTCTTCCAGGAAGCCTGCCTGGGCCTCCTACAGAATGAGCTGCCCGCTCCATGGCCCAGCAGCTCTGGAAGATGAGTGTTGGCTTTTGCCTCCCATCCCTGGACTGTGGGCTTCAGGAGGGAAAGCTTCTGTCTTTCCTTCGCTGTTTCCCCGGTGCCCTCACGGGCCCAAAGCATGTTAAGGGCTGGGTGGCTTTTGCCAAACCACTGCTCCGCCCGACATCCCTGTGGCTGCAACAGTTCTGCTCAGAGGTGGGTGACTTGGGGTAATCCGAACCTGCCCCCAATTCAATTCCAGCTCTTGCACACCTTGAATGAGAAGAGCGCCAGCCACACAGAAGGTCACTACGGCGCTCTCTGGTTCCGCTGGTCACGCAGTCTGAAAAAGGCTCACCTGGGGACATATGCATGTAATACCCAGAGAGCTCATTCAAACTACAGACACTGGGTCCACCCGTAGGCCCAGGGTCTGGTGGGACCAGGATGTTTGCAGCGAGCTCCCATCTCACCTTTACAACAAGTCCTCAGGAGATTCTGACACACACCAAAGTCTGCGAATAACTCCTCAAGGACATCAGTTCAAAAACTCAGGGGGAAGAAAGGTGACAATATTTGCCCACAAGAACCTGGGGACATCTTGTCAACCCACAGGGGCATGGTTGGCTCTGTGAGTATGAAGGGCAAAGTCAACATGATTGTATGTTTAATTGGGTGCCGTCACTGAGCTGACACGTTTGCCCACATAAATAATTATGATTTATTAAACAGCATTCTGCTTATTAAAGCTTTCTTCCCTCTCTCTCTGACAAACCACTGGGGCATTACTTTGTTTTGAAAAATCATTCCTTTTTTAAACAACCTGTGTGGGTGCTGCTTAATTAATCATGTTCTTTCTATGGCAACTTGGAGACAGAAAAGGAATTAAATGTGGGGTGTGTTGGAAATTTCTCGCAAACTCATCCCCAAGTCACTTCCCGCTGTTCGGTGACCAAGCTTGGCCTTGGGAAGGAGCTGGAAAGTGGCATGTTTCACACGTGGGACGCACCTGGCGAGGCCACCCCACAGCGTGCAAAACGGGGCCAGAAATGGGAGCCACGGGCACTTCATTCAGGTCCCCACACATGGAACTTTCCAAAACTGGGGAAATATCAACTGTCCCCACTCCCTCTGAGCTAGACAGCAGCCCCTTGCCTGAATCAACCTCACCCATCTAAACCAATGCTTACTAGATATTTCCAGAAATCAGCTTGAAAATCATGCAAGCCCCTGGCTGCATCTGGCCCTGCTTGGCATCAGGAATTAAGAGAATGGCATCTTCCTTCTCCCCCTGCCAGGACTTCATCCACTCATTCCTTTTCTTTCCATTACTCCACCATGCCTTGAATCCAGTAGTGGGGTGCAGAGAAGACTCAGGCGAGGCCCCTGGACCCCATGTTGCACACTCAGTGGCAGGAGCTCACCCGTAAGCAATTCATGCCACACACTAGGGAGAGGGTGGCCGTCCCCCACCCCCTCCCCCAAGCCTTGGTTAATGCCTCGGGAGGCCAGGAGGACAGCTCCTCACTAGGCCCCATGGCACCCAGCTGGCTCCCTCAGTGCAGGGCCGCCTCGCTCATCAGAGCTGCCTGCCACCAGCCCAGCACACAGACAGCTCAGGCCTCGGAATGTGAAGTCTCAGCCCAACTCCAGTAAAACCAAGTCTTCTGCTTTGACGGGTCAGTCGGCAGCTATTGTTCTAAACTGCATGTACTCTTGGTGGAACTAGTTCTGAAATCCATGACACAAATTCCTGGCCTCTTAAATCCAGCAAACCCAACACTCCTTTATTTTCACAACGACATGGAGTCATCATGGTGGAACACGAGGGTGCAAAAGACGGGGGTGCAAGTGTGAGGCTCTCACAGTGCGGCTGCTGCGGGCAAGGTCTGTGCCCTGCACATCAGGGTCCTGCCTGCCCTGCGGGCCACCCACAGGCCCTCCAAATTCCCAGCCTGATATGGTTTGGCCATGTCCCCACCCAAATCTCATCTTGAATTGTAGTTCCCATGATCCCCACGTGTCATGGGAGGGACCCAGCAGGAAGTGGTTGAATCATGGAGTGGCTTCCCCCATGCTATTCTCGGATTAGTGAGTGAGTTCTCACGAGATCTGATGCTTTTATAAGCATCTGGCATTTCCCCTGCTGTACTTCTTCCTGCCGCCTTGTGAAGAAGTCGCCTTGCTTCCCCTTCCGCCATGATCGTAAGTTTCCTGAGGCCTCCCCAGCCATGCCAAACTGTGAGTCAATTAAACCTCTTTCCTTTATAAATTACCTAGTCTCGGGTATGTCCTTATAGCAGCGTGAGAATGGACTCATCCACAGCCCTCGACAGTGAATCATCTGGGTGCCCAGGCTGCAGGCCAGACCCCTTAAACCAGGCTCCTTAGAATGGGGCCTAGACAGCAGATATTCTAAAGCCAAGTTAGAAAACCCAGAGTCTGGGTTTGGGGGATATTGACACAGGCTGTCGCATGGGTTACCTCAAACTCAACATGGTCCTGAAGTCTGACATTGTCTCTGCCTTCAGAAAGCTGTTATTTCTCATAGACACGAACAGACACACACACACACACACACACACACACACACACACACAGCATAAATAGACAAAAAGATCAGCTAAATCCAATTAGCAGAATATAATTAAGGAAACAAGCAGGAGGCATAGGTGGTGCAGAGAAGAAAGACATAGTGGTCCCCAAAATGAGTAGGAGCCAGCTGTGCATGCCAAGCAGAGGGAGTCACCCAGGCATGGGCTCTGAGGTAGGAAGGGCCTAGCATATTCCAGAAGCTACAAGAACACAGCATGGCCAAGTGCACGGGAGCACTGTGTTTCAGGGCAGAGTGCCTGCGGGCAGTGCAGTAAGATCTGTGGAATGAGAAAGGGCCAGAGAAAGAGTTTGGGTTTTATCTTGAGTGTGCTGGGAAAGCCACAGCACAGCATTTCCCGGACATGAACTAAGGTGGCATAGTACGGGCATCATAGAGGCAAGTCCTGACATTCCTATTGGGATTCGTCGTTATGATATTGAAGGGTTGCCTTCTTGCCCTTTGCCCTCAAATTCCCACTGGCTTCAGAGATCTGAAAACACACACGTAGTCTGGAATCAATCTTTAGTTAAATGCAGAAAAGGCGTCTAATCGTGCTCACATCCCCAATCTCCTGTTTCCATCCCATACACTGAGCATAAATAGAGACAAAGAATATGCAGTAGGCTTCTCAAGGAATCATTTTTTAAATGCCTTTAATCTCTTGAGAGAGGAATTATTTCAGTGGGCTAAAGCCAATATCTATAATTAATATCTATGAAAAGTTAAACCCAAGAAAAAAACTTTTCAGGCAAAAATCCTCATGCAATTTCCAGGTAATTAACAGTTTGGTCTCTGCCACAGTAAAAATAAGGCTTCCACCTGAAACTAATTTCCTTTATGGCTACCGAGGCCATTCTTGAAGTGATCGAGGAGAAGAAGGCGATTAGAATCCATTTACGCAGCACAAATAGGAGGTGACAACTGCCTGGATGGGAGGTGAGCCGGCCAAGTGCAGTGAGGAATGCAGGATCTCCTTGTTGGGGATTTCTCTAATTGCTTAATCTGACCTTCTACTCGGGCCAAGTCCGCCCACTCGGAAACCTCCAAAGATAAACTTTGGCTTCAGGAGGGCCCCTCCTGACCCCCCAACCCATCCGGCAGCTCTGCCCACCCTGGCCATTCACGCACATGCATGAAGAGCACCCCCCCGCCAGCATACCTGGGGAAGCCCGGCCACAGAGGTGCAATGGCCTGTCCAGCATCACCCAGCTGCACAGTGGGAAAGGCAGCCTGGGACCGTGCACTGTGACCCCGGCCAGCACAGCTGTCCCCTCTCCTGGACTCTCGACCCTCGCCACCCTAAAAATACACAATCCCTTCAAGAACCTTGCCCCTGTGAGCCCAGCTCAGGTCCCCACGGCTCCCACAGGTCGGAGCTTCACCCCACAGGCTTCCCACGTGGCTTCATCCTCACGCTGTATTTAACAGTTGGAGACTTTTCCTCTTTGTGTGTGCGTGTTGTCACACACCCCCACACACAGCTACATAACGAGTCAAGGAGAGCCGAAGGCCCCGGCTGTGGGCATTTTTGTGGAGGGTGTGGCGGCCGCACCACTCTGCCCCACCCTGGGGAACTGCCTTCCACTCATAGATGCTCAGTAAATATTTGCTGGTTTGAGAGTGGTGGAAGTTTTGCCAAATTTTGCTTCCAAGTGGCTTTAAAACCTTCATCCTAAGTAAAAGCATGTAGCCTGCGAGCCTCCTGCTGCAGGCTCTGGCCCCTGGAACCAGCAGGCAGGATGGACCCAGAGGCCACGAGCCAGACGAGTTGGTTACATGTGCTTTAAAAATAATTTTCCTTTGTCTGCAGCTCAGTGTCCACTCATCCATCCACTCATCCACCCCACAGACATCACTGAGCACTGTGATGCCCGAGGGCCAGGGCACCAGCAAGCTGCGGGGTCCTCGGGTCTCACGGAGGGGTGGCAGTGGGGCAAGCGCCAGAAAGGCGGGGGTGAGATGGAAGGTTCCAGGCCGGGCGGAGGAACCTGACAAGGAGGGGACCCAATGAGGCTGGTCAGGCTGCAGCAAGCAGCCAGCATGGAGTAGGTGAAGGGGAAAGAGGAGCCCCGTGGAGCAGGGCCGGACTTGCTCTGAAAGAGCTTAGGCTAAGAAGTGAGGCCAGACCCAAGCATCCAAAGGAGCGCAGCTGTAGTGCGGTTGGAGGATCAGAAGAGCCACGGGAACCGCCACACAGTGCGGATGGGGGATCAGAAGAGCCACGGGAACCGCCACGCAGTGCGGATGGGGGATCAGAAGAGCCACGGGAACCACCACACAGTGCGGATGGGGGATCAGAAGAGCCACGGGAACCACCACGCAGTGCGGATGGGGGATCAGAAGAGCCACGGGAACCGCCACGCAGTGCGGATGGGGGATCAGAAGAGCCACGGGAACCGCCACGCAGTGCGGATGGGGGATCAGAAGAGCCACGGGAACCACCACGCAGTGCGGATGGGGGATCAGAAGAGCCACGGGAACCGCCACGCAGTGCGGATGGGGGATCAGAAGAGCCACGGGAACCGCCACGCAGTGCAGATGGGGGATCAGAAGAGCCACGGGAACCGCCACGCAGTGCGGATGGGGGATCAGAAGAGCCACGGGAACCGCCACGCAGTGCGGATGGGGGATCAGAAGAGCCAAGGGAACCGCCACGCAGTGCGGACGGAGAATTGGAAGAGTCACTCCGCTTCTGCATCCCCGGGAGAGGAACCATGGAAACCACCATCTCAACTGGCTTTGCGGCTGGAGGGCAGGGCAGGCTGATCTCAGCCCCCAAGAAGACATCCCCATCCAAATCCCAGAACCTGTGCATGGGTTCCCTTGTAGAAACGTTGCAGGTGTGATTAAGGCTCTAGGGAAGGGAGAGGAGCCTGTATTGTCTGGTGGCCCTAAAGTCATTAGGAGGGTCCTTAAAAGAGGGAGGCAGGAGGGTCAGAGCCAGAGAAGGAGACGCGAAGGCAGAGATTGGAGGGGTGCGAGTAAGGAGCATGAGGCAAGGCATGTGGGCACCTCTGGATGTTGAAAAAGGCAAAGACAGGCAATCTCCCCTGGAGCCTCCTGAAGGAGCCAGTCCCGCTGACACCTTGACCTTAGCCCACACCGAGTTTGGACTTCTGGCCTCCAGAACCATAAGACAATGAAGCTGTGTTGCTTCAAGCCACTGAGTTTGTGCAGTTTGTTACAGCAGCCACAGGATTAAAACAAGAAGATGTGGCCTTGAGTGAATTGTCTGTGGCCATGGACCCCTACGTCTACCACTGAAGACCCCAGGTGGAGCAGTGCTGGGCTGGGCGGTGGAGCTCACCATTCCCACATACAAGGCAAGCCCACCTCCCCTCACTGCTGCTTTTGTGTCCGGAATTGGTGGGTTCTTGGTCTCACTGACTTCAAGAATGAAGCCGCAGACCTTCGCGGTGAGTGTTACAGTTCTTAAGGCGGTGCATCTGGAGTTGTTTGTTCCTCCCCATGGGCTCGTGGTCTCTCTGGCTTCAGGAGTGAAGCTGCAGACCTTCGTGGTGAGTGTTACAGCTCATAAAAGCAGTGTGGACCCAAAGAGTGAGCAGTAGCAAGATTTATTGCAAAGAGCGAAAGAACAAAGCTTCCACAGTGTGGAAGGGGACCCGAGCGGGTTGCCACTGCTGGCTCTGGGCAGCCTGCTTTTATTCTCTTATCTGGCCCCACCCACATCCTGCTGATTGGTAGAGCTGAGTGGCCTGTTTTGACAGGGTGCTGATTGGTGCGTTTACAATCCCTGAGCTAGATACAAAGGTTCTCCACGTCCCCATCAGATTAGTTAGATACACAGTTTCGACACACAGGTTCTCCAAGACCCCACCAGAGCAGCTAGATACAGAGTGTCCATTGGTGCACTCACAAACCCTGAGCTAGACACAGGGTGCTGATTGGTGTGTTTACAAACCTTGAGCTGGATACAGAGTGCCGATTGGTGTATTTACAATCCCTGAGCTAGACATAAAGATTCTCCACATCCCCACCAGACTCAGGAGCCCAGCTGGCTTCACCCAGTGGATCCCGAACCGGGGCTGCAGGTGGAGCTGCCTGCCAGTCCGGCGCCATGCACTCGCACTCCTCAGCCCTTGGGTGGTCGATGGGACTGGGAGCCGTGGAGCAGGGGGTGGCGCTCGTCAGGGAGGCTTGGGCTGCACAGGAACCCACGGAGTCGGGGGAAGGCTCAGGCATGGCGGGCTGCAGGTCCCGAGCCCTGCCCCGCGGAAAGGCAGCTAAGGCCCGGTGAGAAATCGAGCGCAGCGCCGGTGGGCTGGCACTGCTGGAGGACCCAGTACACCCTCCGCAGCTGCTGGCCCGGGTGCTAAGTCCCTCATTGCCCGGGGCCGGCAGGGCCGGCCTGCTGCTTGGAATGCAGGGCCCTCCAAGCCCACGCCCACCCGGAACTCCAGCTGGCCCGCAAGCGCTGCACACAGCCCTGGTTCCCGCTCGCGCCTCTCCCTCCACACCTCCCTGCAAGCTGAGGGAGTGGGCTCCAGCCTTGGCCAGCCCAGGAAGGGGCTCCCACAGTGCAGCGGTGGGCTGAAGGGCTCCTCAAGTGCCGCCAAAGTGGGAGCCCACGCAGAGGACTCACCGAGAGCGAGCGAGGGCTGTGAGGACTGCCAGCACACTGTCACCTCTCACTTTCTAAAGATTACCCTGGAATAAAGCAAAGTTGGCACCACTTGGCACCACACCCACAACCCCACTGTCCCTCAAGTTCATGAGCAGAACAGACCTACAGCCTGGAAACCCAACAGCAAAGACAGGCGTCCTTCGTGTCCACCAGAAAAGCAGCCCCACTGGCAGCTTCATCACCTTCTTTCCACAGCCTCAGCTAGGTGCTGACCTCACTGGCTCTCTGCAGAAACCAGATATGCCGGAATGTGCTGTCTCTACAAGGGGTGAGCCTCCCATCACTGGAGGTATCCCAGCTAGAACACAGTGACCTATGAGCACCCTGGGAACTGAGATCCTGTGAGTCTATCCCAGGGCTACTCCTTAGCAACCTTCCTGCACGCAGTCAGTGCCATGTGGAATTTTGGCACTGGGTTGAATGAATCTGCCCAGCCTCTGCCTTAGACCTCTTTCTGTAACAGAATACCACAGACTGAGTCATTTATAAAGAACAAAAGTTTATTTGGTTCTGGAGGCTGGGAAGTCCAAGAGCACGGCACTGACATCTGGTGAGGATGATCCTATGGTGGGAGGCAGAAAGGCTAGGGTGAGAAAGAGGAAAAGGGGAGCTGAAATTCATCCCCTCATCAGGATCCCACTCCCATGAGAACTAACCCACTCCTGAAACAACAGCATTAATCCATTCCCCAGGGCAGAGAGCTCATGACCTAATCACTTCTTCAAGGTCCCACCTCCCAATACTGTTACATTGCCAATTAAATTTCAGCATTGAGTTTAGGAGGGTTTCAAGCCACAGCAGCCTCCCCATCCACCAGCTGTCCCCAGTGGGGAGAGCTGCAAGCAAAGGCTGGCTTCCTTTTTGGAAGACAAGAGGAGCCCCAACTGTGACTCACCTTCTCTCCCACAATTCCTGTAAACAGACACTCCAGACCTGGAGGCTGGAGGGAAAGGCACAAAAACAAACACTCCCAGCTGACCCAACCTGTACCCATGGCTCACTCGCTGCAGGGAACCTCACAGCTCTGGGGCAGGGACGTGGAATAAAGCCCCAGGAAGCCAGCTTCCAGCCCAGCCCAGCTCCTGGAGACATGTGGCTGAGTCCACTACAGCCAGAGCTGGCTCGTGGCATCCAAGTACCTTTCCAGGGGTGGGCCCTTGGGAGGCCAGTCTCTCTAGGTCTCCATCTGGAAAGGGGACTGGCCTGAGAATACTGAGACCTGGCTCTAGACCCAGCTCTGCTGTTCCCAGGGGGAGAACTCTGCCCAACCCACTCACCTCCTGGGCCTCAGCTTTCTCATCTGTAAAATGAGACCCCAGCCAGGCTCCCGAGGTCCTTGCAATGCCAGCAGTCCCTGAGTTAACACAGCGGTTCTTGACTTATTTGGGTTGAGATTGGGGCAGCAAGCTTGAGGGCACTGGAAAACTCAGATCAACACTGAATGAGTGTGGCCACAGAGCACCTCCGCCTCCAAGGCTATGACAACCACCATCGGTGGTCTGCACCATTTGCTGTCTGCACCATTTCCCTGACTGCCTTCAGTCCACAACACCATGTGATAGGGCCATCTCCAGCCCTCCCCAGGCTGCCCTCCATGCCCTGGACACAAAGGTCCCAGCTGTCCCAAGACAGCTTGCCTCTGTGCCTCCCAGTGCCCTTCATCCCATAACCTGTCACCGTAGTGGCTCCATGGGGCACAGTGACTAAAAATGGCACAAGCACCCATGGAGGAGGTGCCACAGCCCACAGGCGAGATGGCGGTGGGACCACATGCCAGGGGTTGTGTTTACTCATGAGCCAGATTATTGTGGATATGGCTTAAGCAGTTCTGAGGATTGGGGATTTATGGACAGCAAACCATAAAAGCAGAAGGAGGGGATGGGTGTGGCCCTGCCACATGAATGGCAGTGGCTCTGCCACCTTTTCCAGTAGAAGTCACACCGCCCAGAGCTGACACCTCTGAAGACCCAGGCAGCACAAGGTAGGAAGGGTATTGTCCAATGGCCACGGGTTGTTCCCCCCAGGTGGGCAGATGACCCCCCAATGACGAGACCAGAAGAGGTTCAAGACTGCTGCTAAGCCCTCCTCCAACTCCTCACCCTGCCCTCTGTGGGCTCCTGCCCAGAACCTGCACTCTCTTCTTCCAGTAACAGCTCTTGATCTTCATCTGGAGACAAAACTCCTCGCCCTGGCTGCAGGGTTGGGTGTGTGGGCCTAGCCAGGCAATGGAAGCGTTTCAGCTCCCTGGCCAACATGATGGGTTTGTGTGGGCATGTGACCCAAGTAGGCCAGGGGGCCTCAGCTCTGGCTTCCCTCAGGAGCAGGGACAAACAGCAACTCTCTTTAGCCTGTTTCCCATGGACCAGGACCTGGGAGGACTGCCTGAGAAGGAAGCCAACATGCAGTGAAAACAGAACCCAGTGATGGAGACAGACAAGGAACCAAGCCTGGTGCCTACGTTAGAACGCCTGGAGCCAGTCATGCCTGAAGCCAGCCCCCTGGACATTCTGGTTCTGTGAGCTTAGGAATTCCCATTTTTCACTTCAGCTAGTTGGAGTGGGGTTTCTGTGACCTGCCACCAAAGTCCTGCTTAACACATCCTTTTGTACACAGCATTGCAGGAGATACAAAGGCAGAGACAGGAAACAGGAACGTGTTCCCCGCCCTCCAGTAACTTTAAACCAACTGGGAAGATCTGCCCAACCAGCCATTGCACAACCACATGCTGACCTGTGCAGTGTGGGCTACAATTCTGGCAGGGTCTGGGAAGAGAGGAGAACCCCAGAGGGCCAGGTGAGAGGAGGCAACTTCCAAAGGCAGAGTCAAGGAAAGACTTCCTCTGCAGCCCTCCTACACTCCGCTCCCATCTTTTCTTTTCAGAAGAATATCTCTCCTCATCCTCTGTATCAACAAGGACCTGGGGTGGGGCAGCCATGGAAATTCAGGCCACCGAAGGGGATTTAGCCACACAGATGACTGGGAACATTCCTGATAGAATTATGCAGAAACAGACACCAGATAACATTCACGATCTCCTTCCACTACTACAAAAAACACTTCTATGGCATTTTCCTCCTGGTGGGGAGAGAGTAAAAGGGATGAGGGATTAGCCGACAGAGTGAGGCCCGCTCCCACCCCTCCTCTCCCAGGGGCCCCCCGCCTCTCCTCTCATGGGAGCCCCCAACCCCTCCTCTCACAGGGGCCCCCACCTTGTCACACCTGCATCTTCCCTAATGGTCTGTATGTCCTTGATGGAACTTCACGTGGACAATCTGTCTTTAAAAGGCATCCTAGGCCGGACATGGTGGCTCACACCTGTAATCCCAGCACTTTGGGAGGCCAAGGCAGGGGGATCACTTGAGGTCAGGAGTTCGAGACCAGCCTGGCCAATATGGTGAAACTCCATCTCTACCAAAAATACAAAAATTAGCTAGGTGTGGTGGTAGGTGCTTGTAATCCCAGCTACCAGGAGGCTGAGGCAGGAGAATTGCTTGAACACAGGAGGCGGAGATCGCGCCACTGCACTCCAGCCTGGGCAACAGAGTGAGACTCCATCTCTAAATAAATAAATAATCAATCAATCAATCAATGGTATCCTGAAAAATGTCAGGGAGTGACCGTCCCAGCACCACGGGCTGCCCCACGTCGTGGACGCTCCCTCCTGGCTCTTCTTGCCATCCCTGAACTCTGCCACAGCTCTGGTCTGTGCCCTGGCAATGCCTCCCTCCCTCCTTCCCTCCCGCTCTCCTGCTCCTCCCGCCACCTCTGAGAAGCTTTTCCAGATTTCTCCGGGCAGGAAGGTTTAAGCGAAATTTTTGCTTCTTGCAATAGAATGAGAACTCAAAGTCAGAATTTATTGACTTAAGAAAAAAATGCAGAAATACAAAAATTTCTTGCACAAGTGATTTTGTGTCCATGACTCAGCCCTGCTTACAAACCCTCAGGCATTCCAAGGAGCAGTGGAGCCTGGGCCCACTCCACCCAGGCCAGGTCACCGTTCCACTCCCAGAAGAGCCCTGTGGGGTCACTGAGGTATTGGCAGCTGGCTGACTACCCCCCGCCTGCCTTTCCCAAAAGCTTCTCTTGTTGGGGGCTCAGGAATGAACGCTAGGGGTTGGTAGGTGATGGATGACTGGGCCTCCTTCCTGGAATAAGAGAAGTGGACCTGCTTGGTGCAAGCTCAGTGCCCAGCACTTTTGCCCTCATTGTATCACAGCCACATCAGTCTCATCAGGTGGGCACCATACACCTGCATTTTACAGGGGAAGACTTGACTCTCAGAACATAGGCAAGGCAGCCATTAGCAGCAGAGTTGGGATTGTCACCAACCAGCCACCTGCAGCCAACCATCTTGGGCACTGCATCAAGGTCAAGCGTTTGATCCAGGCCTGGCAGCTCACACCTGTAATCCCAGCACTTTGGGAGGTTAAGGTGGATGGATCCCTCGAGCCCAGGAGTTCAACACCAGCCTGGGCAACACAGCGAGATCTCATCTCTACAAAAAAATTAAAATTAGCCAGGCATGGTAGCGTGTGCCTATAGTCCTAGTTACTCGGAAGGCCAAGGCAGGAGGAGGGCGTGAGCCCAGGGGTTGGAGGCTGCAGTGAGCCAAGATCGCAGCATTGCACTCCAGCCTGAGCCACAGAGAAGCCCCGCCTCTATTTTAAATAATGGTGATAATAAGGGTCAAGGGTAGAAAGCCCAGCCCTCAGCACACAGAGGAAGCGAGTGGGTGGGCGCCAAAGATGACCGGGGGCCCAGCCTTCACTTTATCCACAAACGTCCCCACCCACCTGGCCCCACACAAGGCTGATGACGTCCTTCTCTGGGGAATGCCACCTCCTCTGAGAGACCCTCCCTGATGCCACCCCAGTCAGAGGCCCCCATCACACATGCATCCTTCATAGCCTCCCCCACATGGGCTCTTGCCCTGGGGCCCCCAAGTCACCATCTGCTCCCGTCCCAGAGGGCTGTAACCTCACCAGGACATGGATCATGCTCGGTCCCAACCATGGACTTCACCCCTTCCCCCGGCAGAGGATCTGGCCCAGAGCCATAGCTCACTGCTAAATACATGAGTCGCTCCAAGAACACCTCCCAAAATGCTCTCTGGGGCAAACACAAATTTGGGCCAAAGCCCTGTAGATGTCAGCAATCCATGACGTCAACAAAAACTCGTGGTTGGTCGGTAGGTTCTGCCTGGTCTTCGTCCCTTCTCTGATCATGCCGAAAACCCGACCCCACAGCAGCGAGGTGAGTGAAAAGACAAAAATAAAAACAGATTGGAAGTGATCTCAAAATTCAAAGATCAGCACCTGCACTTCAGGAACTCTGTCCCTGACTGCTCCAAACATGCAGTCGAGAAGGGGACGAGCCCACCCACCAAAAACAGTCTACAAAGGGGATAGGCTTCAGCACCATGGAGCCGGCCACAGAAGCCAGCCTCACGCTGGGGTCCTGGCAGGGACCGTTTCCGGAAGGGGATGCCAGTAGCTTCCTAAAGAGAGAGGTGCCTGGCCTGACTCTCTACACAGCCTCCCAAGTCCTCCCACCCCAGAGGCCACAAGTATCTCAAGACCCAGAATGGGCCAGGCCATCCAGAAGCTGGGATGGAGTCCGAGCCCTGGGATACAAAGATATGAAGGCAAGCAAGGCCCAAGGTGACCGGCACAGCAGCAAGTCCTCACAGACGGGGGCGGGGCGTGCTCTCGGGCGCTGAAGGACAGGGTGACAGAGCCAGCTGAGGAGGGGGCATCTGAGCATATGCTGGCTGTCCAGCACCGGGGCAAGACCTCCACATGTGATGTGCTCCCATCTACAATAAGGCCAGGTCAGTGTCCTTTCCCTCCTAGGGAAGAGAAAGATGAAGTTCCACGAGGTCCGCAGCTTGCAGGGCCACATGAAGCCAGGAGGCAGCAGAGCAGAGGGGCTCCCTCCCTGGAGGGCAGAAGTGTGGTCGGGGGTGAGGGACGCAGGCAGGGGCCCCCTGAGGCAGGCCAGGCTGTCTGCTGGAAAGGTGGGGCCCTCCACACGCTGCCCACCCCCCAGCAGGGCTAGGTGAGCCAGGTTGGCGTCACACAGACCAGGCTGGCCTCGCAGACAGGTCATGCAGCCTCTCAGAGTCCCTCTCTGTGCTCAGAAGACTCGGACCAGGGCCCGGGGCAGAGGCAGCTCTCTGCAGGGTTCCCCTATAGGACTAGAGAGAGGGGGTGCCTGGTGAGCAGGAGACAAGGCAGTGCATCCCCTAGAAAAACTTGGGGGACCCTATGCAAGGGAGGGCTGAGGGAGACACAACCAGAGCCAAGCCAAGCCAAGCCAAGCCCTGGCATCCCGCTGGGACCAGGACTGGGGCAGACAGAGGATGGAGCTGCAGCCTCTCGCCCTTGAAACAGCCATGGTCATCCCTTGCCTGCGGCTGCCGGGGTGTACAAAGGGAATCATTCACAAGTCTGTCCAGTGTGCCTAGCACACAGTCTGGCACACAGTGGGTCTTAGAAAATGTGTCTGCAGAGAAAGAAAGGGCAGAGGGCAGAAGACCAGCCCTGCCTCCCTCCCCGCCAATCCCCTGCCTGCCAGTAATCCCCAAAGTCTTCAGCACACAGTGCCCACCAGAGGCCATTTGGAAATGCCATAGGAAGTAGAAACCCTGTGGGGGCTGGAGGGCTGGGGGCAAGGCGAGTTCATTCCCGACATGCCCCGTGGACGGTCTCTAACCCCCACCTGCCCCAGCTCAGAAGCCAAGATGGCCAGCACCAACCCCCTTCTGCATGTCCCGGGGGGTGAGGAGGCCAGGCCAGCGAGGGAGCTGGGGGCCGCCTCGGTGGTCTTCTTTGCCTTCCTGAGACAGGAAGGTGGGCCCCAGCTGATCTTCTTTGCCTTCATGGGCCAAGCTGGCTCCCACCCAGGGCCAAGGGACACTGGGGTAGGTGGGATCCTGGGAGAAGGCGCCCGAAAGCTCCCTTCCCACCCCAGACAAGTCCCAGAAGTTCCCGGGTTTTGGATTTCCCCGTCACTGCCCAGCCCTCTGCTCGGCCACAGGCAAGATGGAAAGAAATTCTGACTTGATCTTAGAGGTGAGAATTCCAGGCAATAATTCATATCAGGAAACTTGTGAAAAACCAGATGTCAACGAGAAATACTTTCTTTAAAAGTAAACTGGAGGAGCTGAATGTTCATGAAATATGCTGGGCTTTGTTCCACTTTAGCAAACTATTCAGGAAATGGGAAGAAATTGGAACCACATAAAATCCCCCTAGAGAAAGAAGGCACATTCTGATTAGGGGACAACAGTGCAGTCTTCCCTGGGACTGAAGAAGCTCGCTCCTGCATCGCTAGACATCCTTCCCGCTCCCTGTACCTTTACCTATATGTGCCATAAGGAGGGGTCCTGCCAGCCCCAGTGCAGATGAGGGAACCCAGGCCTGGAGGACTGGGGAGCCGGCCCCAGCTCAGAGCTCGGGGCAGCCCACTGAACCTGCCCGCCTCCAGGAGCCTGAATTGTCTGGCCACGGTGGCCGCCACACTCCAGCCCAGCAGCTGGGCCCTGGCCAGGCGCTGGGTGAACGCAGAGAGCAGCCCAGTGACTCACCTCAGCTCCCAGCCCAGGCTGTGTGGGCGGGAGGGGTTCGGAGGGGCCAGCAGCAAGCCTTCCCAGACACAGCTCAGCACTGCACCTTTCCAGCCCTCCTCAAAGAGACATGTGGATGTGAATTGGAAGAAAAGACATTCACAGACAAAGAATGAAAAGCGAGGCCCCACATGTGGACAAAGGCCATTTTCGGGGCTCCCTCCATTAGAAGGCCCCCTGAGAACTCAGAAACTGGTGATTCCTCTGAAGCTGGCCCAGAGAGAAGGCTCAGCACAGGGCTGGCGTGTACATGGATGGATGAGCGAGTTAGCAGTGGGTGATGCTAGGTGCGGGGCTGGTTTGTAGCTAGATGGATGAGTGAGCGAGCAGGTGGGTGATGCTGCAAAGTCATTTCCATCAGAAAGCCCAGGTTTCTCGAATCCTGCTCTCCCCTGGGAAAGCCCTCCCATGGTTCAACCTACCCCAGAGTCATTTGTCTTTGTTGAAAGCTGAGCAAACCCATCTCATGGGTTTCTTGTTTTGTCTTGTTTTGTTTTGTTTTACTGGGTGAGATGAGGCTGGGATCATCAAGGATGCTATTTAAATGCCCTAATTCAATTTGGGAATGGGTGTTTTCTCACCACGGAGTACCCTGGCTCCTGGCTGACCCAGTGGCCCCACCATGGAGGCGTGGGTGTCACCAGGACCTGGCTGCACAGCCACGACCATGAGTCAGTGGCTGCTAGACTGCTTTCCCTCTGCCCAGGACTCCTCTCAGGCAAGAAACAAATCTGTCTGTCTCTCTGGCAGCCAGCTCTTTTCTCTGCAGATATGTGCCATAATCCCCACCCCACGGGGTGGAGATTAATTAGTGCGTTAAAGAGCTTCCCAGGTTACTCGTGGAGCCGGCAGTGGGCCAGGGAGCCCAGATCCTCACTTACCAGCTTTGCGAGGACAGAGGGACTCGACTCTCCCCAGATTCCCCAGCAGGAAAGCTAGGCCTCTGAGCTTCAGGATCCATGACCTCCTGCTAGCTCCTCCTTTCAGAAGTCCTCGGATGTTTACTGAGCATCTACTAAGCACCAGGCGCTTGGGGAGCAACAGGGAATGAAACAGACCAAAGCCCCTGAGCCCCTAGAGTCCATACGCTTAGTGGGCTGGAGGAGACCAGAGAGGAGGCCTGGGGAAGACACGGACACTGGGGCAGGGCAGAGGGGACAGGACTGCGGAGGGATGCATCATTCCCATGGGGTCCATCTGTCCCCATCTCATCCCTCCAGCCGAGTCCTACCTCGAATGGTGTTTTTGTTTTTTTGTTTTTTGTTTGTTTTTGTTTTTGTTTTTGTTTTTTGAGATGGAGTCTCATTCTGTCACCCAGGCTGGAGTGCAGTGGCATGATCTCAGCTCACTGCAACCTCCACCTCCCAGGTTCAAGCAGTTCTCCTGCCTCAGCCTCCCGGATAGCTGGGATTATAGGCGTGTGCCACCACGCCCAGCTAATTTCTTTGTATTTTTAGTAGAGACGGGGTTTCACCATGTTGCCCAGACTGGTCTCGAACTTCCTGACCTCATGTGATCCACCCGCCTCTGCCTCCCAAAGTGCTGGGATTCTGGGCATGAGCCACCGCGTCCGGCCTCAGGGCGTTATTTCTACATGCTCCTGATTCTCTCTGCCTGCTGTTTCTTCAGGAACCCATGAACTTGGATGCAGAAACAATGGCCTCTTTGTTTTCAACCAGCCTCAGCTGAAATTAGGCATTTCCTCCATTATGAAGTAGGCAACAAGTCACAAATGTGTCATCAGTACCTGAGTGTCACCAACAGAAATCACAGCTATCTCCAAGACCAGATCACAGTTGCTATCGATCTCAAAGTATGGCTTACACTCAGCACAACTTCAAAACTATGGAAATCATCACACCTGCTGCTAGTTCTTATGGAAGTGTTACTGAAGAAATACTAAAACTGTATTTTGATAACTTCATTGCCATGAAATTGGTTTCCTCTGGATCTATACTTTGTTTTATGCTAATTATAAAATCCTCATTCTGAGAAAGTTTCATCAGCTTCTCCAGGATTGGGATGGGCAGGAATCTAGGGCACAGAGAGAGCTAAGAGCCCCCGTGCCAGTTTGGGGTCCTCAAAGCCAGAAAACCCCTGGGTGTGTGTCTTTGGTCCACCCAAGGAGCCTAACCCACAGCCAGGTACACAGCAGCCGCCTGACGTCATAGCTGCTGCAGGACTCAAAGTGGATGCCCAGAAGGCCTATTTGATGGTCAAATGAAAAATCAGAAAATAAACTTGGCTGGGGTTAAGTGGTATTGATGGGAATAATTGAGAAAAACATAGGGTTTTTATTGAGTGCTTTATTTTTACAGAGTGCAAATTGAATTACTTTAACTGGTCAATGAGGTAGTCAATTGGGAAAAGTGCCTAAAAGCAGAGGAGGAAGAGAAATGGGCTTGAACTTGGAAGGCAAACGGTTACCCTTAGCAAGCGCGGCCGCGCCGAGCAGTGCCTCCGGGAATGGTCTCCTTTTCCACCCTTGGCGCAGCACCAGCCCAGCCTATTTCTGACTTCCCAAGGTTGACAGATCTGGATTTCCTGGGCTCAGAGAGATACCCCCTCCTTGGGTCACAAGTGGCAGAATTCAGAGGTTATGAGAACAGAACAGGGAAAGGTGACTCCCACGACACAGCCTTGCCACCGTGTCCCTTCTAGGCGCGGGATTGTCCTAATGCCACACATGTTTCTCCTCCTGTGGATTTCCTTGGGGGTTGCAATTGTGCTACTGACCGGCAAGTGGGTACAACACAAGGCAGCAACAAGAGTGACTTCTGATGCAGATAAAACCTCAGGCTCAATCAAAAACTTAACATAAGCCAGGCATGGTGGCTCACGCCTATAATCTCAACACTTTTGGAGGCTGAGGCGGGTGGATTGCTTGAGCTTAGGAGTTCAAGACCAGCCTGGGCAATACAGCAAAACCCCCATCTCTACTAAAAAATACAAAAATTAGCCAGGTGTGGTGGTGTGCACCTGCACTCCCAGCTATTTGGGAGGCTGAGGTGAGAGAATCGCTTAGTCAGAGGAGGTTGAGGCTGCAGTGAGCTGTGACCGCATCACTGCACTCCAGCCTAGGCAACAGGGCAAGACCCAGTCTCAAGAAGAAAAAAAACTGACGTAGGATTACCATAAGATCTAGCAATCCCACTTCTGGGCATTTACCCAAAACGACTGAAAGCAGGGACTCGAAAAAATATCTGCACACCCATGTTCACAGCAGCCTAATTCACACTACCCAAAAGGTGGAAACAACCCAAACGCCCATCCACAGATGCATGAAGAAAGGAAATGTGTAGTGTCCATACAGTGGAATATTACTCAGCCATAAAAAAGGAAGGAAATTCTGGCACCTGCTACAGCCTGGGCGAACCTTCAGGACATCATGCTGAGTGAAATAAACCTGACACAAAATGACAAATGTGTACGGTTCCACCCATATGAGGACATTAGAGCATCAAATTCATAGAGACAGAAAGTAGACTGTGAGTGGCGGGGGTGGAGGAGGGTGATAGGGGTTAGTGTTTAAGAGGGGCAGAGTTTCCATTTGGGAAGATGAGAACGTTCTGGAGAAGAATGGTGGTCACAGCTGCACAACACTGTGAATGCATTGAATGCCCCCAGAACCATACACTGAAAAAGCATTAAAACAGTGAATTTATGTTACATATATTTTACCACAATTTTAAAAATAGTAATAAAGAAAAAAGAATTTTTTTTGAGGCAGAGTCTTGCTCTGTCGCCCAGGCCAGAGTGCAGTGGCACGATCTCGGCTCACTACAATCTCCGTCTCCCTGATTCAAGCGATTCTTCTGCCTCAGCCTTCCAAGCAGCTGGGATTACAGGCATGTGCCATCACGCCCGGCTAATTTTGTATTTTTACAAATTTTCACCATGTTGGCCAGGCTGATCTCAAACTCCTGACCTTAGGTAATCCACCTGCCTCGGCCTCCCAAAGTGTTGGGATTACAGGCGTGAGCCACCACGCCCAGCCAGCAAAAAGAATTTTAAAAAGAACTCAGGCTCAAGAGTGAAGGAATTCAAACCACATCTCAGATCCTCACTAGCTGTGTGACTGGGGGCAAGTCCTCCTGCCACACCGAACCTTATTTTCCATTGCTGCAAAATGCATATAATCATGATATCTACTGTGTAGGTCTCTGTTTAGGAGCAAATGAGACAAATGGGCATGACGTGCCTGACGTAGCATCTGGCACCTAGATAGGGGCTGTGATTATTAACTTTATTATTACTAATCAGCAGTTTCATGTAAATAGTGAGGGATTATTATTATAAGGTAAAATTACATCAGAAGCAGAAGCTGGGAGGTGATCCTAACTGCTGGATCTCCCCGGCTGAGGCCTAGGAGATGTTATCGCTACGTCTGATGCTTCAGAAATATGCACGGCGAAGAAGCCTCATAAAGAATTCTTTCTGAATTAAAATTGATCTGAATGGAAGCGGCCACACTCTGCCTGGCTCTTTTCTTTCTCTAATTTGAACTTCATTTATCTGAGCGTCAGGAAATGGTGACTTGCAAGAAATGTGCTCGGTGTGAGTCAAGGCGAGCTCAACATTGCAGGAAATTATCTGCTTTTGCAAGAAAATTACTAAGGAAGGAGAGTGCTGTTGTTTTACGATCTTCGAGCTGGTGTGAGAAGAAACTAATTAAATGATTGTAATTTTCTGTGCAAATACAGTAACTGACTGCTGTAGAAATGCAAAATAAGAAGGAGATTTTCCACCTCAAAAGGACACTGGAGTTTTACCTTTTATTCCAGTCTTCCAAGGAGAGTCCTCACTCACTCAAGTATCCCTATTCCATTTTTTTAATGACAAATGGAGCTTAATTGGAATAGAGGTGACAAGCACCATAGGCCTTCTGGGAAGCTGTCCCGAGTCATGAGGCTGAATGGAAAAGACGTTGCTGCTGCCCTCAGCGGGCTGTATATCAATCAGCAGTGAGCAAGTTGCCTAAGTCTGTGTTTTACAGCCTTGCAGAGCAGGTCACGGATGGTCTGCGCTTGTGGGAACCTGCTGGGAGCGGGGAGAGAGGTCCAGGGCATTCCCCACCCCCACCACCCACTTAGACTGACAGCCCCATGTCTGCACTTCTTCTACACCCAGAATCCAAGCTCACATCCAGGACGGGGCTTTCCAAGAAAAAGCAGGATGTGAACCAATGCAGAACACATGCCTTCACCTTTCCAACGCTACAGACGGAGACCTTGCCCTCCCGGTGGCCAGAGCCAGGGATCTCTGCTCTCTGGACTTCCAAAAGGGGAGGATGTCGGTCAGGAACAGCAGCGGCAGCACAGCCAGGCTTCTCAGGTCATGGGCATCCCTGCAATCCACAGAGCACCCACCCAAACTAGGGACTAAGGAGGGGCAAGGACAAAGTGGGCCATTCGTAAGAACCTATAAATAACTCATCCTTTGGTGTCTGAAAAAAGAAAGACAAGGCGGCCCCAAAAGAGGAGGCAACGTACAAGCTTCCCCTCCATTTCTTCCTGCACCGGAAAAGGCACAGGGGCTCTCTGCAGCGTCCCAGCTGATTCGCCCGTCACTCCAGTCTGCTCTCCATCGAATCATCTGCACAAGTCTTAGCCTGACTCTGAAAAATCACCATAAAATAAAGTAACGGCTACGCCGAGAGGCCCACGCAAGCTCTGGGCTGCCTTCTCATCTGAGGGGCGTGCCGAGGAATGAGGCTAATTTATGACCTCTTTAGAATACTCTCAGGAACCTTCACGCAACTACAAATTAAATCGCCCTTTATTAAAGTAAAAGTGGATTTGTGAAATGTGCTCAGCAACTTTATTAACAGCGCTGTCTCTATGACTTCGAGCCAGGCTTCTTGATCAACGCACGAGTCTCTCCTCTGCCCATGAGCGCTCCAGGCTGCTCCAGCCCCTAGGCCTCTCCTTCAGCCTTAATATTCTCACCATTCCAACCTCCTCCTCAGCCCGGGACTCTACTCATCCTGCAGAGCAGCTCCGTCTTCACCTCCTCCAGGAAATCTTCCCAGACTTCCCCAGCGCAGATTCACACGGCACCTAGAACGCGCTGGGGTGAATTCCTGTCCAGACCAAACATTTCACCCACGCAGGGGCCAAGTTTGACTTGGCCCCTCACTGAATCCTCAGCAGCTAACAGCGCTAGGCACACAGAGAAGCTCAGTACAGAGCTGAGGCCAACAGCCACCACAAGCCGGGCCTTGAGCTAGTTTCAAGAAGACAGTGAAGATGCAAGTGAGGTCGACACTCTTAGGAAACAAGATGAAGGAGGACATTGGTGGCTCTGCTGGCCAGGCCCCCATCCATGGAGTGTGTGGCCCCAGCACTGGCCTGACACACAGGAACCATGATCCTCGTTTGATAAATGAGGAAAAAGGCTCAGAGAGGTTCAGTCCTCATCCAAGCGTGAACAGCAGGCACGGGTGAGACCAGCTGTGCCTGAAGCTCAACTCTCATGGAAATCTGCCTCCTTCATTACTACTTGAAAGAGGCTGCAGTGAGGTTCTTGGGCTGGGCATTCCAAAGTATCTTCTGCTTCATTCCCGGTCTCCATTCATATAAATAAAATACAAATAAATTAGCAAATGTGTACTAAGCATAAACAACGTCCGGGTTGGTAGTGACCTTGGAGAGGGTCTGGTCCTGACGCTCATCTTACAGATGGGGAAACTGAGGCCTGGGGAAGCGTGGCTACATGGGTGGCCAGCATGATGGGAAGGGAGGAGTGAGTGCCCAGCTGAGCGCTGCAGGGAGAGAACCCAGGGCTCCCCAGGGAGGAGAGGGAAGGCAGCACTAGTGTGTTGGAGGGCAGGGGAGGGACCCCGGGGTCAGAGCCAGAGGCCATGTGGAACAGCATGGAGTGCACCCCTGGGTCCGGCTGGGATCTGGGCTCACAACCACAACTCTGGACCCCTCAGTCGGCCCCTGGTGGTCCCGCTTCCCACCCCAAACCGCAAGTCCCTGCAGTGGCCTGGAGCATGGACATGGAGCCTCCTTTTGAGCACTTCCAGCGAGTGGGGATCGGGGCCTCCAGAGCAGCACGAGAGCCCATCCACGTTGCTGCCCTGCACGCGGGGCAACTGAAGACAATCCAGCCTCCCCCACCTCTGCGCTTCCCCACTGTGCACCAGAGGGGTGGACTTCCAGCCCAAAGCCAGTTTCTATCCCATAACCCCTCCTGCTCGCATTCCCCGGGAGTGTCGGCCCCTCAGGCAAGGACCCAGCAAGGCAGGGCACCTTAGGTCAGGTGAACTGATTTTGGGGAGTGGGAGAGTGGGTTTGGGAGCTTCTCAGGGGTCCTCAGAAGCAACAGGAACAGACCAGCACTTGAGGGGGTGCAGAGAGAGGACAGAACATGGGGGATCCACAGTCAAGGTCTCATCTGTTGAACTTGGATGAGAATACAAACGAAGGCAGCTCCCCATCCCAGAGTGGCCCGCCCCACCCAGGCCAGGGAAGCGGGTCTACGCAGCTCCCCACCCCAGAGTGGCCCGCACCACCCAGGCCACAGAGTGGGTCAGTGAAGGCCAGACCACAGCAACAGCCTCCCTCGGACCCCAGCCAGGAAACACCATGGGCAGGAGCCCTGCTCAGAGAGACCCTGCTTCACAGCACAGGCAATGGCCACGGGCAGCCCCTCCACCAGGCTCACCTGCCCTCTACACCTCAGAGATCTCTGCTGCTCCCCTCAGCCACACCTCCCCAGCCTTGCCAGTCATCCTCATCCTCCCCCACCTGTGGCCCATGTGACCCCCTCCCCAGGTGAACTGAGCTTCCCCTGCCCCACCTTGCTCTCCCTGCACTGTGCCTCCACACCGGCCCCACTTCGCTCCTCCTGAATTGCATCCCTGGGGCTCTCTGCCCCCACCCCGCTTTGGACCACAAGCACTTCAAGAGAAGGAGCCCATCCCACTGGCTCCAGGCCCTTCCTCTGCACCCCAGGGCTGACACCCGAAACACGATGACGAAACTAGGGCCCAGGTCGAGAGAGAGCACGGCTCCCCATCCTCCCGGCTCACAGGAGAGTCAGAAGGACGGGGACTTCCGCAAAGTGCACCCAGCAGACCCCATGGGTAAGCACCCAGGAAACAAGGCCTGCCGGCTGCTTTGGAGGCAAATATGAGGCCACGTGGAGGGTTCTGGGCACAACACCCTCCCCTTCCTGCTGGGAGCTCTCAACCCATGCTCTGAGTGTCGAGTGACTGGGGCGAGGGCAGAAGCCCTGGGTCACCATGCGAGCCTGTGGTTTGCACGCCGAGACTTCCCTAGACTCAGCCCGCCCTCTGCATGTCCCCATGTGCTGCCGCCTCTCTCCACACAGAGTCCCCGGCTCCCTCATGGTTCTTCATCCAGCCGCCAGGCCCAGGGTCCCGGACAGGCTTGCCCCACCAGCAGCCAGCTCCTAACAGCAAGTATGACAGGCACTCACCCCTGGTCACCACATCCCTTGACCTCTGCCTGCTTCTGTCTCTCTCCAGGTGGCCGCTGGACACCCTTGGTGATGAGCTGTCATGACAGAGATGCACTTCCTCTGGACGGAGGCCCAGCACTCACAGGCAGACCAGCCACAGCTCAGCCACCGGGGGCCACACCTCAGGCTCCAATCCAGCCTCCACCCCAAATGCTGGGAGGCCCACACCGTGGGGGCCTAGAATTCCAGAGTAACGCACAGCAAGTTCAGCATACTTAAATACAAAACCCCAAGCTTGGAGCCACCAAGCTGTCCTCTAAGGTGGACTGGAGTTGACATCACAAAACCACAAGCATCGGACACGAGGCTTCAAGTCAGCTTTGTCGTGGATTTGAGCCCGTTCATTTAAGAACTCACATGGTCTCTGCACTCTGGAGGCTGGCCTGGAGCCTAGAAGCCCAGCACCACCCAGGACAGAGAGGCCTGCAGAGCCGGGGCAGCCACGTCCTGTGCGCCCAGCCACGCACCTCTCTCCAGCCCACTCTCCTCTCCCTCGGCCCCCTCCGCAGCCTTGGTCCAAGCCTCCCTCTGGCAGCAGCTCCTCCCTGAGCCTCTGTCCAGATGTCTCACCCTGCAGCCCTCACCAGCCCCATCCCCCACAGTGCCTCCAGGGCTGTTTCTTGATATCATTCTCTGAGCTCCTGCTGTGGGCCAGGCTCTGATCTGAGCATTTGACATGGAAGATCTCACTTCACCTGCACCACAAACCTATGAGCCTTTACTTCTCCCATTTTCAAGATATGGTCACTGAAGTCCAGAGAATTTAGTCCATTTGCCCTGGATCCCAGAGCCAGAGAGTGGCAGGGCCAGGATACAGACCCGGGCAGGCTGCCTCTGAAGCTCAATTGCAATGTCCACCACTCGTCACTGCGACACGGACTCTTCAGCCTCACATCTGGGGTCCATCGGGAGCTGACTTTTTAATCTATTTTTTCCAAACTTCTTTTCTATGGTTTGTCTCCATGCACAATGCATTCACTCTCACTTTATATAACACACACATATCTTCAAAATTCCTACCCCCCAGACCTTGCTCAAGTTGGAATGTTGTTTTCTGGAATGTTCTCCATCTCCTATACACTCCACCTACTCATTCTTTAGGTCAGCCTTGACGCCACCTCTTCCATGCAGTCTTCCCTGATTTCCCCATCAGCGTTATCAGGGGAGGGTGACACTTGCCCCCTCATATCCTAGCTGTTCATGTCCATCTGCTGTCTCCCACTAGACTACTCTGAGATCCACTACTAAACTCAGGAGATGCAAAGGAAGCTGAGACCCCTTCCCTGCTATTAGGGTCTGAACTGTGTCCCCCCCCCGCCACCAAAATCCATACGTTGAAGTCCTTAGCACTTCAAAATTGTGACTATATTTGGAAGCAGGGCCTTTAAAGAGGTAACTAAGTTAAAATGAGGTGGTTAGAATAAGCCCTGATCCAATATGACTGGTGCCCTTACAAGAAATGGAGATGAGGACACAGACACACACAGAGGGAAGACCATGTGGAGACATGGGAGAAGGTGGCATCTGCGAGCCCAGGAGAGAGGCCGCAGAAGGAATCAGCCTGGACAATACCTTGATCTCTGACTTCCAGCTTCCAGGACTGCAAGAAAATACATTTCTGTTGCTTCAGCCACATAGTCTGTGGCACTTTGCCCTGGCAGCCCTAGAAAGAAAATTCACCTGCCCTCCAGGAACTCGACACCTGGCAGATGTCATGATGGAATTCTCACGCAAACTTGGGGAGAGGCCATGGGTAGTATAGTAGAAGAAGCTGCCACAGACCATTAGTTCTTGACCTCTTAACTCAGAGAAACAAGTTTCAGAAGCTCTTCTGATGTGTAGCTCTAGCTCTCTGGGTATAAAATATACACAAATATCGGGTTCATCAAGATTGCAGAACAGAGAGTGTGGGTAGTCTGCTCAGAATCACCTCTGCATTCAACTGCCTTGGATACCACTAACCATGTAGGCGCAGCACAGAGCAGATTTGGAAAATGGGCAGAGGGAGGGGAGGGAGAGGGAAGGGGGAGGGGAGGGGAAGGGAGGGCAGGGGAGGGAGGTGCTGATCTTCTCGGGGAACAATGACAGAGGTGAACAAACTGGACCAGGCTGCAGGAAGCTCACGTTCAAGTCAAATGATACATTCAGCTTCAAAGTTGAGGATCAAGTGCCTTGTGGGAAGGAGCCCAGGTGAGCTGTGCTTAAAATAAGCACAATAAGCCCACGATTTCCCAGAAACATTAAGAACAGGACGGGGCACAGCACATTCCCCATAGGAATAACACGAAACCACAACCCCAGAGGCTGAGAGCCACACTCTGTAATATTTATCCACCTTCAAATAGCACCGCTGCCTCCAAGGGCAGCTCCGGAGACGCAAAACCCAGAGCTGTGTGTGCACAGCCCACTCTAGATCCATAAAAACGCAATACCTCTTGGTTTCAATGAAACATTAATTTCACACATAACAATTTGTTTCTACAGCTAAACGTCAGACAGGGAGGCGGTGTTTGAACTTCCAAGCAAGTCCCCTTCTCTATCTCCATGGGAGCAGGCAGAACCAAGCCGTTGGAAGGAAAACCCACATAATGTTAAACGGAGCTGTAGCAATGGGGGCTTAAATCCTGGGACTGCTTCTTGTAGGATGCTCTCAAAAGCCAGGTTTTAAAGTCCATCCCCCTCATCAAATGCTCCTTTCAATTTTGAAGAACACCTGATATGGTAAAGTAAACACGCTCTCTGTTCATGTTGACCACATCTGCAGAGGGCGGCAAGCAAGTTGAGGAAAGAAAACGTTAAGAAGACTGCTCAGCAAACCAGCCGTGTGAGTTTCTGTCTGGTTGTAGCTTTCAAAGATGGTGCTTTCAAGCAGACGTGAAACCCACTACCAAATCCTGGCTGAAATCTTTAGTCCTGTGGTTGCAAGATGAGACTAGAGGGAGCAGAGTACATTTCTAAGACACGGCGTGTGCTGAGAAAACAATACTACGCACGCAACAAGCACTAAGGCAATGATTTTTTCTTTTAAAGCAGTTTTACTTAGTTAGCTCAAGATAACAGCCTTCTTGCCTCTTCTGAGTTTTCTCAGGCAAGGTCAAACTCCTGCAGCCTCGCCTGCTCCCCGAGGTACAGGATGATCAGGTCTTCCCTGACTGCCCAGTCCAGAGAATGGGTGTGTGAGAGAGGCAGGAGTGGAAGGTGTTGAAGCCCAATGCCTGGTCCAGCATCTGACCCCACACACACCCACACCCACTACTCACAATGAGGGTGTCCTGGCTTCTACTCCCCGAGTGTTCGCTAAGTGTCAGGCTATGCCCGGTGTGCCACACCTCACCCCTGCCCCTCGCTTCATGCTGACCAGAGGACATCCATCCCTTAAAGCTCCTCTCTGGTTCCTTGGACTTGCTGTCCTCACTAAAGAGAAGCCAACATTGACCCCCACTCACAACCCTCCCCCCACAACACACACACACACACCTGCCAGCAGTGAGGACGCAAGCCCACCCAGCCACAGAGGAGTCACCCAACCCAGCTGCCACCCTCAAGGAGCAAAGCCACATGGGCTCCTCTGACAGCCCTGCACCCCCAGTGCCCCATCCCTGCTGGCCCAAGCTCCCTCCTCAACTCTCTCCCAGGAAGCTGCCCTGCACCCAGACTGTGAGGTCAGGACAGGGGCAGGCTGGATGTCAGCCTATCCCCTCACATGGGGCTCCTCTACCCCCTCCCCAGGAAGCTAAATGACAAAGGGGCAGGAGCAAGCTTCAGGATCAACCACCTCGGCAGATGGGGTAGGGGATTAGAGCTTTCTGGCCCTGTGGGATTTGCTTTTTGTATTTATTTGGTCCTTTAAGCTCTCAGTTTCTGGGTTGCCTTTGCACCTGAGTTAGACCTTATGGTACAGCAGACACCGTTTGTTCACAAGTACCTGGCATCTGACCCCTCTCTCAAGGTGCAGATGGAGAGAACTCTTCTAGGGCTCTTCTAGGGAGGTGGCACCTGCCACCTCTGCAAGGCACCCCAACCGGCACCCTGACTGCCCCCTGCTGGCCCACTGCACCCAGGGAGCCCCTCGAAGGGCTGCTAGTCAGGCTGGAGGTGCCAGGAATGACCCAAGACCAGACACCTGGCACCTGTACCCTGATAGATGCTGGCTGGTTGGGGAGCTGGGCTCTAGGCCGACTAAATTCATTCAGTGCTGCCCCTACCCCTGCTCCAACATATTCATCTGCCCACCTCATCCCTCCTCCAGCACAAATCACAGCTGGCTGGGAGTAGCCCGGCAAAGCTGGACAGAGGAGATGGGCACAAGTGACCACCCAGATTATGCCCTTTCCTGGCTCCAGAGGCCAGTGCTCCCCACCCATGCCACTGCCAGTGCATATAGGAACCCTGGCCCTTTGGGAAGCGAGAAGAGGCCTCCTAGGGGACCCCAGGAGACAGCAAGGCACAGAAATGAGGGGAGGCTTCCATCTCCCCTCCCCATACAAATGTACCCTCCTCTGGGGATTCATGGCTGCCACCTCCCTATCCCAATCCTTCTCTGGAACCTGCAAAACTAGAGCCCCACCAGGGGCTGCCCCAGGGTGACTTCAGAGTGGCCCTTGGCCCTTTTGCGGGGGTGGGGGGAAGTGGGGAGTGAGGTTGAGGCAGCCCCCAGGGGAATAATCTAAAGGGACCCTCTGCCTCCTGCATGCACCACCAAAGGCCAGAGGAGGCAGGATTTGGGAAGGGTGGGAGCCCCAGGCTGTGGGTGGAGGAACAGGAGGTCCCCAACAGAGGTGGCAAACTTCCAGCTGGAGCAAAGCCAGAGTAGCCGGGAAGGTGGGGGGAGGGCAGGGAGTTTGCTGTGCCAGCGCCACACAGGTCTCCAGCACAGTGTGGGTATGAACCCAAGGGGGTACGCGGGTCCCAGTGCATCCAGGCGGGGCGACCGGCAGCAAGAGCTCAAGACAGCCGCAGGTCGCACTAGAGTACCCCGGGGAGAGGGGTAACCCAGAAATCCCAGAGTCCCAGAATAGGATTCGAGCTGACCGGGGAAGTCCCGGAGCCTGCGGAGGCGCCACCGCGGAGTCCCTGGTAGACCAGGGAGGGAAGGATCCCGGAGCCCAAAATCCCAGAACGCGACGCTCAGCTGGTGGAGTCTGGGGTCAAGGGAGGTAACGCCGAGCTGGGGTGACCCTCAAGGACCTGCAGGCTTCCGAAGGTTCTGGGGTCCTCCTCCGTAACCCAAGACCTGGAGGCCAGTGGGGGAGTATCGGAGGTGGCCCAGGATCCCGAAATCTGCGGGAATGTCCCCTGCGGTGAGACAAGCGTACGAATCTGAGGACCTCTCCCCAAGTAACCAGTGACCAGAGGCCAGTAGGGGCGCGGCCGAGGTGACCCAAGTGCCCAAGTCGCCCAGAACCCGCCCCTGATGACCATAGTGGGGATCTGGGGTGGGGGCCGTGGCGGTCCCGCCCGGGTGTCCCGCGGTGTCCCGGGTAGGGGCCGCGGCGAGCGCGTGGAGGTCACTTACGCTGCTGTTCTCGCCCGTCCAGTGCACCATCGCCTGGTTGTGCGTCGCGTCCCCCTTGAGCACGAACGACGTGCTGATGAGCGAGACCTGCGCCCGCGAAGCCACTCCGGCCAGCGGCGCCGCCCGCTCCCAGCGCCGGTAGCCCGCGGCGGGGGCGCCGTCCTCGCCGGGACCAGGAGCGGGACCGGGACTCGGACCCGGGGCGTCTGGCTCCGTGCCGCGCGCCTGCCGGTCCTCGCCGCCACCGGGCTCCGCGCGCCCCGCGGGAGGGCTCCGCGGCACCCGGGTCAGTTGTGCGTGAGGACCCAGGCGCCCGGGCTCAGGGGAGCGCCCCGCCGCCCCGCAGGCGCCTAGCAGCAGCAGCAGCAGCAGCAGGAGCGGCCGCGAGCGCGGCGAGCGCGGCGGCGGCGGAGCCCCGGGGCTCGGGACTCGGGCGGTGGGGCCGGGGCCCTTCGGGGCGCGCGAGGGCCCCCGGTGCGCCATGGTCGCCAGGGGCGGCAGCGGAGCCGGCGGCGGGGCGGCGCGGACGAGGGGACCGCGGCCGGGAGAGCAGGAGGGCGCTGGGGAGCGCGAGCGAGAGCGCAGAGAAAGGAGCCGGCGAGGGGAGGGAGCGGCGGGAGGAGGGGACTCGGCGGCCCCGGCGCCACCCGCGACGCCGAGCGCGCACCGCCACCTGCCGGCCGGCCCGCCGCCCAGGCGCTCGTGGGAAGCCCGGCTTACCGGAGCGCGGCCCCACCTCCAGGCCAGGATCCCCTTCCCAGCTCGGTGGTTCCTCCGGTCCTCCTTCCCGGCTCTCCCACCTCTTCCCGTCCTCCCTCCCTCTCTCCAGGTCCAACCACGGTTCTGGGGCTCTGGGCTCCCGCTGGGAACAGCCAGGTCCCTGTCCGGGAGCTGACAGCCTGAGGGAGACAGACCAACCCAAGAGGACACATTTATAGGCAAAAGAACTCTGAGCTAGAACCAGGGCTCCCGGCGCAGATTATAAAGGGTTCTCCTCAAGGGGCCTCTGAAGAGGTGGCAGTGGAGAGGGGGTGAAGCCCATGAAGGTCCCTGGGGAGACCTGCTAGGCGGCCGGAGCGGGGTGGTGGGGGCAGTGCAGAGGCCCCTAAGGTGTCCTCAGCAGAACTGCCCCAAGGACTGCCAGGCCTCTGGCTCAGACATCGGGACGTGCAGTGGCTTCATCTCCCAACCCAGGGGCCACGAGGGAGCTACCCTGAACAGGACAAGCCCCTGTGTGGGGAGGCGTGGGGAGGGGGCAGGGGGTGAGGTCCTAGGGACCTGGTAGGCGCAGTGAGGAATGTGGAAACTGAGGCTCGGAGCACAGCAAGTCCCCACCCAAGGTCTCGTGGCCACTTTAGTTCAGTAGCGATAAAAATGACTTCACAGAGCACCCACCCTGAGTGTCAGACGGGCCTCCAGGAACAAGCACGGCAGGCGCTTCCCGAGGCAAGGCCAGGGTCAGAGCCTCTGCCAGGCCAGGGCCACCCTGCCCATGGCCTTCCCCCAGAGGCCCCGCGCCAGATAGGAGCCCTTGGGCCGGGGTCCCAGTCATACCCCACCTCCCAGCTGGGTCCCTTGGCTCCAGAGAGAGCCTACTGGGGCAGAGGGGCAAGGCCTCGAACATTTGGGAAAGATGGAGAATTGGGGGTTCCCTCTGGCTCCCAGAGAATTGGAGCACCCAGCTCCCTCCCCAGGAAATCATACCCCAAGGCACTGGGCACAGGCCACCTGCATTCACGCTGTACCCAGCGCTGGGACTTGGGGAGGAGGAGGTCTGGCCAGATGCCTCAGAAGGCCCCACACTCCGAATGTGCCGTCCCCTCTCACCCCACCATGTAAATCCTGAACCTGTCAGCTTCAAACCCAATGGGAAGAGGGAAGGGAGGACTGTGCAGCTGTGGGAACATCTGGTCTCACACAGGAAGCAGAGAAGAACAGAGTGGGGTCAGTGAAGGGTGGAGGGGAGGGGAGATGAGGAAAAGTGGGGGACCAAAAGAGAGCTGCAGACCGTGGCTGGCAGGAGAGCACTGAACATGGAGTCGGAAACGAGATGGTTCGGTTCCTCCCCAGCTTAGACAGGAACCATCACAGGGCCTTCCCCAGACTCCCAAGCCTCCATTTTGCCAACTGTAAAAGAAGAGGCTGCACAATCTCTGCGGTCTCTCTCAGTGTTAACTGGTTTTGTTTTGTTTTAAATAAAGAAGGCCTCCAAGTACTATCCTCAAGAAACTTGGCCAGGTGCAGTGGCTCACACTGTAATCCCAACACTGTGGGCGGCCAAGTTGGGAGGAATGCTTGAGGCTAGGAGTCAGAGACCAGCCTGGGCAATGTAGTGAGACCCCATCTCTATTAAAAAATATATATATTTAAAATATTAGCTGGGTGTGGTCCAAACTACTTGGGAAGCTGAGGTTAAAGGATCGCTTGAGCCCAGGAGGTCAAGGCTGCAGTGAGCCGAGATCATGCCGCAGCACTCCAGTGTGGGAGAAAGAAAGAAAGAAGGAAGGAAGGAAGGAGAGGGAGGGAGGGAGGGAAGGAAGGAAAAGAAGGACAGGAAGGAAGGGAGAAAGAAAGGAAGGAAGTGGAGAAAGAAAAGAGAAAGAAAGAGGAAGAAAGAGAGAGAGAAAGAAAGTGAGAAAGAGAGAGAGAGGAAGGAAGGAGGGAGGGAAGGAAGGATGGGAGGGCGGAAGGGGAAGGAAGGGAGGGAGAGAGGGAGGGAAAGGAAAGAAAGGAGAAGGAAAGGAAGGGAGGGAGAAAGGAAGGGGAGAAAGAGAGAAAAGAGACAGAAAGAAAGAAAGAGAGAGAAAGAAAGAGAAAGCGAGAAAGGAAGAAAGAGAGAGAGAAGGGAAGGAAGGAAGGAAGGAAGGAAGGAAGGAAGGAAGGAAGGAAGGAAGGAGAAACTTGACAGTGTTAGTTATCAAGCACTTACGGTGCTGGGCACTTTCCCCGGGGCTTGAGAGGACAGTGGGGACTCTGCTCTGGGGGCTGCTGTTTCAGGCCATCACATCTCATTCTCACGACCAGGCTGGAGCAGGTGTCACTGTCCCCATTTTACAGAGGAGGAAACAGACCCAGAGACATTCCTTGACTACACAAAGTCACCTGGTCAGTGTGTATCAGAGGCCAGACTCCAAACCAGGTATTCTAACCCCGAGGTGGCACTCTTTACACCACCTCAAGCTGCTTGTCATCTATGCATTTGCCATGGTGCGTTTGTCATCTGTATGTTCCGGGCTCTCAGGCACCTTACATCTATGGGGCTCAGACTCGGGCTGCCTAGCCAGGCAGGGCAGCAAAATGAGCTCACCACCACCACCCTTCAGCTCAAGGGAGGCTCAGTCACTGAGTGACTTGGTCAGTCACGTTAAGTCCCCAACAAATTGGGGGGAGGGTCCCGAGCTGGAATGCAGTTGGCTTGACACCTAACTACTGATCTTTCCAGAACAATTGCTGCCTCTGCCCTAATGAGGCTGCAAGACATTGGAAAGAGCAAGGCTGATTCTCCCCTTCTGTGGGTCTGAGCTCAGAGCCACTTTGACTGTCCCAGACCATTCAGTCCCCACCTGCTGGACACGCAGACACAGTGATGAGGGAGACAGACAAGGTTCCCATGCTCACAAGGAGCCTCTGTCCTAGTGGGGAAAACTAATTTCAGCTAGAACTAAGTGCCCAGGAGAGGACAGTGCGGCCATCCGAGAAGAGGTAGGGGTGCTCAGGGGTCAGGGAAGCCCTGCTCCCTTAGGAAGTGACATTGAGCTGAGGATCGAGGACCCACCCAGGCATTGCAGGAAGAGCCGGGATGGCGACCCTGATGCCGGAGCTGGCATGTTCAGGGAGGAGCAGACGCAGGGCTTGATTTGTACTCACAGTCGGATGGAAAGTCGCTGGGGTGCTTTAAGCAGTCGGCTGAGGTTATGAGCATGTTTACAGCCATCATTTTGGCCATGGTGAGGACAGGCACACGAAGCCACTTAGGAGGCTACTCCTCTCAGGTCCAGAGAGAGGCCATGGTGGCTGGGAGCTGGCAGGCAGCAGAGGAGAGAATGGAGGGAAGCCTGCAGGGACCCATGTGCCACTCCCAGGTGCCTCCTACCTGCCTTGCACTCACCCTCCTTAGTGACCCACATCAGGGACTCAGGGGCTCCAGTGCCAGAGAAAGATATGGGGGAGTGTAGACAGCAAAGGAGAGCTGGTTTACCCCTCCCAACATGCCCTGATAGAAGAAGAGCACACGGGACGTCTTCAGAAGCCACAGAGGTGGTGTCAGCAGTACTCACTGAGGAAGCCAAAGGCTCAGAAGGCATGGGGGCGTGAGTGGCTGATGGAGGCGCTGTTTGTGAGGACCCCACAGGCGCTGCAAGACTGACGGGGCCACATGCAGATGCTTGGGCTCAGCATCCGACACTCAGGTGCATCAGGTCAATAGTAAACGCTGTCCAGGGCTAAGAAACCTAATAATTTTTCACAACGCGAGGACCCTCAGCATGCCCCGCCTTGCTCCCTCGTCTCCTTCCCTTCTCCCAGCTCCAGGCTGGGCACTGGGCTCTAGCCTGAATCATACCTGGTGCCTGCTGTTGGAGACTTCACAACCTGATGGGGGAGGCACACAGGTGAACAGAGAGTGACATTAGGGAAACAGGTGCTCCCACAGAGGTGCCTGGAGCTAAGGGAAGGGAGAGCTGCTGTCTGGGGCTGAGGGAGGGAGGCTGCCGGGAGGACACCCTTCAACTATCCTGCTAGGTAATAGAGACAGCAATGATCATACATGCTACTGAACACCACCATGGGCTAGGCACTGTTCTGGTTGGAAGGACTCACTGAGCTTCACAACACCTATATAAAGTATTATTTTGCCCAAGTTAAAGATAGAGAAGATGAAGGCACAAAGGGATTGAATAAATTACCTCGAGGATTCAAAGCCCCCCCTCTCCCATGTGCTGGCTACGAGGCCCTTCAGCTTCACCCTCACCTCTCTGTTTCTCAAATTGCCTACCTGAGAAACGGGACCAGCACCATCTACCTTAATGAGAACTGATTCGACATGCTGATTCCTGGGCCCTACCCAGACCAGAAACTCTGGGGTAGGGCCCAGGCATCTGTTTTAACATGCGCTCATGTACTTCTGGCACACCCCTAAGTTTGAGAAGCACTGTGCTAACCCTGCGGCTGCAGGCCCGGGCTGCTCATCAGAATC
Source organism: Pan paniscus (assembly GCF_029289425.2). NCBI lineage: Eukaryota > Metazoa > Chordata > Mammalia > Primates > Hominidae > Pan > Pan paniscus. Next base: position 7,456,717 of record NC_073252.2, on the reverse strand, counting down.
ATGTGAGGAGATTTAGAAAAATCCTGCTTCCTGGGTCCACTTCTGCCTCAGGCTCGGTGGGGGTGGAGCCCCGTTATTCCATCTTCTCTAAACTCCCCCACGTGATGCCAATGTGCGACCAGCAGGGCATGCTGCCCCATAGCATGGCTTTTCATCAGGATTCATGAGAGAAGAAATGCAAATGCCCAGCACATAGTAGGACTCCAAAACCTGGTGGGGCCAGGTGAGCCCCAGTCCAAGCCTCTTGGCTTCAAGAACCACACTGACCTCTCCATTCCACAGCAAGCCTCCTCATCCAAAAAGAAGAGATACTTTGTGTTTCCAACTTTTAATCATACCACTTGCTCATTAAAAGTCCCAGGCTTTTCGAAACTATTGACGGTCTCTAGTGATAATATTTTAATTTATCTTTATAAATGTGACAAAGCTCCAATTGTGCAGCTCCCTAAGTGGGGCCCGCCTCAGAGATGTCAAGGATCCGTGATGAGGCTCACTGGAAATGCCGTGAACCCGGCAGGAGGGAGCGCTGCAGGGACAGGCTGGTGGTTTGCTGGACTCCCCAGAGGGGAAGCCCCTGGGCCAGCCCTGAGCAACATTCAGAAGTTTTGTACCTGCTGTCAGGGCAGGAGGACAGTAATGACCTGCAGAGAAATCTCCTAATGACTTTTAGCAAACAGCAAGGGGTGAGAGGGGATAGCTTTGAGCGAGAAGGATCAAGCTGACAATCTCGTTATCAGGTTGTCAGGGGAAACAGAGCCAGACAGTGGATTTGGCAGGTCGGGACTTTAACTCAGGCAAGGAGCAAAAGTCTGATGTGGAGACCGAAGGGTAGTGTATCCACATGTGGAGGAAGGAAAGGTACCCACAGGGAAACAGAAGAGGCTATTGGCCATGTCCAACCAGAAGACGGAGGGCAGACAGCGGGGGAAGGCTCAGCAGTTCTTCTTGGAGGGGTTGTTGCATTTTAATGGAGGCAAGGAGTTCTTATCCCTTGGACATCATCTCTGTGGACCAGCCGGACCCCTGATGTGTGAAAGGGACAGTTAATGCACCACAAAAGGGTTGATTCCTTTATTCCAGTCACTAAATATTTACTGAGCACCTATGTGCCTGGCACTGTTCTAGGCCCTGGGGAGATGGCAGGGAACAAACTCGACCAGATCCCTGCCCTCATGGACTCACGCCGTGGTGGGGACACAGACAAAAGGCAAGGAAAAGCAGCACTAGCAGCCTCCAGCTGGACAGGTGCCCCGAAATGGGATTGCAGGCAGCAGGACCACGGAGAGGCATGAGTAACCTAGAAGGTCATTGGAAGCTTCCCCAAAAAAGTCGCCTCAGAAGCTGAACCTAGGACAGACAGTGTTTAAGGAATTAGGGAAGAGATGGTGGAGGGGGTTGCAAACCAGCCGGTGCAAACACCTGGAGACAGACGGCACAGGGGCCTTTGAAGAAGTGGAGAGAGAGCCACAGGGCGGCAGAGTGCAGCACATGGCAGCAGGTAGTGAACACCAAGCCTCCCCAGATCTGCCCAGCGTCCTCTGAGGCATCAGGGGTCCCAGGCCCTGTGGCAGGCACTTGGAAGCCAGGAGGTGATCAGAACCAGTCCCCATCCTCTGGGAGATTAACACCAGGTGAGGGGGACTGGCAGGTTGATATGATGACGCCACAGGGGGGCAGCAGAGATGGCAATGCCTCTCCAGCGTGGGCCCGCGAGGGGTCAGCTCCACTCCTGGTGCCACAGTGCTAGCTCGCCTGCTACCCTGATGCGCGGGGTAGAGGGGCTGGGTGGGTGGGTTACATCATCACCTCCTTCTTATAGAAGAAGAAACCGAGGCACAGCACCAAAAGGCAAGGGGACTTGCTCAAGGTCCCAAAACCAGCAAGGGGCATCAGCAGGCCCTGAACCTGTCCCTCTGGCTGAAGAACCCCTGCGCTTCCCCTATACACCCACAGGCTCCGGAGGGCTGACATGAGCCTGGGTGACAAGCGGCCTGAGCCCTGCTCCATGCCAGGGCCCCTGCCTCAACTTTCTCATGCATCAATCCTCACCCCACCCCACAGGCCTAGGATGATTATTAACACCACCATCACCTGGGGAGACTGTGACCCACCAGCTCTGCAGCACATAGCATGGGCCCACCCTGAACCCCACTGCTCCCTGGCTCTCTATGCACACATATAAAGTGCCATGGGAACAGAGAGCAGGGGCCAGCTCTGGCCAATGTAGGTTGGAGGTGGGGAGTGATTTATTCTTCTCCCACCAATCGGACATTCCTATTCTCACCGGGCAGGAGAATGCTCTTGCTTAGAGGAAACCCTCAGCACGTTGGAGCCTGGACCACACATGTCCTCTCCTGATGGGCACTGGGGGAGGTCTGGGAAAGTGGCCCATGGCTGAAAGGGGCAAATCTTTAGGATGAGAGTGCTGACTACACCCTTCCAGGTGGTCTTGAGGGGAGATAACAACACCTGCCTAGAGGTGGCTGTAAGAGCTGCAACAAAATACCACAGACTGGGTAATTTATAAAGAACAGGCCAGGTGCAGTGGCTCACACTTGTAATCCTAGTAGTTTGGGAAGCTGAGGTGGGAGGATCACTTTAGCCTAGGAGTTCAAGACCAGCCTAGGCAACATGGCAAGACCCCATTTTATATTTTTAAATATAAAATATTTTTTAAAAATTAGCTAGGCATGGTGGTGCATGCCTGTAGTTCCAACTACTCATGGGGCTGAAGTGGTAGGATCTTCTTGAGCCTGGGAGGTTGAGGCTGCAATGAGCCATGATTGTGCCACTGCACTCCAACCTGGGCTAGAGAGTGAGACCCTGTCTCAAAAAAAACACCCAGAAATTTACTTCTCATGGTTCTGGAGGCTGGGAAGTCCAAGATCGAGGCACCAGCAGGACTGGTGTCTGGTGAGGGCTGCTTCCTGCTTCCAGGATGGTGCCCTCTTGAGGGACAAACACAGTGTCCTCACTTGGCAGAAGAGAGGGAAATGTTGGAAGGGCAAGAGAGTACGCCTTTCCACTTTGAGCCCTTAATAAGAGTGCTAATTCCATTATCATCACCTCCCAAAGGCCACTTTGCATTGTGTTGGGGATTGCATTTCAGCATGAATTTTGGAGGGGACACTATCATTCAACCATAGCAGAGGGGGTAGTGAGGGCAGTAATGACACCTGCCTACAAAGTGGTTGTTCTGTAGGTGAAAGCACCCATCACAGTCAGTGTGTCATAAGTATTTTTTTTTTTTAATGAGCTCACAGTGATGGTTGGGAGAGAGGCTGAACTCAGGTTCTGGCCCTGCAGGAAACGAATCACTGACTGTCTCTGTGCCTCAGTTTCCTCATCTGTTCAATGAGAATGATGATGGTACCTGGGTTGTAGGTTGCCATGCAGATAAATGAGTGTCTATGTAATGCTCAGAAGAACACCTGGAAGGCATTGCCTGTGTTGTGTGCTGCAGAGGGGGTCTTCACATGGACCTATGATGAGATAACCCACAGTAAATCCCCGTTGCATCACACAACCTCACCTATGTGATGACAGTCCATGACGGTCTATTCTGAAGTCTCTGTCTAGCCCCCCGAAATGCCTAGCTGGGGTACAGTGCGTATTCATTCACAAGGCAAATGCTCCCCAAGGCTGGGGGCTGAGCACTGAGTCCCTCACCTGCCAGAAGAGCAGCCCCCCGGCCAGCACACTTCACCTCCTCACCCACTCTCCCAGCTGTCTCCACTTGGCCACTCCCAGCTGTGTCCTCCGGGTATCAGTTTCCCATTCTGTCAAGTGAGAGGGTGGGTTACACTAGGACTTTCATGGAATGTTAGCCTTAGGAGGTGCTCTCTAGAAATGCGCTATGTTAGGAAGGACCATGGGCTCCATCATACCTTTTACAGAGTCATGTGACTTTGCATATTAAGGCCTGCAAAGTTCTGCAACTTAAAAACCTGTTTGACTTTGATTAATTCCATTGTCCCTCAACTCTTTGACCCTGTGGTTTTTATTTCTGCTTAACAGCTAGTTACACCCCAGAGAACATAGGCCATTATGGAAATATGTGCTGAGTATGGTAGAAGGAAGACAGAGGGAAGAATTTATTCGCCTGACATGTTGGCATCAGAGAAAAATACATTGGAGCAGGTCTTGGATGGTGAGTAGGAACCCAGGCGAGGTGAAACAGAGAGTGCAGCACACACAGGGACAAAAGCCAAGAGACTGGAGGGAGGCAGGCCCAAAGGCCACAGGTCTTGGGTGCTAAAGGGTTTGTGCTTTATTCTGACTTCAAAGACGACCTTCTAGGGATTTTAAGAAAAGGAATGGCACGGTCAGGTTTGTGTTTTTAAAAGTTAATGCTGGCAGCTTCTGAAAGCTTGGAGGCCATGGGGAGGTGTGGAGAGGAGGAGATAGAGGTGGGTCCCCAGAACCACCTCTTGTGCAAAGTGAGAAACGGAGGAGTCAAACACAACCAGGAAGTGGTAGGAGGAACGATGATGCCACTTCCCTAGGTCAGGAACACGTAAAGGAGAAAGTGCCTGGTGCAACTTTGAACATGTAGCCTCTGAGGTGTCTGTGGGACATCCTGGAGGTATGAGTCAGGATAGGCCAGGCTGGGCTGCAGTAGCAGATTAACCCCAAATCTCAGTGGTGTAACCCAAGCAAGGTTCATTTCACTCATTCACAAAGTCTGATGCAAATGCAAAGTCAGGTGGCTTTCTCCATTCTGTAGCTTCGCAATCCGGAACAAGAGGCCTCTAAAGTCACATAATAGGAGAAGAGAGAGCTAGAGAATCACACAGGATGTTTTATAAGGATGGGTCCTAGAAATCGCTCCATCCCTCACATCCCAGTGGCCAGACCCAGGTTCATGGCCTCTACCTACAAGCAAGGCTGGGAGATGTGGGAGCACTTGGACATTTGGTGAGCCCTAGCGACCACAGATCATTATGGAAATACGTGCTGAGTAAGGCAGAAGGAAGAGAGAGGGAAGAATTTATTCGTCTGAATGAATTTGCCTAAAGTGTTGGCTTGCTATCAGGGAAGCTTGGGAGGCCTTTGGAAGTGGTGACCAGGAGATTTTAAGGGCTTGGGATACAGATTTGGGCATGATTATTGAATGAGATCACCCAGGAAGAAAACAGAGAAGGACGGGATGAAATGGGTAACACCATAACTTCCTCTGAGGTTGTGTTTAGAAATTTCCAGAGGATGACTCAAGATTTAGTTAAAAAATAATCTCTTGTTTCCAAATATCTGATTATTTGTTGTCGTATAGAAAAGGCATCCAGATTTTTGCTGAATTTTTCAGTTTCCATATGGTTGCTTGGCATCGCATAGGAAGCCAGCAGTAATTGGCAAGTGTTTAAGTATCAGGCCACTCCATGGCAGTCTCACCGTGAAGGGCCAATAGCCTCATGATGATAGATTTCTCTGAAGGAGAGATTTTCAAAGCCATCCAGTTTAACAGACATTTTGAAAGAGAACTCACGGTATTCTTGCCCTTGAGATTCATTTTGGAAGTCAACATTTTTGCTATCAAACTCTTGACTATGAAATTGATTTTTTATTTAAATGTGCTGCACATTTGCAATTTTTCACAAAGAAAATTTTGGTTGAAAATCATGGCTTGAGACATTTCAGCTTGGGAGTCAATTAAAACTCACTGTTTTCCCTGGAAAGGGCTATAGCCTTAGTCAACACTAACAAATCAGCATGAGACATTTCTTCAAACTAGCTCTTGCAAGGCCCTTTCTGGCAACTGAAGTGTCCCCAATCTAAGACTATAAGGGTCATAAGCCCTGGGACTCTGTCAGTTTTCATTTACCTCTGTATTGCCAGAGCTGTGTGCAATGCTGGGCACACAGTGGGAACTCAGTCAGTATTTGTTGGATGGATGCATGGATGGATGGATGGATGGATGGATGGATGGATGGATGGATGAGTGGGTGGGTGGATGGATGGATGGATGGATGGATGGATGGATGGATGGATGAGTGGGTGGGTGGGTGGATGGATGGATGGATGGATGGATGGATGGATGGGTAGATGGATGGATGAATGGGTGGATGGATGCATTGAGGGAGGGAGGGACTGAGGGAGGGAGGGATGGATGGATGGATGGATGAATATGTGGATGGATGCACGGATGGATGGATGGATGAATAGGTGGATGGATGGGTGGGTGGGTGGGTGGATGGATGGATGGATGGATGAATGGATGTGTGGGTGGATGGATGGATGGATGGATGGATGAATAGGTGGATGGATGCATGGATGGATGGATGAATAGGTGGATGGATGCATGGATGGATGGATGGATGGGTGGATGGATGGATGGATGGATGGATGAATGGGTGGATGGATGAATGGATGGGTGGATGAATGGATGGGTGGGTGGGTGGATGGGTGGATGGATGGATGGATGGATGGATGGATGGGTAGATGGATGGATGGATGGATGAATGGGTGGATGGATGCATGGAGGGAGGGAGGAATGGAGGGAGGGAGGGAGGGAGGGATGGAGGGATGGATGGATGAATAGGTGGATGCATGGATGGATGGATGGATGGATGAATAGGTGGATGGATGGGTGGGTGGATGGATGGATGGACAGATGGATGAATAGGTGGATGGATGCATAGATGGATGGATGGGTGGGTGGATGGATGGATGGATGGATGGATGGATGGATGGATGGATGAATGGGTGGGTGGGTGGGTGGATGGATGGATGAATGGATGGATGGATGGATGGGTGGATGGGTGGATGGATGGATGGATGGATGGATGGATGGATGGATGGATGAGCCTTTCATACCGAAAACTGGATGTGGACTTCTAAACTACAACTACTAACGCAATTTGGTAGATGGCGGGGGGAGCAATTGATTGGGAGTCAGGAGATCCAGGTTCCAGTGTCATCTCTCCATTGACTGAGGTTTGAGAACTTGGGGAAATCCCTTTCCCCAAGGGTGCTACCTCTTTTCTCCTCTACTAAATGAGGTTTCATTCAGCCCCAGGCAACCTTTTCAGCCTCATATCCAACCACTTTTCCCCTACCCTATCCTGCCAAGACATTCATCTTGCCCACCGCATTTTCCAGTCAGGAATGTACTTCTGGACTCTCAGCTATGGCCAAGCAAGGAGGTTGACAAATCCTCTCCCCAAAAGTCAATTATACAGCTGCACAAAATTGACCAAAAAGACCAGCCATTTCCACACTCTGAAAATCATCCAAAAGCATGCACCAATCTGAGAAGTGCTTATTCTTGAAAACTGCTGAATTTCAGTTAGAAACAGTGGGAGTTTGTAAAATTCTGGCCCAGGGCTGTTCCCATACTGCCCTCCCAGCTGGATAGACTTAGAGATTCTTTAGGGCAGGACAGGCCCTGAGGACCAGCAGCTGGTGGGCCACAGTTGACAGGAATCATACAATTTGGAGCAATGGGTAATGCTCACATCTAATGGCTTTCTCAGCAAAAGTGGCAATCTGACAGGCTGTGTGGAATGGCTGGGGCTGTGTCTATACATGATGGAGACTGGAAAGGATCCAAGCCAGCCATGATTTCTAGCTAGCTGACCCTAAGGCCACGTGCACACACACAGGAAACATGAACAGCCTAGTAAAAAGTAAAAGCCAGGCAGACTTGGAAACGGCCAGAATTATGAATGTGTTCCCCTACCTGTGTACAGGTCTTTAACAGAATATAGAAGTCTTATTAGCTTGAGGTGTTTGAGAATAACCTCTGATCAAACACTGGCTGACCTCTATACTATGGACACACAGGGGCACAGAAGCCAGGCTTTAAAAAATATATATATATAAATATATAAATATGTATATATATATGTGTGTGTGTCTGTGTATATATGTGTGTGTGTATATATGTGTGTATATATAGTGTGTATATACATATATGTGTGTATATATATGTGTATATATGTGTATGTATATATGTGTGTGTGTGTATATATATATATATATAGAGAGAGAGAGAGAGAGAGAGGGAGAGAGACAGAATCTCACTCTGTCGCCCAGGCTGGAGTGCAATGGCACGATCTTGGCTCACTGCAACCTCCACCTCCTGGTTCAAGCGATTCTGCTGACTCAGCCTACTGAGTAGCTGGGACTACAGGCACGTGCCACCACGCCCGGCTAATTTTTGTATTTTTAGTAGAGAGGGGGTTTCACCATGTTGGCCAGGCTGGTCTAGAACTCCTGACCTCAAATGATCTGCCTGCCTTGGCCTCCCAAAGTGCTGGGATTACAGGTGTAAGCCACCACACCCAGCCAGAAATATATATATATTTTTAAATCTGAGCATCAGCAGCTATACACAGCAAGGAAAATGAATTTCCTAGAGTTAGCACAGGCAAGTTACTAAACAAATGAACAAGCAACAAACAGTAACAACCTTCTTGGGGAAAATCAAAATCCAAAGTTGATATAATATGTTACCAAAAATTTCCAGTTTTCAACAACAAAAAAAAAGAGAAATGCAAAAAAATAGGCATATATGACCTATACTCCGGGGGTCAGAGGGAGGGAAAACTAGTCTCTGAGGATCTCCAGAAGTTAGATTTGGTAGTGAAAAACTTCAAAGCAACTATTATAAACATAATCAAATAATTAACAGAAAGTACAACAATAATAAATCAATAAATAGAGAATCTGAATAAAGGGGTAGAAATAATATTTTCAAACCAAATGAAAATTCCAGAGTTGAAGAGTACACTAATGGGAAAAATTCACCAGAAGGGCTCGGTGGCAGATTTGAGATAGTAGAAGAATCAGCGAGCATGAAAACAGAGCAATAAAAATTAACCAATATGAAGAACAAAGAGAACAGAAGGGTGAAGAAAAATTAATAGAGCCTCAACAGCCTGTAGAACATCAAGTATGTCAATATGCATTTCAGAAGAGTTCCAGAGGAGAGGAGAGAGAGAAAGAGGCTGCAAAAAATACTTGAAGGAATAATGGCCAAAATGTTTCCAAAACTGATGAAAAACTTTAATCCAAACATTTAAAAAAACTTAACAACCCCAAGTAGGTTAAATACATAGAGATATACACCTAGACACATCATAATCAAATGATTGAAAGACAGAGAAAATCATGAAGGAAGCAAGCTAAAAACAATTCATTGTGTATTAGGGGACAACAATGTGATAAGCAGCTGACTTCTCATCACAGAAAAAAACAGAGGGCAGAAGGCAGTAGAATGACATATTCAAAATGCAAAAAAAGAAAAAAGTCATCCAATATTTCTATATCCAGCAAAACTATCCTCCAAAAACAAAAGTGAAATAAAGACATTCTCAGATAAACAAATATTGTTGGAATTCATTGCTAGCAGGCTTGCCTTTCAAGAAATACCAAAGGAAGCCCATGAGGCTGAAAGGAAATGATAGCAGATGGATGGAAACTTAAATTCACAAGAAGAAATTAAAAGCATTAGAAATGCTAAATGTTAGGCCAGGCACAGTGGCTCACACTTGTAATCCCAGCACTTTGAGAGGCCAAAGTGGACAGATCACTTGAGGCCAGGAGTTTGAGACCACCTGCCCAACATGGTGAAACCCCACCTCTACTAAAAATACAAAAATTAGCTGGGTGTGGTGGCACGTGCCTGTAGTCCTAGCTACTTGGGAGGCTGAGGCATGAGAATTGCTTGAACCTGGGAAGTGAAGGTTGCAGTGAGCCGAGATCACACCACTGCACTCCAGCCTGGGCAACAGAGCGAGACTCCGTCTCAAAAAAAAAAAAAAAAAGAAATGGTAAATATTACTGTTAATACAAAACACTCTGTAAATATATTTTTCTCTTAAATTCTTTAAAAGACTTGAGTAATCATTATAACACTACACTGTTGGGTTTATAAGAAAAATATATAGATACAGATATTTAGATAATATATATGTAATATATATGTGACAATAATAGTACAAGGGGAAAAGAATGAAGCTATATTGAAGCAAACCTCCTGTATTTGGTCAGATTAATTAAGTTAGTATTAATCTGAAGTGGATTATGACAAGTTAAAAGTATTTTGTAGTCCTTAAAGCAATCATTAAGAAAATAACTCAAAATACAAGGTTTAAAAAAAAACAGGAATTAAAATGGGATACTAAAAATATTTATTTAAAAGAAACAAAAGTAATGAAGAAGGAACAAAGGAAAAAGATAACAACAACAAAAGAGATGTATAGAAAACCCAAAATGGTATATGTAAGCATAATGTAATATAAAGTACATTAAATGTGAATAGTCTAAACAGGCCAAAAGCAGAGATTGCCAGACTGCATAAACAAGTGATGTGACTATATACTATCTACAAGAGACATATCTTAGATTCAAAAATGCAAACAGGATGAAAGTAAAAGGACTGGACAATAATATACCATGAAAAAATAAATCATAAGAGAGCTGGGAGTGATAATTTTAATATTAAACAAAATAAACTTGTAGATAAGAAATATTACTAGAGACAAAGAAGAACATTTCATAATGATAAAAGAGTTAATACATCAGGAAGATATAAAAATTATAAATGTATACACCCCTAATAACAGTGCTTCAAAATACATGACACCAAAACTAATGGAATTAAAAGGACAATAGTTGGAGATTTCAAATCCCACTCTCAATCACCAATGGAACCACTAGGTTAAGAATCAGCAAAGATATAGAAGATTTAAACACATTATTGACCAACTCAACCTAACTAGCCTAATGACTGCAGGATACACATTTTTTTTCAAGCACACATAGACCATTCTCCAGGACAGAACATTACTAGGCCTTAAAATGAGCCTCGTTAATGTAAACAGACTGAAATCACACAAAGCATGGTCCTTAGCCATAGTGAAATTAAATCACACATTAACAAAAGTCTATGAAAGCCCATATATTTCAAAAATGAGCAGCACATTTCTAAATAACTCAATGGTCAAAGAAGAAATTACCCGAGAAATTACAAAATATTTTGAAGCGGATGAAAAATTCTAACAATATATGAAAATGAATGGCACACAGCTAAGCAGTGCATAGAGGGGAACTTATACCTTTTAACACCTATGTCAGAAGAAAAGAAAGGTCTTAAATAGCTTAAGCATCTATCTAAATGAGCTAGAAAAAGAAGAGCAAACTAAACAAAAAGCAAGCAGAAGAAAGAAAATGGGAAAGATTAGAACAAAAATCAGCAAAATAGAAAACAGAAAAGCAAAAGAGAAAATCAATGAAACCCAAAGGTGGGTCTTTAAAGAGATAACAAAACTGATAAACTTTTAGCTAGATGAGCCAAAAAAAAAAAAAAGGAGGAAAAAAGATAAGAATTGCCAAAATCAGGCATGAAAAAAGGAACATCGTTGCCAATCATATGAAATTAAATGGCTTATGAGAGAATACTGTAAACAATGCAATACCAACAAATTAGACAACTTAGATAAATGAACACATTCCTGGAAATGCACAGATTACAAAAACTGACTCAAGATAAAATATAAAATCTGAACAGACTTGCAACAATATAAAGGAATTGAGTTAATAATTTTAAATCTCTCCACAATGAAAAGCCAGATCCACATAGCTTCATTGGTGAATCCTAACAAATATTTAAAGAAGAAATAATACCAATCCTTCACAGACTTTTTTAGAAAATAGAGGAGGAGGGAACACTTGTCTCTCGTTGTATGAAGCTAGTATTATCCTAACCAAAGCCAGACGAAAACATTAGAAGAAAACCATAGACCAATATTCATCATTAAACAAATGCTAAAATTCTTAACAAAATATTAGCCAGTTGAATCCAGCAACATATAAAAAGGACTAGACACTAAGACCAAGTGGGATTTATCCTGGAAATGCAAGCCTAGTTTAACATCCAAATATCAATTAATCTAATACATCATATTAATAGAACAAAGGGGAAAAAACACATGATTGTCTCAAAGAAAATGCATTTTTAAAAATTCAGTACCTATTGACTTTTTTTTTAACTCTCAACAAACTAGAAATAGAAGGGAACTTTCTCAGCCTGGAAAAGGGGATCTACAAAAAACCCACGGCGAAGATCACACTCAGTGATGAAAAAACACAGAAAGCTTTCCCCTCATGACCAGGAACACGCCGAGGATGTCTACTCTCACCACTTTTAATCAACAAACTACTAAAGGTTTAACTAGGGCAATATGGCAAAATAATAAAAAGTATCAGATTCAAAGTGAAGAAATAAACTATTTTTACTCATAGGTGACGTGATTCTTAATATAGAAAATCCCAAGAGATCCATTTAAAAACTCATAGGATAGGCCAGGCGCGGTGGCTCACACCTGTAATCCCAGCACTTTGGGAGGCTGAGGTGGGTGGATCACGAGGTCAGGAGATCGAGACCATCCTGGCTAACATGGTGAAACCCCATCTTTACTAAAAATACAAAAAATTAGCCAGGCGTGGTGGGGGGTGCCTGTAGTCCCAGCTACTCGGGAGGCTGAGGCAGGAGAATGGCATGAACCCAGTAGGCAGAGCTTGCAGTGAGCCGAGATCGCGCCACTGCACTCCAGCCTGGGCGACAGAGAGAGACTCCATCTCAAAAAAAAAACAAAAAACAAAAAACAAAAACCTCATAGGATAAACAAGTTTAGCAAGATTGTACAATACAAGATCAATATGCAAAAACCAATTGTATTTCTACATAATAGCAACAAACAATCCAAAAATAAAGTTAAGCAAACAATTCCATTCACAATAGCATCAGAAAGAATAAAATGATTAGGAATAAATTTAACAAAAGTGCAAGATCTTCACTGAAATCTACCAAACATTGTTGAGAGAAATTAAAGATGACATAAACAAATGGAAGAACAATCCGTGTTCATGGATTGGAAGATTCAATATCGTCTAGATAGCAAATTCTCCACAAAGTGACCTATAAATTCAATGTGATCCCTGTCAAAATACTATCAAACCTTTTTGTAGAAGCTGATAAGCTGGTCCTAAATTTTATACGGAAAGGCAAAGGACATGGAAGATTTATACTCCCTGATTTCAATCTTAATATTATGCCTTAATAATCAAGACAGCAGAGCATTCATGGAAGAATAGATGTATAGATCAGCAGAACAGAATTGTAACAGAATTACAAACATTATGGGTAATTAGTTTTTGATAAAAGTGCCAAAACAATTCAATGGGAAAAGGATACACTTGTATCCAGAATATATAAAGAACTCTTAGAACTTAAGAAGACAAAAAAAATTAAACATGGGCAATATAATTAAATAGACATCTCACTAAAGTAGACCTATGTAAATGGCTACTAAGCACAGGAAAAGATGCTCAACGTTGTTAGTCATTAGGGAAATGCAAATTAAAATGAAAACAAGTTGCTATCACACATCCACAAAGGTGAGTATAATGAAAAAACAGATGTGAAAAAGATTAAAGAAACTAGAAGTTCATACGTGGCTGGTGGGAATGTACAAGGGCACAGCCACATTGGGAAAAAACTTAGTTTCTAGGCCAGGCATGGTGGCTCATGCCTGTAATCCCAGCACTTGGGAGGCCAAGGTGGGTGGATCACTTGAGGTCAGAAGTTCAAGACTAGCCCGGCGAACATGGTGAAATCCCATCTCTACTAAAAATACAAAAATTAGCTGGGTGATAGTTGTGTGCACCTGTAATCCCAGCTACTTGGGAGGCTGAAGCAGAAGAATCGCTTGAGCCTAGGAGGCAGCAGTTTTGGTGAGCAAAGGTCATGCCACTGCACTCCAATCTGGGCAACAAAATGATACCTTGTCTTACAAAGAAAATTAAAAATAAAAAATAAACTTAGTTTTTTAAAAAGTTAACTTGAACTTTGCACAATATATTCAACTTCTCTTATTTTTAATTATTTTTTTGAGACAGGGTCTTGCTTTGTTGCCCAGGCAGGAGGGCAGTCACACAATCCTGGCTCACTGCAGCCTTGACCTCCCAGACTCAAGCAATCCTCCCACCTCAGCCTCCCAAGTGACTGGGACTACAGGCACGTGCCACCACGCCCAGATAATTTTTCTTATTTTCTGTAGAGACAGGGTCTCACTATGTTGCCCAGGATGGTCTCAAACTCTTGTACTCAAGCAGTCCTCCCGCCTCAGCCTCCCGAAGTGCTGGGATTACAGGTGTGAGCTACCCTACTCAACATGTCAAGCCTTACTCTCCTCATCTGTGAAATGGCATGATGATAATAGTACCACATCACAGGGATGTGAGAGCAATTTCACTCTTAAGAATCTACCCAAGAGAAATAAAACATGCATCCCCACACAGACTTGCATGTGAATGCTCATAGCAATATTTTTCACAGTAGCCAAAAACTGGCAACCACCAAATGCCATCAACTGAGGAATGGATAAATAAAAAGTGGCAGACGGATACAATGAAATTCTATTTATCGATCAAAAGAAAAGAGTAACTGATCCATGCTACAGCACACGTCAACCTCAAAAACATTTTGCCACATACAAGAAAACCAGCCAAAGAATACTACATATTGTGTGACTCCATTTATTTGAAATGCCCTGAAAAGGCAAATTTATAGAAACAGGAAGCGGGTCAATGGTTCCCTGGGGCTGGGCGTGGGAACTGTGAGTGACAGCAAGGACACGAACTGTGGTGATGGATGTATTCCAAAACTGGACGTCAGGAGGGGTGCGCAAATCTGTAAACTGACTAGAAACCATTAAATGACACGCTGAAAATGAGTGATTTCATGGTGCATAACTTACACCTCAATAAAGCTGCCTTTTTTTTGAGATGGAGTCTCGTTCTGCCGCCCAGGCTGGAGTGCAGCGGTGCGATCTTGGCTCACTGCAAGCTCCGCCTCCCGGGTTCATGCCATTCTCCTGCCTCAGCCTCCCGAGTAGCTGGGACTACAGGCACCTGCCACCACGCCTGGCTAATTTTTTGTATTTTTAGTAGAGACGGGGTTTCATCGTGTTAGCCAGGATGGTCTCGATCTCCTGACCTCGTGATCCGCCCGCCTCGGCCTCCCAAAGTGCTGGGATTACAGGCGTGAGCCACCGCGCCTGGCCAAAGCTGCCTTTTTTTTAAGAAAGCAATGTGCTTTGGGCTTTTATTGTTTGTTCGTTCAACTGCCGTTTCTTGAGCGTCTAGGCCGTGCCAGCTCCGTGCTAGCAGCTGGGGGTACAAGGCTGAAACAATAGTGCAAGTGGCTAATGATGGCTGAAAGGTCATTGTGTCTCTCCTGTTTCCCTTCCTTTACCCTCGTCAGCACTCCTCTCCGTGTGAGGTGGGGATGGTCGCTGTCATTCCATTTCACAGGTGAGAAGAGTAACACTCTGTGGTGTCGAGGATGTTGTCCAAAGTCACATGAGCTGCTATATGTTAAGAGTTGAGCTTTGAACTCCACATCCTGCAGCCCCGTCCACACTCCTGACCCCCTATCCTAACCCAGCTCATGACCACAGAGTCGGCCCAGATGCCCCTGCCGCAGGAGTTCGCCCTCACTCTGCCATGAGCAGAGGGAGAAGAGCTGTCCTTGAGCCATGGTGCCCTCTCACACCCCCTGTGCCCTGCTCCTCTCACTCCGCCTTCCCACTTCCCAGCCTATCTTCAGGACTCAGTTCTGATACGTGCTCCTGCCTTGAGCTTCCTGCCCACTGCTCAGAGGCACACAACTTCTCTGCCTTGGCTTGGTTAATGGGGTGCCCTAAATCCAATGACACGTTTCCTTACAAGAGACAGAAAATGAGATGCAGAGAGGAGGGCCGTGTGAAGACAGATGCCTAGACTGGAGTGACGCGTCTACAAGCCAAGGAACATCAAGATTGCCAGAAACTGCCAGGAGAGAGGCCTGGAGCAGATTCCCTCCCAGCCTTAGAAGGAGGTGACCCTGCCAACACCCTGACTTTGGGCCTCCAGCCTCCTGAACTATGAGAGAGTGAATTTCTGTTGTTTTAAGCTGCCCAGTTTGTGGTCTCGTGTTACGGCAGCCTCAGGAAAGGGATGCAGGGTCTATGCCCAGTTCATGCCTGCTCCCCAACCCAGGACTGGCCCCATAAGGGCTCAGTACCAACTGGTTCTGTTCAGATGAGCCAGATCTGTGTTTGAGCCAAAACCTCATTGTCTCCCCCAATTCATCAACTGGAGACCCCTTTCTGAGTCAGCCAGAGGCATTTGGTGGATGGTTTTATCTTTTCTAGAAAATCAGACATTGTACCAGTGACCCGCTGGTCCCTGACTGCCCTTTCTGAACTGCAAGCTCCTTGCCTTTTTTATAACAAGAGGCTCCTGTTACATGAGTAAAACCAGTAACAGGAGAAAGACTACTTAGAGTGAATCTGCTTAGAACAGAAATCAAAATGTCATGGTAAATATTGGGGGGAAAGGTGTGGTGAACTTTATGTTAAAAATGAAACAACAGAGGCTGGGTACGGTGGCTCACGCCTGTAATCCCAACACTCTGGGAGGCCGAGGAGGGTGGATTATCTGAGGTCAGGAGTTCGAGACCAGCCTGACCAATGTGGTGAAACCCCATCTCTACTAAAAATACAAAAATATTAGCAGGGCTTGGTGGCAGGCACCTGTAATCCCAGCTACTTGGGAAGCTGAGGCAGGAGAGTCACTTGAACACGGGTGGTGGAGGTTGCAGTGAGCTGAGATCACGCCACTTCACTCCAGCCTGGCCAACAGAGCGAGACTCCATCTAAAACAAACAAACAAAGAAACCACAAACTGGGCACTATGGCTCATGCCTATAATCTCAGCACTTTGGGAGGCTGAGGCAGGCAAATCACTTGAGCCCAGGAGTTCTAGACCAAACTGGGCAACTTGGCAAAACCTGCCTCTGCAAAATCTGCAAAAATTAGCTGGGTATGGTGGTGTGTACCTGTAGTCCCAGCTGCTCAGGAGGCTGAGGTGGGAGAATAGCTCAATCCCAAGAGGCAGAAGTTGCAGTGAGCCGTGATCTTACCACTGCACTCCAGCCTGGGTGGCAGAGCGAGAAGGAGAAAGAAGAAAGAGGAAGAAGAAACATCAAAAGAGAGAAAGCAGGGCTTTTGGAAGCTGAATGCTTTCCTCTTCATCATCTCCATCTCCACCATGGTTTCAGGCCGGGATGACTAATAGTTTCCACCCATGACTCTGATCCACTGGGAATGTCTGCCTGGAGCTGCCTGTCA
This sequence comes from Pan paniscus, assembly GCF_029289425.2. Taxonomy (NCBI): domain Eukaryota; kingdom Metazoa; phylum Chordata; class Mammalia; order Primates; family Hominidae; genus Pan; species Pan paniscus. The sequence goes on along the minus strand of NC_073252.2, from coordinate 7,439,540 downwards.
AAATCAAGCCTTTGTGGGAAGCTGTGCCTGATTGATTAGCAATGTCTGCCCTGGGCTTGGAAATGTCAGCATCTGTATGGCATATTTATAGTCCTGGTTTAAGGTGTTCAGCCTCTCAGAGACATTTGACCTTAGTGGAAGGCTTGGGGGTTGCATGCTGCATGGGTAAATTCCTAGCACTGTATATAACAGAAGGAGCTATTTTGGGGAGGGACAGAAGGAGACGGGAGACAGAACTTTTATGGAGTCCCTACCTGAAACTACAATGCTGATTTCCAATTCCACATAGAGGTCAGGTCTGCAATGGAATCCTCTATCAGCCTGCAGGACATCAGATTTTCCATGCAGAGTCATAGGTGATTTTCCCTGCTCCCTTTCCAAATCGATGAAATCAAATATGGTTTGAATGGAGAAAAGGATTGCTGAGCTGTCAAGGCAAGTTCAATTTCAGTAATCACATGGAGATCTATTAGATAACTGTGCTAAGAGGTGACTGACCATATGATTGAAATACATTTATACTAAAAATATTTTAAAAGCCCTTCTCTTGATTTATACCCAAAAGAAAATATCGCAAAGGAGAATGAGTTTTCATCTCAAGTAGCACTTATTCCTGATCTAACTAAATTAGCTCTTATGAACAGACAGTTTTGCTCGGGTGCCCGTAATAAAAATAACAATAATGTGCATTTAGAGGGTGGTTTATCCTCTCCAAAGCACAGATCTTTTGCAGTGTGCAATTCCCCTCATTGGTGCTGGAGACCAGCATGACAGGGAAGGAGGGAGAGGACAGAGTCGAGGACGTGAGCGTTCCTATGGCTGATCACATTTGGTAAAATCAGCAAATTTCAAATACATGAGAAAGCTGATTTCACTGTGCTCTGAGAGGCCTAGAGGCAAACGGGCCGGAAGCTGAGTCTTCCCTTCTGTTATAGACTGAACATTTGTGGCCCCCAAAGTTCATATGCTGAAATCCTAACCCAAATACTCAAGGGGATGGTGTTTGGAAATGGGGCCTTTGGGAGGTGATTAGAGTTAGAAGGGGTCATGAGGGTGGGGTCCTGATCTGATGGGATTGCTGCCTTGTAAGAAGAGACTCCAGAGAGCTTGCTCGCGCTCTCTTGCTTTCTGCCACTCTCTCTCTCTCTCTACCATGTGAAGATGCAGTAAGAAGGCAGCTGTCTGCAAGCCAGGAAGCGAGCCATCGCTGGAGCTGACCATGCTGGTGCTCTGATCTCGTACTTCCAGCCCCCAGAACTGTAACAAATACATGTCTGTTGTTTAGGCCACTCCATCAGTGGGGTTTTGTTATGGCAGCTCTAGGAGACTAAGACAATCTGAAGTTTGAATCTGGGGCTGTTTGCTCAGCCTGCCTTAGAGACAACTGGAGAAGTGGCTTCCAGTCTCAATCCTGCCCTAACCATGGGTGGCCTCAGGACACTTTTTTTTTTTTTTTTTGAGACGGAGTCTCGCTCTGTCGCCCAGGCTGGAGTGCAGGGGCGCCATCTCGGCTCACTACAAGCTCCGCCTCCCAGGTTCACGCCATTCTCCTGCCTCAGCCTCCCAAGTAGCTGGGACTACAGGCACCTGCCACCATGCCCGGCTAATTTTATTTTTGTATTTTTAGTAGAGATGGGGTTTTACCGTGTTAGTCAGGATGGTCTCGATCTCCTGACCTCGTGATCCACCCGTCTCGGCCTCCCAAAGTGCTGGGATTACAGGCGTGAGCCACCGCGCCCAGCCAGGACGCTTTCTTTCTTAACTGGAGAACATTACCCGTTCTCTGATCTGCTCAGCTGAAAGTCGTACAGGTAAAAAGAAGTGACTTGTCCAACACTAAAGTGCTGAGGTTCCCACCATCCCTCTCCCACCGCCTCCACGTCCTGCAGTAGTTCTTGGGTAATTATTTTACTCTCATTGCCCTGCTCTTTTGCCCTGTTTAATTCCTCCCTACTCTGCTTTTAAAATTGATGCTCATTCAACATCACTTCCTCCAGGAAGTCTGCCCTGACCACTCACATCCTGACCAGGTTCACCCTTCTCCCCACCACCACTACTTCCTGCAGCCTCCTGCAGGTCCCATCTCTCTATGTTGTCACTGTCTGTTTGCATGTCTGTCTCTCCCACTGGACCACGAGCTGCTCCAGGACACAGCCTGGGAGTTATGCCCCTTCGTGATCACACAGAATAGCCTTCATAGATGCTTATGGAACCGAGTTCAGCATGGGGGTCTCTGGCTGCCACCTGCAAGTTCAGCCCCATCATAGGTTCTGGGAACAGATAGCAACAGACCATCTCTTAAGTCTCCAGGCGGACTGGAGGAGACTGAAATCTAGCTAAGCGGATTATCATTAGTTCATAGGCCAACCTCCGGTTCAAGGATCTTACTACCATGACTTTGCAAAGCAAGTCCCCTAAAATCTGCCCCAAGACAGACACAGGAGTCACGCTCTACTGCCAAACACCAGCCCTAAAATCACAAGAACCATTGACTGAGCAAGTCCTGTGTGCTGGCCTTCATGCCACCTCTTGACACCAGTCACCTCCTTGGGTCTTGTGTGACAGGCATCAGCACCACCATTTCACAGATGAAGAGACTGAGGTTCCAAAAGGGACTGACTCAGGGCCCCATTGCTCTCAAGTGGCAGAGCTGGAGTTGGATCCCACGCCTGCCTGACTCCAAATCTAGGGGTTCTCACCAGGGTCTGGCCCACCAAGAAGGCAGCCGGATGAGTAGGGGCACTGGGCAGCCACAGAGAGCAAGGCCTTATCCCTGATTCTGGAACTCAGGTCCCAGGGTCAGTGCCTTCCCTGTGGAAGCTCTCAGTCACTCACTTACAAAGGAGTGAACTGTTCTTTCTTTTACCCTTGACATTTTTCTATATGTTGAGATTAGTTTAATTGCAAGTGACAGCATCACAAGCTGAGCCCACAGCACAAAGGCTCAGGGGTGGAACGGCACAATAAATTTAGGAAACCGTAAATAATTCAGGGAGGGGTTTGCTGTGCAGTGGGCAGGGAGTGGCACAGTGGGCGTGAGGCTGGCGAGATGGGCTGGGAGGGTTCTGAAGGCTTCAGGCCTTACTCTACAGGCAGTGGGGAGCCACAGCGGGTTCTTGAGGCAGGGAGAGGCTCACCCCCAGTGGCCTTCAGAAAGAGTCTCTGGGGCTGTTCACCTGGCACATTGGTGAGTGATTCTGTGCCTTCGCAGCCTCCATCACTACCTCATTCCTCTTCTCTCCAAGAAGTGTCACCTTCTAGGCCAATGCCAGGAGTAGCTACCTGCAATCCACCCCAACCCTGCAACATTCTGGGAGGCCAAACCCGGACTTGCTCTTTTCCCTTGGGCTTCCAGGCATTTTTATCCTCAGGTAGATTTTGCCCCAACCCTACTCATGTAATGTTGATCATATAGAAAAGCGCCGGTAAAGAAAACTCAGGCCAGGCCATGAGAGGGCATTTGCTCTCATTACAGAAAACAAACAAGACTCCAGAAAGCCAGGGAGCTCCTGCCAGCTGCAATTCCAAGACTCCCCAGATGAATGATGTGTGCATAATCACACACCTTTGCACTTTTTAAATGCTTTCATCTAAAGGACCTCAGGCCCTTTGAAAATCTTGAATTTGATTCAGGGAACACTGGCTGCACACTTTCTAAGCCAAGCACCAAGCTGGGCACTGGGTAATTCCAGAATCATTGCGCATTCAGGAAAAACCTGCAAGGCTGCCTGTGTGCCTCACTCAGAGGGGCAACGGAGACGGTTCACGGGATGGATCTTTGCACCCACATGGGCTGGCTTCCAGGAAGCCTCAGGGGCAGATGAAGCTCTCCAGGTCAGCAGGAGGAGACGACACCACTTCCAGGCCTGAAGGGGCAAAGGGAGGGGCCTGTTCCTGGAAAATAGGGCAATCTGTTACTATAGGAGGGGCCGCCGGACAGGAGCTGCAGGCCAAGAAGGAGAAGCGCAAGCCAGGAATGAGGGCTTCCTCGCAGCCCTCCACAGGGACCAACCTTGCCGTCACCTCGACTTGGGGCTTCTGGCTTCCAAAACTGCGGGAAAATAAATTCCTGTTGTTCAAGACCCCGGGTCTGTGGTGCTTGGTGTGGCAGCTGCAGGAAACTGACATGAAGGAACTTGACAGGAGCAGCACAGTCAACAAGGGTGAGCTGGGACGAAGCCAGGCCCTTCTCCCTTCAGGACCTGCAGCCAGGCCTGGTCACCAACCGTGCTGCTGCCCCAGCCGAGGAGTGTGGGGATGTCCGGGCTGAGCCAGCAATGCCTGAACCCTACATGGTAATAGACGGCTGTACACGACACTATGAGGTGGCTGCTGCCACCACAGCCCATGTTGAGGGCCTGATAGACTCCCAGCCAGGCCTGGCAGGTCTCATTCCCACTGCTCCATAAAAGGCCCTTATTAAGAACTTTGCTTAATGCCCTGCGAGACACAGTCTGCGCCACCCCTCGTGTCACTGGGGGCTGCTAGGACAGCAGCCTCAAATTCCCCAGATCAGAACTCCAGGGCATGGGGTAAGCCTGAACCAGGACTCACCAGTGAGTGTCGCTTCTACTCCATCGTGGCCTTTCCCTCGGGAGCAAAACTTCTTTTCGGAGCTTCGCAGACCAAAAGAGGTGGTCGAGAGAATGACCCAGGGAATTCAGGTTTGGGGCCTGGGTTCCGTTGTCCACCCCGATTTAAATCAAAGTACCCGGCCCGAGATTTGAATACAAGACTTTTTATGTATCCTGAGGCCACTGTAACAAAGTCCCACAGCCTTGGTGGCTTCAACATCAGAGAGGTATTCTCTCACAGCTCTGGAGGCCAGGAGTCCGAGATCCAGGCGTGGGCAGGGTTGATTCCACCTGAGGCTGTGAGGGGACTCTGTCCCAGGCCTCTCCCCTGGCTTCAGGTGCTTTGGTGGCCGCCCTTGGAGTTCCTTGGCTTGTGGAAGCCTCACCCCACCTCTGCCTTCACCTGCACGCGGCATTCTCCGTGTGTGTCTCTGTGTGCAAAGTCTGCCTTTTTATAAGGACACCAGGCATACTGGATTAAGTCTGCCCTAATGACCTTTAACTTGATCATCTGTAAAGACTGTGTCTCCAGATAAGGTCACATGCTGATGTCCTGGGTGTTAGGACTTTAACACATGAATTTGGGGGTGAGACCACATCTGAACCCACAACACAATATAATACACACACAAACATGCACATGAGACAGACATGCCCAGCTTCCCAATGACCATGAAGCATTGGCCCATGCAGCCGGGACCGCCACCCAGGTCCAGAAACACCCTCCCCCCGCCCCCAGAGGCCTCGGACGCACCTCCTGCTCCTCAGCCCCAGAGGGGACCAGGACCCTGGCTGTGACGCTGTGACTGCCTTGCTGTGCCTTGTAGTTTTACACCCCAGTGTGTACCTGAGCCCAGAGCTCAGCTGGGCCTGTCACCTGAACGTGCATGGAGGCTGGCAGCTCTCATTCAACACCCTACCTGTGAGGTAGGGTCCCACCACACTGCACAGCTCAGTTTGCATCCATTTGCCCTGTATGAGCACAGACTGAGCAACAGGGGGCAGTTGTGGGGGTCTCCTGCTGGAGCCATTACAGGCGGGGCAGCCAGGGCCTCCAGAACCGGCCTTGCGAGCCTGTGTGTCTGCCCAAGCAGGAGGAGGGCATCGGGCGAGACGGCTGGATCACAAAGGCCGAGATTCACACTCGGAACGTTCCTGCAGAAGGGCGAATTGTTTTCCCAACTGGCGGCAGCCACGGAAGGCAAGTTTCAGATACAGAAAGGAAAGTCAAACCTCTCTTCTCAAGGGCGTGCTTCCAAGTGTTAAAGGCTGGCTGTTTCCGGACGCCATCTCTGAGGCACCCATTAGTCAAACTTAGCTGGAGTCACCTCCTCACAGCCCTCACATCGGCCTCACCTGGAGACACCTCCTCACGTCACCCTCACCTGGAGTCACCTCCTCACAGCCCTCGTGTCACCCTCACCTGGAGTCACCTCCTCACAGCCCTCGTGTCACCCTCACCTGGAGTCACCTCCTCACAGCCCTCACGTCACCCTCACCTGGAGTCACCTCCTCACAGCCCTCGTGTCACCCTCACCTGGAGTCACCTCCTCACAGTCCTCGCGTCACCCTCACCTGGAGTCACCTCCTCACAGCCCTCACGTCACCCTCACCTGGAGTCACCTCCTCACAGCCCTCGTGTCACTCTCACCTGGAGTCACCTCCTCACAGCCCTCGCGTCACCCTCACCTGAGTCACCTCCTCACAGCCCTCACGTCACCCTCTCCTGGAGTCACCTCCTCACAGCCCTCGTGTCACCCTCACCTGGAGTCACCTCCTCACAGCCCTCGTGTCACCCTCACCTGGAGTCACCTTCTCACAGCCCTCGTGTCACCCTCACCTGGAGTCACCTCCTCACAGCCCTCGTGTCACCCTCACCGGGAGTCACCTCCTCACAGCCCTCACGTCACCCTCACCTGGAGTCACCTCCTCACAGCCCTCGTGTCACCCTCACCTGGAGTCACCTCCTCACAGCCCTCGTGTCACCCTCACCTGGAGTCACCTCCTCACAGCCCTCACGTCACCCTCACCTGGAGTCACCTCCTCACAGCCCTCGTGTCACTCTCACCTGGAGTCACCTCCTCACAGCCCTCGTGTCACCCTCACCTGGAGTCACCTCCTCACAGCCCTCGTGTCACTCTCACCTGGAGTCACCTCCTCACAGCCCTCACGTCACCCTCACCTGGAGTCACCTCCTCACAGCCCTCATGTCACCCTCACCTGGAGTCACCTTCTCACAGCCCTCGTGTCACCCTCACCTGGAGTCACCTCCTCACAGCGCTCGTGTCACTCTCACCTGGAGTCACCTCCTCACAGCCCTAATCAGCTGTTGTCCAAGGTCCCCACCTCACAGGTGAGAAGTGAGACATTCAGTGACTTGTCCATCAAGTCACACAGCAGATCTGAGATTGGAGCTCAGGCCTGTTCAACTCCAAACCACATTCAAATATGAAAGAAATGCACAGAAGGCAAACAGGCAGTGAGAAGCTTTCCAATCCAACCCTCTTGTCCCAGGAGAAAACCAGGAAGGAAATACTGGACAGGAGCCCAGGAAGGAAACATGCTCCAAGCAGGCAAAGCCTTGCTTCCTTCCTCCTCACCCAGAAGCCCTTGCACTCTTGGCCCCTGGGCAGTAGGGAGTCCATGTTCTTTTTCTGTTGTATTTGATTGGCACATAGAAGTTGTACATTGTATGGGGTACAGTGGGATGTTTTGCTACACATATACAATATGTGATGATCCAATCAGGGGATATATCATATCGAGCACCTCATACATTTCATCATACCTCATCCATTTCTTTGTGGTGAGAACATTCATAACCCTCTGTCTGTTATTTGGAAATATGATTATAATATTGCCAGCTACGGTCACCCTACTGTGCTGCAGAACACCAGAACTTGGCCGGACATGGTGGCTTACACCTGTAATCCCAACACTTTGGGAGGCCGAGGCAGGCAGATGGCTTGAGCCCAGGAGTTCCAGACCTGCCTGGGCAACATGGCAAAACCCCATCTCTACAAAAATACACAAATTAGCTGAGCATGGTGGTGTGCGCCTGTAGTCCCAGCTACTCGGGAGGCTGAGGTGGACTGCACTCCAGCCTGGGCAACAGAGAAAGACCCTGTCCCCAACAAAAAGAAAAAGAAAAAAGGAACACCAGGACGTATTCCTCCTAACTGGAATTTTGTACCTGTGAAGCAATCTCTTCCCAACACCCTCTCCCTAGCCTCTAGTGACCACTTTTCTGCTACTTCGGCATGTTGGGTTTTTTGTTTTGTTTTGTTTTGTTTTGAGACAGAGTCTCACTCTGTCGCCCAGGCTGGAGTACAGTGGCATGTCCTTGCCTCACTGCAACCTCCGCCTTCTGGGTTCAAGCAGTTCTCCTGCCTCAGCCTCCTGAGTCTGGGATTACAGGCACGTGCCACCACACCCGGCTAATTTTTGTATTTTTAATAGAGATGGGGTTTCGCCATGTTGGTCAGGCTGGTCTCAAACTCCTGACCTTGTGCTCCGCCTGCCTCGGCCTCCCAAAGTGCTGGGATTACAGGCATGAGCCACCACACCCAGCCATCACCTTATGTATTTTGGATATTAACCTTTTATCAGATGTACGGTTTGCAAATATTCTCTCTCATTCTATAGGTTATCCCATCACTCTGTTGATTGTTTCCTCTGCTGTGCAGAGGCTTTTTATTTTGATGTCACTCCTCTTGTCTATTTTTGCTTTTGTAGCCTGTGCTTTCCGGTTCTTATCCAAAAAAACCCTTGTCCAGACCAATGTCATGAAGCATTTCCCCTGTTTTCTTCTAGTAGTTTCTTCTAGTTGTAGTTTCAGGTCTTATATTTAAGTCTTTGATCCGTTGTGAGTTGATTTTTGTGTATGGTGAGTGATCAGGGTATCGTTTTATGTTTCTGCAGGTGGCAATCCAGTTTTCCCGGCAGAGAATCCATGTTCTGACTCCAGCGCGCCGTCTCAGGTGTGGGAAACCCTCAGGACCACTTCAGCGTGTTTCACGTGCCATGAGTTACAGATGAAGCCCCTAAGGAGCCCGTTCACGCAGCTGCAGCAGGCGTGCTAACACGGGAACCGTGGTGTGAGCTACTTCTGGTCTACACAGCAAGTGGACCACACCTCTCTGTTCTGGAAACCTTTGAGGGTCTGTTCTCACCAGAGACAGCTCAGAGAATTTATTCTTAGGCAGAATGTGGGCTTTGCCCACCTGGTTTCCTGATCATCTCTCCTGCAGTCATTCCTACAACTGTTCTCAGTGACGAAACTGTGCTTATGTTTAATCCGAAACAGAGTCCCCCGGGAAGAGCTTTCAGCGCCAGCCGTTAGAACCCTGGTAAAACCATGAACACAAACTAAGCACATCCCCTTCCTCGCAACTGCAGCCTCCCCTTACGAGGCTGTGGTGGCCGTCAAGCCGGAATCAGCGCTGTGCAGGTCACAAAGCCCATCCACAATCACGCGAACAGGGCTGTCACAGGGGAAAGGACAGGAGGGATTGCTGCGAGCTCCATGCTCCCATGAGAAAAAGGGTGTCAGGGAGGCCGAGACTTCCCGGGGCATGGAGCTAAAAACAGGCCCGAGCTGGGGCCCTCGGCTCACCCTTCTCCCTCCACTCCCTAAGAGGCCTCAGCATGGCACCAAGGATATCCTTCCTTTCCAGTCTTCACAGAGGGTCGGCGTGGTGGGATGGAAATGCTAATGAAGCAGTGAGGTTAAAAATAATAACTTGCCAGCCAGCCGCAGTGGCTCATGCCTGTAATCCCAGCACTTTGGGAGGCCAAAGTGAGCCAATCGCTTGAGCTCAGGAGTTCGAGACCTGCCTGGCCAAGAAACATGGCGAAATCCTGTCTCTACTAAAAACACAAAAGTTAGCCAGGCATAGTGGCACATGCCTGTAGATAGTCCCAGCTACTTGGGAGGCTGAGGCAAGAGGATTGCTTGAGCCTGGGAGTCGGAAGTTGCAGTGAACGAAGATTACACCACTGCACTCCAGCCTGGGCGACAAAGCCAGACCCTATCTCAAAATAATAATAATAACTGCCTGTTACGGTTGAACTGTGTACCCCCAAATCCATATGCTAAAGCGCTAAGCCCTGGTACTGCAGAATGGGACCTTATTTGGAAATAGAATCGTGGCAGATGTAATGAGTTAAGATGAGGTCACCCTGGAGGAGGGTGGCCCCCAATCCGACAGGACAGGTGCCCTGATAAAAAGGGGATATCTGGACACAGATACACACACAGGGAGAGCGCCGTGTGAAGAGGAAAGCAGGGATCAGGGAGACAGAAGCTACAAAGCACCAGGGATTGCCAGCAACCACAAACAGCCAGGAGAGGCGCCTGGGAAAAGGCTCTCTCCCTAACCACACTCCAGCCAGGCCCTCCAAACCCTCTTCTCAAGCAGGCTTCAGTCTTGGCCAACAAAAATATAACCTCCCACATGGTTTCTGACAGCTCAAGGCCACATCCCTAGGATGGTGCCAGCTCCCTGAAAGTGCCTGCCTGAGAAATTCAAAGCTGCCAGAAGAATCTGCTGTTGGCTCCTGCCATGCCCAGAGATACAGCCCCGTCCCCCAGCCCCTGGGGAGGGCAGGAACCTGACTTCAATGGGCACCAGCTTGCAGACTCAGGCGGGTTTCACAGGGACTGACCCCCGTCTGCTTTCTGTAATGTTTCACTCTCTGGCTCTGCTGAGCTCTGCTCACCCTCTCCCATCCCATCATTCTCCCTTTAAAACACCCAGGTGGCCAGATGCAGTAGCTCATGCCTGTAATCCCAGCAGTTTGGGAGCCCAGGAGTTTGAGACCAGCCTGGATAACATAGTGAGACCCCATCTCTACAAAAAATACAAAAAAAACAATTATTATAGCTGGGCCTGGTGGCAAAGCTCATGGCCCTACTGCTGGGGCTCACTGCATCCTTGACCTCCCAGGCTCAGGCGATCCTCCCACCTCAGCCTCCTGAGTAGCTGGGAGTACAGGCGCTTTGCTGGGGCAGGGCTGACCCATGCACCAAGCCCTGCCCTGGGCTGGCCTTTCCACGCCTCACCTCATTTACTGCCCCCACCACCCAGGCCAGTGACAAAGCCGCTCCTGAGCACAGCTTCCCCTCCTCTAAGCCGCCTCCTCATTTCCCGGCACGCACCCCTCCTCCCACATTGGACTCTCTAACTCCACAAAGACTCAGTTCACCTGCCACCTCCTCCAGGAATTCCACCCTGATTCCTGAGTCTTGATTCCCTGTCCTGAGTGCAGACAGAGGTCACTGAGCGCCTACCCTCTAGAACAGCTGGCCTGGGCATTGCCACCAGGTGGGAGACTAGTACCCAATGAATGGCTCTGAGCACTTCCCATTTGCAAGTCTCTCTCCCCCACTAGCCTGGGAGCCCCCTGAAAGCAGGGGCCGCATCTTATGCATCCCTCACTCGTGGTGCCCATTACAGGGCTCGGTGCAAAGTAGACCTTCAGGGATTGAAGAATGAGTGAATGAATGAATGAGTGAATGAAGGCATAAAGTGACTCATCCAGGATCACACACACACAGTTAACAGCCGCAGTACTTCTGACTCCAAGGGCACATCACCACCCTGGCAGCAGCCACTCTAGAGATATGTGCCAGTTCCCGGGGAACAGGCGTCCTGGATTCTCTACATCCAGCCTTGTGCCGGCCTGCAACACTGTCCTCTTTCAGCAGCAGCAGCAGCCGATGGAGTGGCGAGGCTGGCAGTGATCCCCCTGTGCTGACTGGAAAGCAAGCTCTGGTTCCAGCCAGCCTCCCTCTGGGGCAGCACCCCCTGCCCCTGAGACGCAGCAGCCCCAAGGCGGGGCTGGCCGGGCCGCTCTGCCCTGGGCTTCTCTGCAGCCTCAGACTCCAGGGCTTGGACTGGCCTCAGAACTGACATTGATTCTTCCAGGTCTTCAAATTGGGCTTTTCTTTTTCTATTTAAAAACAAAATACTTAATATAAAAGGAATGCATGCTTGTTAGAAAAAAACCCTGACAATATAGAGGTATATAAAGAAATGTATAGAGTTAAAGCGCCCCCCACTCCCCAGTCCAGCCACTGTGAACGTGTGAGTGTTGATCCTCCCAGATGTTTAACCCACACACACACACACAGACACACGTATTTATTTTACAACCTCTAGGTTAAACACTCACCCTCTGCCTTCTAATTCCAGTGAAGTCTTGTGTGCTTTGTCTAGGAGGAGATTCTAAACCATGGAACCCAACACATGGCGCTCATCAGGATATGGTTAAATTAATGTTATCCAGTGCACGGAACCAAGAAATAGCAGCCAGGTGTGTTGGCTCACACCTGTAAACTTTGGGAGGCCAAGGCGACTTGAGGCCGGGAGTTCAAGACCAGCCTAGGCAACATAGCAAGACCTTATGTCTGCAAAAAAAAAAAAAAGAAAAAAAAATTTAATTAGTCAGGCGTGGTGGTGCGTACCCGTAGTCCCAGCTACTCTGAAGGCTGAGGTGGGAGGATCGATTGAGCACGGTAGATCGAGGCTGCAGTGAGCTATGATTGTACCACTGTACTCCAGCCTGGGAGACAGAGCAAGACCCTGTCTCTGAAAAAGAAAAGAAACGGCATTAGACTCATAGAGAAAAACATGTAATCCTACAGCACTGACACTGCCATTCCAAAAAGGAGCGTCGGAGCGTCAGCCGCAAAGAGTCCGCTTTCATTTTTTCATTGAGCAGATATTTCTCGAGTGCCAGGGACATGTTAAGCATAGTCATAACCACAGGTAATGAGGCCGTGAATACAGAAGAAACTGAGCAGTGCAGGGAGAGGGACAATCAGTGGAGAATCAATAAAACCCTAGAGCATGTCAGACCCCAGGTTCTAAGCCAAAAAGCAGGTAAGGGAGGCGGTGGGGGCAGGGTGGGAGTGGGGTGAAGACAACTGGGTCTCTAATTCCCTGGCCTGTCTCCTCCCTCCCTCTCAGTCGACACCCACCTGTGTCGCCCTGCACTTGCACACTTGGATAAAACATCACACCCACTGCCTGCCGAAGGGCCAGCCAGGTGCTGGAGAAAATGACCCCGGCCTGCAGGTGAATTTGCTCCCTGGAGGTGAAACTTGACCAGTGAGAAACAGGAGATGACAGAGCTGGACAGATGCATCCCCCGCCGTGTCCTGTCACCTGTGGACACCTCCCAAATGTGATCCCTGCCTGCGAACACCTGCAGGATTCCTGTGTGCTGCACAGACCCGATGGCTGAGTGCTTTGGGGATGGTCATCGCAGTTCATTATGGAACTGGGAACATGTGGGTCCCCTCCCCCTCATCCTCACCACCCGGGGCTTGCACCTCCCAAATGAAGCATTAACACTGCAATCCCAGCCTCAGACTCTGCCTTCTGGAGAGGCTCAAACAAGAAGTCATTTTAAACATCCCAAGAAGGCAGCAACCTTGCAAAGAAAGGGCATTTGACAAAGACCTCAAAGAGTCGAGAGAAGAAGCCGTGTGCCTATTTGGAGAAAGAGTGTTCTAGGCAGATGTCTTATGCTCTTCAGGCTGTTTTAACAAAATACCATAAACTGGGCAGCTTATAAACAAGATACACTTATTCTTTACAATGCTGGAGGTTGGGAAGTATAAGATCAGGGTGCCAGCATGGTCGCGTTCTGATGAGGACCCTTCTCCGAGGCTGCGGACTGCTGACTTCCCACTGTGTCCCCTGGCATGGTGATGTGAACCCAGAACATCTGAGACGGGTCTCAGTTAATTTAGAAAGTTTATTTTGCCAAGGTTGAGGATGCGCGAGCCTGGGAAACAGCCTCAGGAGGGCGCGTCCTGACGACACGCGCCCAAGGGGGTCCGGACACAGCGTGGTTTTATACATTTTAGGGAGCCATGAGACATCAATCAATATATGTAAGAAGTACATTGGTTTGGTCAGGAAAAGTGGGACAACTTGAAGCAAAGACAGGAAGACTCCAAGCCGGGAGGGAGGGGGCTTCCAGGTCACAGATAGGCGAGACACAAAGGGTTGCATTATTTTGAGCTTGTTATTAGCTTTCCGAAGGAGGCAATTAGATACGCACCTATCTCAGTGAGCAGAGGGATCACTCTGAGTAGATGGGAGGCAGGTTTCCCCTAAGCACTTTCCAGCTGGACTTTTCCTTAGTGATTTGAGGGGCCCAAGATATTTTCCGTTCACAGTGGAAAGAGCGAACACACCCCCTCAGGCTGCTTTTATAAGGATACTAATCCCATCAGTGTGAGCTCTGTCCTCACGACCTCCTCGCCTCCCAAAGGCCCCACTCCTAAAACCATCATCTTGGGCCTAGGATTTCAACAGCTGAATTTGGGGAAGACACAAACTTTCAACCACTGTAGCAAAGGAGGCAGCAGGTACAAAGGCCCTGAGATGGGAGCATTGCTTGTTTCCTAAGAACAGCAAGGAGGCCACCGTGGCTGGAGCAAGTGAGCGAGGATGAGGGGAATAGGAGATGCTATCAGAGAGGAGGCTGGCGGCGGAGCCACATAGGGCCTTGTAAACCATCAAGGACTTGGGCTTTTGGTCTGAGTGCAGTGGGAAGCTGTTTCCAGGCAGATTCTAGGCAGATGTCTTTGTCCATTCAGGCTGCTAGAACAAAGTACCCCAAATTTTGAGGTCTTCAGCAGTGGAGTGATGTGGTCTGACTTAAGTTTTAAAAAGATCACTCTGGCTGCTGACTTGAAAACAGACTAGAGGACAGTGATGGTGGAGGCAGGGAGGCCAGAAAGGAGGCTGTCTCAGTAATCCAGCTATCAGAGAGTAGGGGCTCAAATCAAGGTGGAATTAACAAGAAAAGGAGAGACTAGAAGAGGGTACATTTGGACAGCCCCGTGTGCTGACATACTGACCGTGGGGCACGGGAGGAAGATGCCATTCCAGGATGACTCCAAGGTTTTGCTCCGAGCAAGTGGTCTGATGTCATCTCTCTCTGCTGGTGGCCTGGGGCACTGGCTATCCAGGATGGCCTCACTACAACTTCACCAATTAAGATTATTTGCCACAGTGCAGTATCTGCAAGGATCTGTCCACTTCTGGCTCACTCTCACTGATGCGGTCCAGCCCCTCGGGGTTCCAGCTCATGGCAGGTTTCCCAGGACAAGCTTTCCCATGGAGGGTCCTTGCATTGGTTTCCCGTGGCTGCTGTAACAAACTACTGCACACATAGTAGCTTAGAGCAACACATATTCACTTTCCTATGGTTCTGGAAGCTAGAAATTCAACATCCCTTTCACTGGGCCAAAGCCAAGGAGTGGGCAGGGCTGCACTTCCTCAGGAGGCCCCAGGGAGCATCTATCTCCCTGCCTTTCCCAGCTTCCAGAGACAGCCACATTCCTGGACTCCTGGCCCTCACTCCACCTTCAAAGCCAGCAGCACTGCATCCTACTGCGGTGGTCACGTGGCTTCCCCCGGAGGGTCTAGTCTCCCTCTGCCCCTCTCACAAGGAGGCTGTCACCACATACGGAGCTCACACAGCTGATGGAGATGCTCTTCCCATCTCAAGGCCCCTCATCACAGCTGCAAAGTCCCTTCTGCCTTGCGAGCTAACAGTCCCAGTTTCCAAAGACCGGGACCTGATATCTTTAGGGTCCAGCCTACCACAGCCCTGGACTCCCGTCCCTCAGCCACACGATGCTGTCAACCCCCCGCCAGTGTCTCAGAAAGCGTGCTCTGGAATCACAGTACCCCAAATGCTGCACCGACCCCCCCGAGTCTCTCTCCTCCCTGGATCCTGCCCCACCATTTCCTCACTGTCTCGTTACTTCTCCGACACCTCCACACAGAGGTCCCCGTTGTTATCGCTGTTGCATTTTCTAGCTGTCCTTGGAGGGAGGGTCAGTCCCACTCCGACAGGAAACAGATGTGCATCTTACTCTTTCTGTGCTGAAATGGCAGCAGGCGGGAATTCGTTCCCGAGTGAGAGCCTCCAAGGATGACCATTAGGTTTTCTATGTGCCAGCACTGACAGTAGACTCTTGTTAGTCCCCATGACTTTAATTTAAAAATCAACAACTCATCATAATTACCGCCACTTCAGGGCTCATAATCATTACCCCATTTGGTAATACTTAGAGCCATTATTTATTAATTACAAAAATATGTCACAGATTCTGGGCAGGCCCTTTCCCAATTATTGTCTCTTTTAACTCTTACACTAAGCCTGTGGTGTCAAGACCATCAGCATCACCCTGAAATGGACAAACTGAGGCTCAACAAGCTTGGGTAGGCTGCCAGGGCGGCACAGCCAGTGAGCGGCAGAGCAACGGTTTGGAGGGTTTCTGGCCCTGCAGCCCTCACCTGCAGGACGCCGTGCCTGAGAACTCGAACTAGGGAGAAACTGAGCAGGGCCACACAGCACGTGCGCCGCAGAGCCCGGGCTCCTCAAGTCACATCCTGCCCCGTTCCCCAGTAGCTCTTTCCCTTTCAAATGCTTTCTCCAGCCCAAGTGAGTCAGCAGTCCTGGAACTCAGAAACAAGGTCAGTTCAACCCACCTTAGAGGCAGAATTGTGCTTCTCATGAATCTTCAGAAAACTTGGCTCACGCAAAACAACCCCGGCCTCTCTGAGCAAGAAGTAATTCTCCCGGAAATGCCCTCAGACTCCACCCGCACTGCCGGCTCTCCTGGGTCTCCGCCTATGGCCTGCACTGCAGATCTCAGACCTGCAGGCGCCACACTCATGTGAGCCAATGCCTTATAATAAATCTGCTTCTACGTATATACACATCCTATTGGCTGTGTTTCTCTGGAGAACCCTAACGCAATTGTGTTGTGACTGGATAGAACATCCTTGCTCCTGAGACACAAGCTGCAGCATTTCGGGATTAAGTATCATGATGTCTGCAACTCACTTTCAAATGGTTCAGCAAACCAAAAAGAGTGTGTGTGTGTGTGTGTGTGCGCGCGCACACGTGTGAGCCTGTGTGCATGTGTGTGTATTGTAGATACTATTCCATGTGTGTATGCCCATGGAATATAGAATATATACACACACATACACATAGAACATGTGTGTGTGTGTATCCTACGTATATGTGTGTGTATATATTCTGCATTTTTTTTCTATGTATGTATGTACTGGAGAGAGTGGGAACAGCCACAGTTAAATGTTAAAACTGCTAGACTGAGGGAAAAGCATACAGATTAACATGATTCTATGTTTTCAAACTTTCTCTAGATTTTCAATGTTCCAAAATAAAAATGCAGGGCAGGGGCTGTCTGACCCCTTTCCCTGGCTCTCGGGATCAAGTCAAGACTCAGAGCCTGCTCTGGGAGCGGCTGGGTGTTGGAAGGGATCCAATAAGCTGCCCCCACTTTCCTGCCCTGATTCTGAACCAACTGAGACAACAGAATGAAGGAGCCAGCAGATGGGAACAAAATGTCACCTTGAAGATGGGCGACACTGGGGCTGGAAGGAATGGGGATTAAGAGTCACACCCAGCCTAGACCGAAGCAGCCTGCCCCTGAACGGTTTGCTTCTGCACACTCGGCTCTGCTTCCTACAACGCTGGACCAGGTAGAGCAGAGAGGAGAGCAAATCCAAAGACCCCCCAAGCCCTGGACCTTTGGTATCAAGATATGTGGAGCCAAGAGAGCCAGCCAACTTGCAGGTAACCACCCCACCCCTGGGGAGGAGTCAGGAACACAGCAAGGAGCGGGCAGCCTCGAGGAAAACCCTAGCTCAAGGAAGCCAAGGTGCACCCCTCAGAGGCCCCACGGCTCTGCACACCTCACGTCTGACTTTGCCCACCCTCTGCTCTGTGCTCTTCTCCCTCCTGAGCCTCTTAGGGACCCCAGACCCACCACGGCCTCGGCTGGGGTTCCCATCCTTCCAGTCTCTGCTGCTGTCACCGGCTCTCTGGGGCCTGTGTGCCATTTTACACAGGGGTGGGTCCTTCCCCCAACCCCTGGGGTCACTGCTGGTGGTGTCCTTGCCTGCTGTCCAACTGCCTTGGAAAGGGAACCTGAGAGGTGGCTCAAGCCCAGCCACCTTCCATGGTGAGGACAGGGACACAGAAAACTCACCATCATTGGCACAGCAGACTCCTGCTGTGACCCCTGCTAAAATAAGCATGAAAGCCAAGCTAGATACCAGATAGAGCTGAATACGGGTGTAAGGTGAGTGTGAACAGATCTAGGCATGAGACAAGCACACAGGATGGATCAGCACTGCTGCTGCACCAGGAGCTCCTTACCTGCAGCCTCACTGTCCACACTCCCCTCTAGTATGTGTCTTCAACTTCCGCTTAACAGGAGAAGCTCCGTCCAGCACCTATGTTGTGGCTGGGCCCCAACCATCATCCCCCAATGTGGGGACACAGATAAGGCTGCTCACTGCTGAAACCACCAGAACCAGACTGAAGCAGCCAAGGCAGCTACCCTGAGACCTGCTCACCCCTGGTCGTACGCACCGGAGAAAACCACCCACTGGATGGGGAGGGGACTGGGTGAGGACCCTGCAAGCCTGCTCTCTGCAGCGTTATTCAGGGTGGTAGGAGTTGGAGATGGCCTGGGATCCTTCCTGGAGTGCAAGGTGGGTTAGACCACAGGGTGCCCTGCAGTCTCTGGAGGCAGCAGAGATGTCCCTGAAGTTAATAGGGATGGAGCTTTAAAACCCGAACCCAGTGAAAGCAAGTAACTGTGGGAGCTGTACAGTACAATGCCATTGACGTGGATATTACTTACATGCCTATGCAGGTGTTCACCAAAAGCCACATATACGTATCAGGTATAGCAGCACCGTGCCTGATAGCCCCAAACCAGAAACAACCAGTACCCATCCTCTGTAGAACAAATAGTTTGGGGAAGGAGGAGCAAGGGGGCTCTATACAGATGCTAGTGAAGTTCTGTTTCTCCAACTGGGTGCTGATGACACAGGCTAGTACATTTTGTGCAAATCCTTCCAGCTATGCATATGACCTGTGCACTTTTCTATATATATTCTCTATATGTACGTTATTCTTCAATTAAAAGTTCACTCAAAATGCATGCACATGATTAGAGATCAATATACACTTTACAACCGGGCGCAGTGGCTCATGCCTGTAATCCCAGCACTTTGGGAGGCCGAGGCGGGAGGATCACTTGAGTCCAGGAGACTGATGCTGCAGTGAACTGAGATTGCGCTACTGCACCCAAGCCTGGGTGACAGAACGAGACTCTGTCCCAAAAATACATGCATATAGATTTATACACACGCACACCATACATAAGCAAAAATGCACATTAAACAACGTGAAGAAAAGTGAATGGAGACAGGGGTAAAATAAAGGTGAACGCCCGGGTAGACGTGACGTGCGAGAGGCCTGTGGGAAGCGCATGCCGCGAACCAAGGTGGACGACAGACTCAACAGTTGGCCACTGAGGACAAAACAGAGGAATCAGGGGGTGAGGTGAAAGGGAGATGATAGGGCAGAAGCAGCCCCCGGGCCACGGTGGCCAGACTAGGTTACAAAAAGAGCAACTGCCTTCCCTTGTCCGATAGGTAGGAATTTAAAAGGTTGCCAGCATTCAGCACCACAAAAGTGTGGGAAAGTGGGGACTTCCATGCCTTGTGCAATGGGACTTTAACTGGAACAGCCCTTTGGGGTCATTTCGACAATCCCTATGGAAGCTTTAAATATGTGACTTCATTGACCCAGAAATTCTGCTTCTAGAAAAATACTTGGTTGAAGACTTGCAGGCACGCACAAGCATGATGTCCCCCGATGGTGAGGCGGCAATGTGTGTGCTAGCCAGAAAACCGGAAAACACCAAGGTGTCTCTTCACATCAGACTTGTGAAATAAGTGGAGAGTCGATCTGATGGAGACAGACCCCACAACCACTAAAGAATGAGGTGGTGGCCGGGCGCGGTGGCTCACGCCTGTAATCCCAGCACTTTGGGAGGCCAAGGCGGGCGGATCACGAGGTCAGGAGATCGAGACCATCCTGGCTAACACAGTGAAACCCTGTTTCTACTAAAAATACAAAAAAATTAGCCAGGCATGGTGGCGGGCGCCTGTAGTCCCAGCTACTTGGGAGGCTGAGGCAGGAGAATGCCGTGAACCCGGGAGGTGGAGCTTGCAGTGAGCCGAGATCACGCCACTGCACTCCAGACTGGGCAACACAGCAAGGCTCTATCTCAAAAAAAAAAAAAAAAAAAAAAGAATGAGGTGGCTTTGTGCAAACTTACACTGGTAAAGCCATTGACAGGGTGGCGGTGGGAGCCAGGTGCCAAACCACAAGTCTCACACCCTCCTGTCTCTCGAACAGAGAATTATGATTTAATACCTGTATGCATTCGCAGCAAATCTCAAGGACTCCACCCAACGGTGAAGAATGGTCACTGCTGGAGTGGAGTTAGGCGGCCAGGGGTTTTCTTTTTATACCAGCTAACATTTACATTCTTTACGGAAGGCACACACCATTTCTGCAATTTTTTAATTAAATCTGGGTAGCAAAGATCCTCCCATATGGTTTATATCTGTTGGGACAGAGTTAGTCTAAAGCTGTATTTCAGTTCCTTATCAGGAGATGCAACAGGGTAAAACCCTTCGTGACTGTCAGCTCTGTTCGCATATTGGGAAAGGATGCAAGCTGCGAACGGGAAGGTCAGTTTCTAGTCCCGGAGGTATGAACCGGGCCCTGGGTCTCAGGTTTGCTGGCAGATTACAGTTGGAGGGGCTGAACAAGATAATTTTCAACTTCCCCTCCAGAATCTTGTTCTAACAGTCATCCCCTCTCCCGGACACCTCCCCAGCTCAGCCCCTCCACCTGCCCCTCATAACCTGCAGCCCAGCCCCCAGAAAGACCTGTGGTTTCATCATCTGCCAGAGGGCTGCGACCTCTGAGAGTGTAGTGAAGACTGAACGAGATAACTGCAAATGCTCACAGCCCAGGGCTCAGTGTTGCCTGCTGAGCTGGGACTACCGGGCTCTTTGGTTTCCTGCTCTGGCCTTTGCCCTCGCAGTTCCCCTGGGGGTGAAGAACACACCTCGGCCCTAGCTGCTGCTCCTTCCCTCCTAAATGGCTTCTTGTCACCCTTCAGAACTGAGCTCAGATGCCATGGGGCTGGAGGTGGGAGCCTGTCACCACCAGACCATCCCTCCAACTCTTAGTCATCTGTCTTGTCATTAGCAAGTGACTTGTCAGTTACACCTACCCGTAGGTCTGGGGGCCACTGAGGTTTGTAATGGTGTCATCTCTTTTTTATTCTTCAACTTTTAAGTTCAAGGTACATGTGCAGAATACACAGGTTTGTTACATAGGTAAATGTGTGCCATGGTGGTTTGCTGCACAGATCACCCCATCAACTAGGTAGTTCAGGTGTGGTTATGGGAGGAAGGGAGGGAGTTGCCTGACCACCACGAGTGAGGTGGCCGCAAGCCAAGGAGTGTGGAGGATGGCCCACAACCACCAGAAGGCCGGCAAGAGTTGTGAATCAGACCGTCCCTCAGCCCCAGGCAGGGCCAACCCTGCCGACACCTGGACTTTGGACTCCAGAACTATGAGAACTGTCGTTTGAGGGCAGCCAATTTATGGTGACTTGGTTCTCCCACCTTAGGAGACAGAAGCACCCCCTCATGGGCTGTCTGCTCCACTCTGGGGCCCGGGTGACCATGGGGCCAGGGGAGCAAGGCTGATGGCTGATGTTCTCCCCTGCCCTGGGTCCCCCATCCCGGGTGAAACCCAGCATCGTTCAGCAGCCACCTCGTTTTCCCCGAGCTGCTCCACTGGAACTGGAAGCTGCTCCACTGGATGGCTGACGCCCACCCAGTGGAACCCGTCTCTAAGGACAAAGCCGCGGCACAAGGGAGAGAAACCAGGGGACTTGCAAATCTGCCTCCGATGAACATCCACACATCGCATGGGGTGTGATGAGACCACCTCCTATGTCACAGCCCTGCTGAAGCCACCTTGGAGAGAGGCTGTCGGAAGCCCATGGCCCAGGCCAGGGGTGAGTCCCGCCAACCCTTGTTTCTGAAGGGGCCGTCCTGTGGTACATCAGCCCCACCCTGCCGGGTTCCAAGCAGCTTCTCCTCGCAGCTCTCAGAAACATCAGTGTGGCCAGAGCTCAGCATGTAGGGCAGATTCCCCAGGCCTCATGCCAAGACGTAAATCTTGGCAACCCCGGTTTTCCCACTGTCCTTTAGCTGCTCAGAACAGCATGCTGCTGCTTCTGGACACACATGTTTATTCGGCAAAAGCAAATATTCACCAGGGGCCTTTCTCAACAGGAGAAAAAATGGCAGAAGCATCCTCGGTTCAGCCGGTGTGGTGCCCTTGTCTTTCTTCTCCTCTCCATGGGTCTGCTCCTGAGCCCCGCTGTCCTCCATGTGTTTAGCTAATCCCAAGGCTTCTTGGGATTCATCTTTTGTCTTCATTTGCTCAAGGGCAGAGTAGTCCCTGCCAAAGACTGACTCTTCCAACAGACAGCCTCCTCCTTCCCCGAGTTTCACCCCAGTGAGAATCCCAGCCCTAACCTGGCTGGGCACCTGCCCAGGGCACCCCGGGTCCTCTGTGGTGGAAGCTGAATTTTCATGCTTAGTTCAGCTCAGCTGGAAACCCCAAGCAGACCAGAGCACGAGCAGGCAGCACGGCTGGGAGGCGTTTACACTCACACCCCTTTTAACAAATGTGTGCTCCCAATGTGTGCTGGGCTTTCCCAGCAAGACTTCACCTGACCAGTTTACATGAAGCCCGGGGACCCCCGTGAGTGTAGAGAGCCAGGCCCATGTGAAACAGCAGCGGGGAAGGTCCCTAGACACAGACACCAAGTCCCCCCGAGGCCAACCAGGACCTCCCCCAACAGATGTTGGATGTGTTTCTATGAGGCTCTGACCCACCCAGAAAAGCCACCTCCCATGCCAAGTCAGGAATCATGACCTAATTCTGTGTCTAATCTCTTTCCAAAAGGACGCCAGTCCTATTGGATCAGAGTCCACCCTAAAGACTTCATTCTACGTTAATGACCTATTTTTTTATTCTAATTTTTATTTTCTTTGAGACAAAGTCTCACTCTGTCACCCAGGCTGGAACATAGTGGTGTCATCTCGGCTCACCACAACCTCTACCTCCCAGGTTCAAGCAATCCTCCTGACTCAGCCTCAGGAGTAGCTGGGATTACAGGTGCGCACCACCACACCGGGCTAATTTTTGTATTTTTAGTGGAGACAGGGTTTTACCATGTTGGCCAGGCTGGTCTCGAACTCCTGACCTCAAGTGATCCACCCGCCTCGGCCTCCCAAAGTGCTGGGATTACAGGCGTGAGCCACCACGCCTGGCCTAGACTTAATGACCTCTTTAAAGGCCCCGCCTCCAAATACAGTCTCATTCTGAGGTCCTGGGGGTTAGGGCTTCAGTACCAGAATTTGTGGGGGACACAAGTCAGTCCACAGCACTGAGCATCTCCGTTCACTTAGTAGAGTGAGAACCCCCCAGGTATTTCTGGGGGTTCCTTTGAAGGAAGCTGTGAAGCTCAGAACATTCTCCCTGTGACAGAGTCCGTCCAGGTCTGCTGTTTCCTTCTCCCCTCCCCTTTCCAGGCTGAGATGGGGCAGCACCTCCCAGGCCTCCTTGCAGCCGGGTAGGGCTGTGGGCCTGGGTCTACCCCCCACAGTGTGGGAAGATGTGAGGTGCACCACTCTGGGACCCAGCCAGAGCATCCCAGGGGTCATCCCCGCTCCCCGGTCCACCTCCATTCCCCATGGAAGCTGTGAGGGAGGGTGCCCCGCTCCAGGGTCACTGCTTGGAGAGAGTTGCCAGGACGGCCAGTGCCAGGAACTCCCACGCGGGGCTCCTCGTTGCCGGGCCCTGAGCTCTCGGGTTATTTGTTACCGCAGCACATCCTTGTGTCCCTCACATTCCCATAGGCCAGACAATCGCTCGTCACCCCTCGGCAATGCCAGCAGCAGCCATTCACCGACTCACACAGTCCCCTCTCATGCTCCAAACAAACGTCTCCTGGGCACCGGCAAGCCAGGCTCTGCAGCTGAGTCCCGGGGTGGAGAATCAAACTGATTCGTGACACAGGGGTGATAGCGGAAGCCCGGGAGGGGCACCAACCAGGAACTTGGGACGACGGAAGCCCCCGAGTGCCCTGGTTAAACAGGCAGACGCTGGCTTCAGACAGGCCTGGTTTCAAATCTCAGCTCCACCCTGTGCTAGCTATGAGACCTAGGCCATTCCCTTAAACCTTCTGAGCCTCAGTTTTCCCACCTGTGAAATGGGGCCCAAAGTCACAGCAATCCTACAGGGTTGTGTTGTGGGTTAAGTGAGACAATGAATGGCAAGGGCTTATTTAGCTCAGCACCCGGCCCAGTGGAAGAGAGCAATGAACACTGGCAATCATTGTCACTATTGCTATAGTTTTGCCATAAGCTGAAACCTGAAACCTGAACCAGGAAAGGCAGTGTCCTGTGCTCAGGCCCAGAGGCAAGAGGGAGGGCAGCAACATACCCAGATCGCAGGAGCCGATGGGCTGGAGCCGGGGAGCCTGGGTGAGCGTGGCCAAGACAGCCCTGCAGAGCCAGGCTACAGACCTGGGCCCTCCCGTCCCACAGAGCTGCAGGGTCAGGCTTGCCTGTGATGTACTCACTCCCACTGAAGTGTGAAGGGCACACAGAGGCCAGCAAGGGAGGAGGAGGCTCTGGAGATCCAGGTAGGAGATGGGGGGCCCAGGCCTGGGCAGGGACAAGGGAGGATGCCACAGAGATGAGAGCTCTTTAGAAGGGAGAAACAACAAGAACCGGCACCTGTTACGGCAGGTGGGATGAGGCCGAGGGTGGGGTGGAAGTGTCCGTGCCATCTTTCGCCATCCACGGCCATCTGGAGGCACAACCTTCGCCCTGTAGAGCACTCGGGCCGCCAATGCGCGAGGCCACTGAGCACCAAGGAGACGTGGGAGTTGGGTGTTGGGAGGCAGATCCCTGCACCCACTGAGCTTCCAGACCCTCTCGCAGTCTGAACTCACAGGATGAGTTCTCATCTGCGCGCACAAGTGAAGATAATCAATCTCCATTTGGGGCAGGAAAGGGGGATAAGCATTGCTACCCACAGGAGAGACATAGAACGATGGCTCCGAGAGACAAACACAATGAATAGCCGGGGGTGTGATTGATGAGGGGAGATTCAAGAAACCAAAGCTGGATAGCCAAAGGGGGAAACTGTGTCAGAACAGAGGTGCACGGAGGGGAGGAACACTGGCTCCGAGAAATTCCACTGCGGGGCTGATCCGTCGGGTGAAACCGGGAGAAAAGGTGACAAATGAACAAGCGGTCTGTAAGAAATGACTTTTTAATGTCGAGATGGGATTGCCTGCCAGGTAGCAGAGATATGCCCCATGAGAAGCCGAGACAGGCAGCCCCAGGCCCCGGATGGCAATTAACACGGGGTCTGCCCACGTTGGGGAAGCCAGGCCCTCGTTGCCCAGAACTGGCGCACACAGTCAGGGATGCGGGCCTCTGCGGCTGACAGAGGGGCTGATGGTCCTGTGACCTGACCCTCAAATGTGCCTGTAGTAGTCAGGGCTCTCCAAGGGAACGGAACAGAACCAGAACAGGGAGTAGTGGGGCTGGTTATTTTTAAGAAATTGGCTCACCTGATGGTAGTGTCTGGCCAGTCCAAAATCTGCAGGGCAGGCTGGAGACCCAGAGAAGAGCTGATGGAGCAGATGTCACAGCTTGAGTCCTGAGGCCGCCCGCAGACAGAATTCCCTCCTCCTTGAGGTGGCCAGGTTTTTCTCTTAAAGTCATCAATGGATTGTATGAGGCCCACCCACATTGTGGAGGGTCCTCAACGTTACTCAAAGCCCAGTGATTTAAACGTTACTCTTGTGTTTAAAAATTACCTCCATAGCAATATCCAGACAGGTGTTTGACTAAATGTCTGGGCATCGTGGCCCCGCCAAGCTGACGCATTCCATTAACCATCGAGGGCCCCTGTTGGGGCATATTTGTCCTTAGGGGCCTCCGTGTCCCCCGCCCGGTGAGGGGACATGGTGAAATAGGACACAGTGCCACCCTCAGGAGCCCACAGCAATGGGATGTGCAGGAGGATAAACAGCCCTCTCCTCCCTGCCCACACTTCCTGTCCAGCTGAGAGCCCGACACAGGGTTCACACTCTCCTAGCTCAGAGTGTGGGCTCTGTTACAATTAGGCCAGGATGAAAGAAGGGGCTCCTTGGTGCTGTACCCCAGAATGAAACTCACTCACTGAGTCACAGCAGGGCTCAACAACCACGGGCCTCCCCCATTCACCCCAGCAGCTGAGGGCAGTCCAAAGCTCACTCTCTCTCTCCCTCTCTCCCTCTCTCCAGGCAGATCCTGGAGAACCTTAATAACAGATACCTACTCTATGCCAGGCACCATTCTAAGTCTGGTAAGTAATAATTCACAGAACCCTCTCAACAGCGCAATGCCCATTTCATAGATAAGTAAGCCAAGGTGGGGAGGTCAGGTAAGTTGCCCAGGGTCATAGCCAGGATTCGGACCCAGACGGTCAGGCACTCGGCCCCAACCCTACAGAGTGCCTTTCAGAAGGAAAGCAGGGAAGGGGCTGAGCATGCCATCCTCCCCCACAGACTCACTATCTGGGAGTCCCTCCTGCTTCCCGAGGGAGGTGAAAAAGGGATGGGAGAGAGGCGAGGCGGGCACTGGATGTCAGTCCAGCACAGGGTTGCCAGATACAGTCAGGATGCCCAGCTAAACTTGAGTTTCAGATAAGCAACAAATAATTTTTCAGTATAAGTATATCCCAAATGTTGCATGGGACATACTTACATTGAAAAATTGTTCATTGTACATCTGAAATTCAGGTTGATCTGAGAGCCCTGTGTTTCCGAGTGCTGAATCTGGCCCTGCTTCGCCAGGATTCTCTCCACGTGGACCTGGTGGGTACATGGGCTCATGCTCCTGCTGACAGCCATGAGTGTCCATTAGAAGGGAGCCCCGGGGCTGCAGAAGCCTGGGGGGACATCCTTGCAGGGAACAGATCTCAGGGGTGTTACCCTCATCCACCACTCCCCCATGCTGGGCTCCCACTCAGCATGGGTGCTGGGACACAGACAGGCTTGTGAGGCACACACTGAATCACAGGGTCGGTGACAAGGGCAGGCCTGTGGCCTTCGTGGAGGAGGTAGCTCAGCTGCCCAGGGGCAGCAGGGGGAGTGACACCAAGCTGGAGACTTGAGAGACCCTGGCACGTCTGCATGAGCATGGCTGGGCCTCCGTTTCCTCACCTATAAACTTGGAGTAATGACCCCTCTTCAAAGTGGAGTGAGGCACGTCCCTGCTCCTGGGGAGCTCAGGGCTCGCCCCATCCTAGGTATCCATGCTGGGGAATCACAGGGGATGAACAGATGCCTCCTCAGGCAATTGCCAAGGTCATGGGGGATGATGGGAGGCCGGGAAGGCCTGAACCTTCCCTCTGGGACCAGGGACTGTGTTGGGGCTGAGGGGAGCCAGGTGGGACAGGCAGGGAAGACAGCAGGGTCTCCAGGGAGGCCAGTGCTCAGAGAGCAGCAAGGACAGGAGCAGGAGGGCTGGGAACTCACAGGTGAGAGGCCGTCAGGATGGGGTGGGCGCTGGGGAAGTGGAGAAAGCTGTGCCAGGCAGACCCAGCCACCAGCAGGGAGTGGAGGCAGGCGGTGGCCAGCCCTGGTCAGTCCAGGAGAAGCTGGGCTCTGAGCAGGGGCAGGTCATCTCGAAGCTCCCGCTCCTACTTGGGGGTTGACCTCCACTCTACCACTTACTAGCTGTGTGACCTCAGGCGAGTCACTGAAGTCAGTTTCCTCATCTGTAAATGGAGACAGTAACAGTGCTTGCCAGCAGGGATGTCGTGTGGCTTCAATGAGATCACGGGAAGCAAAGCACTCAGGCCTCACCTGGCTGGAAATGAGCCGCCTCTTGCCGTCACATTAACAAGGCCACCCCATAGCACCTGCTTTCTTAAATTAGGTCTAAAATATGACACCTTGGGAAACATAAGGCAGTAACTATTAACAGCTAGACATGCCCTGATAACATTTTGATCCATTTCTTCAGGATGATTTTTCTTCACATTTTTTTCATGTATGGATCCTATGGTATGCCTAATTCTGTTTTGCTTTTTTCACTTAGAAGGTAACCATAAGTATTTTTCTGTGTTATTAAATTTTTCCATCACCATTTTTATTAAAATGATACAAAATTTTCTAGCATTTAAATATATAATTTATTATATCCTATCGTTTCGAGAATTCTGATAAAAATATTTCAATAAATATCAGAATACTGATTTTGATAAATTTCTTTTTTTTTTTTTTTTTTTTTTTTTTTTGAGACGGAGTCTCACTCTGTCACCCAGGCTGGAGTGCAGTGGCACGATCTCTGCTCACTGCAAGCTCCGCCTCCTGGGTTCATGCCATTCTCCTGCCTCAGCCTCCCAAGTAGCTGGGACTACAGGCACCCGCCACCACGCCCGGCTAATTTTTTTTTTTGTATTTTTAGTGGAGACGGTGTTTCACCATGTTAGCCAGGATGGTCTCGATCTCCTGACCTCGTGATCTGCCCGCCTCGGCCTCCCAAAGTGCTGGGATTACAGGCGTGAGCCACCGCGCCCGGCCGATAAATATCTTTTCTCTTGCTTTTGTCCAAATTCTCTTTCTTCCCTTAAATCCCCAAAGTGGAGTTTCTAAGCCAAACAGAAAAGTTCTCGAGAAACAGTGACAAATCGCCTTCCAAAAGCTTGTTTTAATGTGGCTCCTTGAAAGCTGGGTGACGGCCTCTCTACAGCCTCAGGACTCCACAGTGCATGCTTCTGGGGGCTACTCTCAGACTTGGCTTTATTTTGGCTCTTTATTTTCCCTTACTCAACTCCCACAAAGCAGCGGTGCTGAAAACCATCCCAGACGGGCAGAGCAACGCAGCACACACCTGGGTACTAACGGTTGCTTGAGATCTTTTTTTTTTTTAACTTTTTATTGTATTTTATGTTTTATTTTGGTCTCCAGCCTCTCAGAGGAGAGATCTTTTTATTATAAGGAATAAAACATGGCTACAAGAGACCTGCTCCGTGCTCCTCCGAGGGCACTGTCCTTCCTCCCTCTCCCCAGACAACAATTACAGGGAAGTTGGTACACAGCCATCGGTGTTTCACTGTTTTCACTTTTGCTACTTATGTGTATGTTGTGTTTTTTAAATGCACTTAAATGACTTAAATCATAACTCTGCAATTTGCTCCTTCTCTCAACATTGCATTAATCCAAGCTAAAAAGCAAAGCAAACAAAACAAAAAATGCCTTCTCCGAGGCCTCTTAACAGCCCCAACGGGACCTGTGAGTTACCTGCACCAGAAACTTCACTTCCCCACTGTTTTTCTCTTCCAGAAAACAAAGTTCATCACAGCTCAAGGGAACACATGGATGTTTTCTAATTCCTTGAATTATATGGTAAGGGGGAAAATGCTACATATCAAAACTTGCAGAGTGCAACAAAAGTTGTTTTAAGGGCAAAATTTGTAGCCTTAATATTTTGTTTGTTTGTTTGTTTGTTTGAGACAGAGTCTCCCTCTGTCGCCAGGCTGGAGTGCAGTGGCGTGATCTCGGCTCACTGCAATCTCCGCCTCCCAGGTTCAAGCCATTCCCCTGCCTCGGCCTCCTGAGTAGCTGAGACTACAGGCGCACACCACCCCACCCTGCTAATTTTTTGTATTTTAGTAGAGACGGGGTTTCACCATGTTGGCCAGGATGGTCTCGATCTCCTGACCTCGTGATCCCCCCACCTTAGCCTCTCAAAGTGCTGGGATTGCAGGCGTGAGCCATCACACCCAGCCATCTTAATATTTTATATTAGAAAAGAAAGGCTGAAAATTAAATGAGCCAAGTATCCAAATTAAAATAAAAATAACAACTACAGAAACCCAAAAAAAGTAGAAAGAAGATGACACATAAATGAAACAGAAAACAAAGAAACAATAGGAAAAAGCAACACCAATGTTTGTTATTTGGGGAGACTGATAAATATGTATACTAATCTCTGGCAAGAGCAGTCAAGAAAAAACTAGAGAATGCAAAAATAAACTATATTTGGAGTAAAAACATGAACATGAGTACAGATATACTAGAGATTAAAATACTAATAAAATAAGCATCTTAATACATTTTAAATGTAAAATGAAATAGGCATTTTTCTAAAAATAACCATAACTGAACTGACTCATAAAGAAATTAAAAATTTGAAGAACTCCACTATTTAAAACAAGATATGCAAACCAATAGTTTCTCATAAGGGGCCAGGCACGGTGGCTCATGCCTATAATCCTAACACTTTGGGAAGATGAGGCAGGTGGATCACTTGAGGTCAGGAGTTCGAGACCAGCCTGGGCAACATGGCAAATTCCCATCTCTACTAAAAATACAAATAAATAAATAAATAAATAAATAAATAAATAAAAAGCTGGGCGTGGTAATATGCGCCTGTAATCCCAGCTACTCAGGAGGCTGAGGCAGAAGAATCACTTGAACCCGGGAGGTAGGGTGAGTTGATATGGCGCCATTGCACTCCAGCCTGAGTGACAGAGTGAGACTCTGTCTCAAAAAAAAAAAAAGAAAAGAAAAGAAAAAAAATCTAAGAACTATATGTAAGACCTTTATGAAGAATTTTTTAATGGAGGTATAATACATACACAGTGAAGCTCACCCTTTTTAGTGTACAGTTTTATGAGTTTTAACAAATCCATATAGTCATGGAGCCACCACGATCAGCATAAAGAGCATTTCCATCAGCCCAAAAGGTTGTGCCCTGAAGCTGTCATCTGGGGCGAACATCCTGTGTACCCAGTGGAATGTGTATGACACACAGAAAATGCTGTCCTGCTCCAAGGGGCTGAACCAGGGCTGGGTCGGTGGTGACAGGAACAGGACAGATGGGAGACGTTCCGCTAATGTGACTCTGGTTAAAACTAAGGTTTTCAGGCATGAAGGAGGTGGACGTTCTGTACAGTGGAGCCATAGCCCTCCCCACCCCGTGGGTTTCTCTGACCCTGAGACCTGATGCACAGAGAGGTTAAGAGTCACACAGCCCATGAGCGGCGGAAGTCCCGGCACTCTGTCCTTCAATCTGCTCGTCGCAGTCACTTCCTCCCGACCGTGGACTCTTCTTCCCGGCCTTTTCCTTCAAGCTGGAGGCCCGGAAGTGTGCAGAGGACAGTGAGGGGCCTCAAGTGTGGACATCACACGAGTACTGAAGAAGGACCCCTAGGGCTTCCGTGAAAAGAGGCCTCCAATTGCAAAGCTGCTTTCTATCAGACGAGGTCACGGACAGTAGCTAGGAGTGGCAGGCGGGTGAGTGGGAGGGAAACGGCCTGGGCTGCTGGAGACTTGGCTACTGGGTGTCCACAATGCCAGGCTCTACCACTAAAGCATTCATGTTCCCCACAGAAGGGGTGCCTGGCTGCCGGCCCACCCCACCCAGGACGAGGCAGCCCTCAGCGGAATGGAGGACTCTGTGGCCAGTGCTCTTTGGGGCCTTGGCACCAGGTCCTCAGCAGCCGGGCCAGCCCTGCTACTCCCTCATCCTGGAAGAGCCCCAGAGAATAGGGGCCATGCCCATGCTCGCTGTGTCCCCCGAACCCCACGCAGGCTGGGGCACAGCAGCCACAGGACACAGGTGCGGGGTGAGTGGGGCTCCAGGGAAAGTGGGCACCCTCAGGCCTCAGCACATGGAGGCTTCCCGCCCCCACCTCCTGGGAGGCTGCCCAGTCAGGCTCCTACCTGGGTTTCCAGGTGCCTCGGTGCTCCCCCGGGATCCTACAGCCCTGCATGGTGATGGGCACACTCCTCTTGTCTTCCCCATTAGCTTGTGAATGTCTCCAAGGCAAGACACAGCTGGGGCCAGATCCTGTCTTCCTTCCCCACTTACTCGCTGTGTGACCTTAAGCAAGTCACTCAACACCTCTGTGCCTATTTCCTCATTTGGAAAATGAAGTTAATAAAAGCACCTAACTTATATGTGTTAACTATGGAAGATTAAATGAATGCATACAAATAAAATGTTGTTCCCATCTCTATTCCCAGTGATCAGGGTCTCAGAATTGCTTGCTGAATAAATGGCTGCCTGGACAAAGGACTTTGTCCCTCTGGCCCCCTCACGTGGACTCTCTGTGGTAATAAGGCCGTTGCTGAGCAGCGATGAGAGGCTGAGGAGCATAGACGGGCACCAGGCTGCCTAGGTTCAGATGCCAGCTGCCCCCGCTCTTTGCTGTGTAACGTTGGGGGTACTCCCTCAGCCTCTCTGTTTCTGCTGTGTAAGTGAGGACGGCTGTGCTCCTGCCTCCCTGCAGAACTGTTGGCAGGTGAAGCAGGCAACACTTAAGAGCTGCAGTGTGGGCCCTCATGCAGATTTTAATAAAAATAACTCCCCTTCCCCTCGGTGTCCCCTTCCTCCCTCTAAAGGCTGGTAAAGAAAGGCAGGGAGGAGCGCATTTGGAAGCTGGGAGCACGGGAGAGTGATGGGGCCACGATCGGCACTGTCAGGAGGGGTTGATAAATGGAGCAAACCCAGAAAAGGTGCAGCCTGCCCCCAAGTCAGCCATAAAGAAAGCACTGGAGCCTGGGAAGGAGGTGCCACGCGCAGAGACGACTGTAGCGACACATGACCCACTGGCCCCTCCCAAGGGCAGCCAGAGGCCCTGCCGAGGCTCACAGCACCACACCAGGCCACCAGATAGCTGAGCAGGAGGGGGGCCCAGGAGACCTGCCCCAGATCAGAGCAGCCCCATGTCCCCGGTCATATCTTTGAAGGACTTGGCTACAGGCAGCTTAGTGGGCCTCAGAAGAGCAGGGAGGTGGGGGCAGAACCAGGGACCACCCTGAAGGCAGCAGTCCCAGCCCAGATGGCATCTGAAGGCTACAGGAAGAAAGGGACATGAACCAGGTGGGAGCTGGCTTTGTGCCCACATGCCAGAGGTCCAGGCACTGCAGTTCCAAAGGCACTCGGGTGCCAACTGCACCCCTGCCCACAGCCCAGACACCGCACGGGGACTCACAGCTGCCTTCTGGTCCCACCCTGGGCAGGTTAAGTCGAAACAAGGGTGACTCTGGGAAATACTCATTGACCTACTCAGTAACCAGCACCCACTACCTGCCAGGCACTGGCAGGTGCTAGGGACACCGTGGGGAATCAGGCAGACCTGGTCCTGGTCCCTGCTTCATGGAGCCCACAAGATACAGACAGATGCTCCTTCCAACACAGTCCTCCTCGCACTTGCCAAGTGGTCCAATAATAATAGGCACATGCAGTCTATTATATGTGGCACTGCGGGGAGGCTGCAGCTCCTACCACAGAGCCCAGGACGGTGCTCAGGAGACCCAGACCCCAGAGGATGCTCAGCCCTCTCCCGGTGAGCCCTGGAAGCAAGGATGGTGGGGAGGAAACGGTACCCACAGGTCCCCAGCTCCAGAGCTGGCAGTGCCAGTGGGAAACCAGAGGCTCAGAGGTAGCCCACCTCCAGTGGGTGCCCCCTGAAGCTCGGGGCAAGGCTGAGCCAGGCTGGCAGTGATGAGTACAGACTCACCAGAGAAGACTCTCAGGGCAGAGGGGCCACTGAGCCCCAGCAAGTCCCAGCTTGGCCAGCTCCATGCTCGGGAGAAATGATGGGGAAGGTGATCATGACCCAGCCCTGCCCTCAAGGAGCCTATGCTCCATGAGACACGGAGGACTCGAGAGCACTACCTGCTCCCCAGACCACTGTGGCAGCCGGGCCAAGGCCGAAGATGCTAGCAGGGCCGAGGGTGCTTCCCGGGGAGAGAACTCCTGAGTGAATCCTGGAAAGATGATGCGTCGGTGTCAGGCAAACTAAAAGAAGGGAAGTGTGGGCAGAGGGACACAGGGACAGAGCGTTGGCAGAGGGACAGCAGGTGCCAAGGACCGGTGGGAGGGTGTAGGGGCTGGAGTCCTTGCCCCCATCCAGGTGCAAGGAGGTGAATGGTGGGAAGGAGGCCAGGGAGCACTCGCCCTGGGTCAGCAATGAAAGCAAGAGAAGCCCCGCTCGCTGCACCAGGCACCGCCAGGGCGGGCATCCATGTGTGTTAACACACCTGCGAGGGGGGTGCTCTTATCCCCCCATACAGATGAGGAAACTGAGGCACAAAGAGGCTAAGAAACTTGTCCAAGGCCACTCAGCTAATAAACTGACGGAGCCAAGCTATGGCCCCACAGCTTGATGGCTTCTTGCCTCTCAGGCAATAGGGAGCCACCGAAGGTTACTGAGTACAGGAGCAGCCTGGGGGCTCTGCGTGGGGCTAGGAGAAGAGATGGGGATGACGCTGGAGATGGAAACCTGGTCACAACCCCATCCCATGGCAGGAAGGAACAGTGTGGGGACAGCAGAGCCAGGGTGGCGCTGGGTTCTACAGCAAGGGCGGGACGTGCCAGCCCCGAGGCGGTCGGTCTGTGGAGCCTCCTCTGACAGGTGCATTCCCAAGCTTTCGTCAGGAGATCAAGGCGGCCCAAAGGGGCCATGGACCTCCCAGCTCTGCTTCCAGGCCTGGCCAGGGTCGCCCAGCCTCTCGCGGTGCCCACCACCTCCCTGTTCCAGCAGAGCCCACTCTCCAGGTTCCAAGGCCAGGCCTTGGGGCCACTCTGGAATGCAGCGATACTGGGGATGGGACATGAGACACCCTGTCTTTGGAGGTCCCCTTTTACCCTCACTGGGGCAGGGTGGCCCCAGTCATCTCTGCGTTCTATTTCGCCGTCTACTCAAAGGTGAAATACCCAATGAGAGGAGATGTTTCCTCCAACCTTCCGCAGTGTGGGCTGCGGTGGGGGTGGGAAGTCATGAGCATCCTCTGCAGTGGAGCCTGCCGCACCCCCGCGCCACTGGCAGAGACGCAGCCCGGTCGGTGAAAATAACAAAATACGAAATTCATATTCATTTTCTGTTTGGTTGGAATTTGAATTTCAAATCGGGCCCTGCGCTGATACAGATTGACTGTGGACTGTCTCCCAGAGCCCATCAATCAACTCTGGAGACCACCAGGCCCTTTGGCATCCAAGAGGCTTTCTCAGGAGACCCCAGCCCATCAGGATGGGCGAGCCAAGGTTATTCGTGCCAAGACAGGCAGGCTGACCCACCCAAAGCCCCGCCTGCAGACTGGGGGTCTCAGCCCTCCGCAGGTTTCCATACCAGCCTGGGGGAAAGGTCTCCATACCAGCCTGGGGGAAAGGTCTCCGTACCAGCCTGGGGGAAAGGTCTCCAGTTGTCTTTCCCGCTAATGTGCTGTCTGCTGTTATTTGTCAGCTTGAGAACTAAGAAGAGACACTCATTCACTCCTTGACAAGGTCACCTTTCCTGTAGCCCCTCCACACCTAGCATCTGCTAGCTCAAAGTGGTCCCCGCCCCTAACACACCAAAGAGGCCATTAGGTTACAGCAAGACCTGTTCCTATCACCTCCTTGCCCACACTCTTACCTGCAGCTGGTGCTTTACTGGGCCTCAGTTTCCTCATCTGTAAATGGGGTGACACAACCTGCCGTGGGGTCTGCTGCATGCCTGGCAAGTATAGCAGGTGTTCTGTTGCTCAGTAACATTCAGCAAGGACTGATTCAGCGCTGCCTACATGCCAGGCCCTGCCCCAGGCTGGGGAAACAAGGCAGACTCTACAGTCAACACAACAAACCAAGCCCCCTGCCTGCTCGCGGCAGACGTTCTAGAGTAGCGGGTCTCAACCTGGGCGGGTCTGTCGCCCACGTGACGCTTGGCAATGACTGGAGACATTTTTTTTGTTTGTTTTCATAACCCTGGGGAAAATGGGAGGTGTCACTAGAATCTTACAGGTGGAGGCGGGGTCTTGCTTAACACCCTCCAGCACACAGGGCAGCCACGCTTATTCACAAAGCGTTATCCCACCCAAAATGCAATAGTGCTGAGGTCGAGGAGCGCAGTTCTGAAGGAGAGACAGTAGACGAGATAAATAAGTTAGAATGCCTGAGCAGGGGGTGCTACACAGGAGAAGCAGGGTAGCTCCGAGAGTGAACCATCCCTCTCCAGGTGAGAGACCAGGAAGCTGAGTGCAAGGTAGGAATTTCCAGGGGCACCATGCAAGGGGACAGCAGGGCTCACAAGCTGGAGGGACTGGAACACCAAGCAGAAGAGTTTTGACTTAGTTCTCAAAGTCAGAAGCCTTTGACCAAGAGTCCCAGGCTGAAATTTACATTTTAAGGCGTTTGCCTGGACGTGTATTCAGGGCCCCTACAGAGGGGCTCGGGCACCTTCTGAGATCCTCGGCAGACTAGACAGTTCATCACACTGTCTCTTCTAATCTGCACAGTTCTCTGAGGAAAGAATATTCTCTTTTCCCAGATGAGAGGCCTGGGGTGCAGATCAAGGCAGCAACTTGCCCATGGCCCCCAGATAGCCAGGGGCATAGCAGGAATTCAGACAGGTCCCAAACGTGGGCATTTACAATTCATCCTGCTGCCTCCCTACACATTGGGTGGTTCACGCCCCAGGTCTATTCCTGTCCAAATTATCCCTCTTTCTCTAGGGAAGGGAGAAACTTCTATGCTGATTAGCAAAATGTCTCTGTAACTCTTAAAACCCAGTGACCAGGTCACTGGCCTCAAGACTCTCATCTCAGGGCTGCAAGGCGTTAATTGATATTCGTCTTTGCTATGTTAATTTAAATAAAGCCTTTGCCAGATGACGACGAGCACCTGCCTTTAATAAAGTCATCTGAAAGCACCTGCCTTTAATAAAGTCATCTGAAGAAATCTCAGAGCACCGTGCGGGGAGCAGTGAGGGAGAAATGTCGAGCCTGCGGGGCTCCCAGGGAAACCACTGTGCAGGTCTGCAGCCCCAGCCTGGGAGGTGCATACGGGCTCTGTCTTGTTTTTCCAGCTGCAGGGATGGGAGCCTGTCCAGAAACCACAGAGCCGAGCTCCCGCAAGCCCCTTCTTCAGCTGGGGCAGGTCGCAAAAGGCGAGGCATCAGGAGGCCTCTGTAGAAACCCAATGACAGGGACAGACAGGCACTTCCTGCTGCCAGCCAGAGCCAAGCATGACTGGGGACAGACGCTGTTCTACCCTCTCAGGGGCGCCCCGGCAAGTGCTGCCCTCACCATGCCCATTGTACACCTAGGAAACTGAGGCCCAGGCACGCTGGGGACTTGTTCAAGCTCACACGGCCAGCAGAGCCTGGACTGAAACCCAGGGCTGTCTGCGTCTCAGTGCAATTCACTTGCCTGCCCCTCACCCTGTGAGCATGCAGTGCAGCGGGGCTGAAGTGCCCAGGCAGGCTTCATGGAGGAGGAGGATGCTTTCAAGCTGATCCCTGGGGCTGAGCAGGGAAAGGTCATTCCTGGAAGGTGGGAGAACGAGCTGAGGCACAGAGTTGAGGAGCGGGGGTGAAGCTGCAGGGCAAAATAAAGCCACTCTCAAGCCCCAGCTTCCTCTCCCCGACTCAGTTCCAAAGAGGCGAGCTGGAAAGAAGCCAAGGAGCCACTGGTACTCGCTTTCTTCTGGGAGGAAAACTCTTAGGCCAAGATTTTAACATTCTTTTCCTCCTTGAAAAACATCTCTGGTTTCAAGCATGCATTTTTGGCAACCTCATCCCCGCCCTCTGCTCTGAGTGTCTTGGCATTCAGGGGAAATGATGCACTCAGAGGAAGGTGTACCCCGCCCCACAGGGAGAGAGGCCAGGGAGGGAGGATGCAGAGACAGGGCAGGGAGCAAAGGCTTGAAGAAATGGGGGGAAGTTCCTTTCCAGAGGGTTCCACCAGACACAGGGAAGGGAAGGAATGCTGCTTAAGTGCCTACTGTGTGCAAGCCACACCCAGTACCTCCACACATATCTGCTTGGTGTCCCACACGGAACGCTTCTTGAATCAGATGGTGCTTTGAATCCCAGCTCTGGCTTTCAACTAGTCAGCATTGAAAAGGCACCTACCACATGCAAAGCCTTCCACACCTGTCCACTTAGTGGCCTGCACTGAACATAGCTAGAATCATGGCTTCAAATTCCAGCTCCACCTTTCAGCTAGCCAACATTAATAAAGCACCTGCTATGTGCGAGCACCACCCGGGCACTTCCATACCTCCCCACTTAGAGGCCTGCACTGAACACTGCTTGAGTCAAGAGACAATGCTTCAAATCCCATCTCTGCCGTTCAGCTAGCCAACATTAATAAAGCACCTACTATGAGCAGGTGCTACCCAGACACTTCCACACCTGCCCTCTTAGTGACCTGCCCTGAACACTACTTGAATCAAGAGTCAGTGCTTCAAATCCCAGCTCTGCCATTCAACTAGCCTACATTAATAAAGCACCTACTATGTGTGAGCACCACCTGGACACTTCTGCACATGTCCACTTGGTGGCCTGCATGCAAAACTTCTTGAATTAGATGATTCTTCAAATTGCCACTCTGCCTTTCAGCTATCCAACACCAATAAGGTGCCTACTACGTGCACAATGCCACTATGTATCCTGAGACAAAGGAATTAAACTTCCATGACCCATTCCTCCCATCAGGACAATGCGTTGACTTCCTGTATAGGAAGAATCGGGACTAGCAGTAATGAATAAGACGCGTGAGGGAGAGGGGACTTTATTTAACTGAAGGCAGCCCTGATGGAGGAGGACTTGTGTGGACAGATCCCACCAGCTGTTGATGGGGCAGTAATAGGCAAGCTGGTGGCCTTAGTGGCAGAGGGCGTGGATTCAGTTCTTCCAGATCTCTGGGTACCCACTCTTCACTGGCATTGGGACCACACAAGAGACTCAGACGCCAGCCCTAAGAAATCCACAGTCTAGTGGAGGAGACGGTACACACACTGCAGTGACAGACATCCCTCTGCCCCACCAGCTTTGGCTTGGCCTTGCAAAGGATGTGGCCAATGGATTACTCAAGGATGAGATGTGAGCCAAGGCCTTACGCACACTTGCATTGTTACATTTGGCTTCTTGTGCTCTGGTGATCTGCCATGAGCCTGGGTCCCAGAATGAGACACATGGTAGAGACCCAAAACCAACCCAAGGCCTGGAGCCAAACCCTGCTGCCCCACAGCCTGAGTCAGACAGGCTGCAGCCACTCTGAAGCCCCAGGAGTGAGAAAAATAAGCCACCTTCTTATTAGGAGCCACCAGATGTTTGAAGTAATTTGTTACACAGCATTATTGCAGCAGTTGCTGACTGATACATGGTGACAACAGGGTATGGTGATTGCTTTGCTGCAGGTGCACCCAGGTGAGCTCAGGGGAAGACCTGGAGGGCAAGAGAAACTTCTGGGAGGAGGTGACATGTGAACTGGACCTTGAAGGATAAGTATGAGAAGAAAGCCAGATGTTCCAGGCTGTTCCAGGCAGACAGCATAACCACAGGAACAGCACAGGGTCAGAGGTGCAGCTGCATGAGCATGACTGTCCCAGTGAGGAGGTGTTTGCCATGAGGTTGCTACTGGGGAAAACATTCCTGTTTTAGGAATCCCAAAGTTGATTTCCTTCCGTCGGCAGGCAGCAAGCACATGTGTTAAAAAGACCTCATGCAATCCCGGCACTTTGGGAGACCAAGGCAGGCAGCTCACTTGAGCTCAGAAGTTCGAGACCAGCCTGGGCAACATGGCAAAAACCCATCTCTACAAAAATACAAAAATTAGCCAGGCACAGTGGTGTGCACCTGTAATCCCAGCTACTTCGGAGGCTAAGGCAGGAGAATCACTTGAGCCCAGGAGGCAGAAGTCGCAGTGAGCAGAGATCACGCCACTGCACTCCAGCTTGGGCAATGGGAGTGAAACGCTGTCTCAA
This sequence comes from Pan paniscus, assembly GCF_029289425.2. Taxonomy (NCBI): domain Eukaryota; kingdom Metazoa; phylum Chordata; class Mammalia; order Primates; family Hominidae; genus Pan; species Pan paniscus. The sequence continues at coordinate 7,400,179 of NC_073252.2, read as the reverse complement.
AAAACAAAAACACCCCACAAACCTCAGACAGTAAGGGCTGTGGTTGGTGTTTTTAATTTAATATCCTCCAGGTTTTAATTCTTCCGTGTTTACCAGAGCCTCTGCCTCAGAAGCCCCCTAGTCTAGCACTTTAGGTGGCTGCGTGGCGACGTGGCAACTCTCAGAGGGCAGCTCACACTGGCAGGTACTTTCTCCCCTGGTCTGGCTGGTACCATCTCTGCCATCGGGGGCACGAGAACCTGGCCACGGGTCCTCTGTCCCCTGGAGCTGGAGCCTGGACGGACTCCCCCGACCAGCCCCCTCACGTTAACATCCAAAAGCTCCAAACGGGGGCACTGGCCTGAGACAGTCCTAGTTTCCCTCCGCGACCTCGCCCATCTCTACTCCCTGGAGCCACCTGTGACCTGGCACTGCCCAGCCTCCAACCTTCACCCCCTGCACAGGCCCCGGGTCAGAAAGGACACATGCCACACTCAACACACTTACACATATTCACACACTCACGCCACACTCATCACACTCAACACACTCAACACACTCAACATACTTACGCACCACACACCACACTCACACACAAAACACACACCACACAACACACCACATTCAAACCCACACACACACCACTCAACATACACACCACACGCCACACTGACACACAAAACACACACAACACACCACATTCACACACCCACACCACAGTCATCACACTCACCACACTCAACACACACACCACATGCCACATTCACACACACCAACTCAACACACATTCACACTCACAACACACACACCACTCAACACACTCTACATACTTACACACCACACACCACTGACACAAAACACATACTACAAGACACCACATTCTCACCCACACACACACCACACTCACCACAGTCACACCCTCACACCACACTCAACACACTCATTCACACACTCACACCACACTCATCTCACCACACTCAACACACTTACACACCACATTCACACACCCACACCAGTCATCACACTCACCACACTCAACACACACACCACATGCCACAATCACACACACCACACTCACCACACTCACATCCACACCCTCACACCACACTCAACACATTCAACATACACACACTGACACACAAAACATACACCACACAACACACCACATTCACACCCACACACTCACACCACACAATCACACCACATTCACACTCACACCACATTCCACACTCACCACACTCAACACACACACCACACTCACACTACACTGAACACACCACATTCACACACCACACTCACACTAGTACCACATATACCACACACAACACACTCATCATATTCACACACACCACACTCAACACACTTACACACCACATGCCACACTCACACACACCACGCTCACCACACACCACACACTACACACACCAAACTCAACACACTCAACATACACACATGCCACACTCACACACAAAACACACAACACACCACATTCGCACCCATGCACACACTACACTCAACACACTCACACACCACATGCCTCACACCACACCACATTCAACACACTTAACATACTTATATACCACAATGACACACAAAACATACACCACACAACACACCACATTCACACCCACACTCACACCACACTCAACACACACATTCACACATGCCACACACACCACACTCAACATACATACCACACACCTCACTGACACACAAAACACACCACACAACACACCACATTCACACTCACACGCACATCACACTCACCACACTCATTCTCACACACCACATTCCACACACTCACCACATTCAACACACACACCACACACACTACACACACTAAACACACCACATTCAAACACCACACTCACACTCGTACCACACTCATCACAATCACACTCAACACACACACCACATGCCACACTCACACACACTGCACTCAGCACACTCACCACATTCACACCTTCACACCACACACACCACTCAACATCCTTACACACCACACACCACACTGACACACAAAACACACAATACACCACATTCGCACCCACACACACACCACACTCACCACATTCACATCCTCACACCACACACACCACACTCAACATACACACCACACACCACACTGACACACAAAACACACACCACACAACATACCACATTCACACCCACACACACACATTCACACCCACACACAACACACACACCACACACCATACTCTCTCACACATACTCACACCACACTCGACATACACACCCACATCACACTGACAGACACACAGATATGACACACGTGGAAGCCCCAGGCCTTGGGGATGCCAGATGCACGCAAAGGAGTGGGTGTGCCGTGCCTCTCCGGCATGGGGCCGTGCAGGTTGGGGGATTCGACTCTGCGGGGCTTTCTGCTTCCATAGCCAGACACCAAGCTCATCCCGGAGCTGCTCTGCCTTTCTAGGAAAGCAACAGCCCAGCCCCGGAACGCAACCCCTGATGGCCCCTGGGCTGCTGCGTGCGGGGAGCTGGTGGGGTTTAGCTTTCTCTCTGGAGGGGCTGACTTCTAGACCCGGGCCTGGGCCTGGAAGGAGGTGCGAGCCAGATGCAGGGAAGCGGGCCTAGGCGGGGGCCTTGCAGGCCTGCAAAGGTGCAGGCCGGGGCCCCAAAGCAGGAGGCACTCCATAAAAATCCCACTCAGTCATGTGCCTGCCAAATTCTCATTCCAAACACCCCCAACACACACTTCAGCAGCTCCACCTCCTGCAGGCCGCAATAGAGCCACTCAGCAGAGACGCACTGCCCGGGGGGCCCACGGCGGCCTGGACGTCACCAGCTTACTGCCCCTGCCCTGCCAGTTGTCCCCTCTCATGCTCACAGCTGCACCTTGCACCATGTGGAAACAGAGCTCCGTCCTGCCCAGAGTCATTTGCTCCACACTGGCGGGGAACGGCCGTTCTGGCGCCCCCACCCTGCTCTGCCTTCTGTATGAACCCACATACTTTGCCAAGTTCAGGCCAGGGCTCTCCTTTAAATCCAGGACCCCAACTCACAGGCAGAGGCTGGCAGTTCTGTGTGAAGCCACCTTGAGACTCCTGATTCCAGGGAGGGAGAGGAGAACCCAGGGTGTGAAGCTTACAGCAGCCCCAGTGACACATTTGCAGGAAGCCACCCCAGACCCCGCGGGGCGCAGCAGACAGTGATCACTGATGACGCGAGGGAACCCCAGCGGCCGTCAGGGCAACAGCTGAAAGGTGCAATCTCGCATAAACACATCTCCCCAAAAGTATTTCCTAAAAAATTACCCAAGCAAGGGATGCGCTGACTCTATGACCCTGCCCCAGCACCGGCTGAGTCTCATGAGAAACTGTTACTGCTTGGTGCACATTTTCAGAGTCACTCACATAACAAATATTTCTCGAAAGCCTGCCATGTCCAGGACCATGCTCCAGGCAGCAGCCGTGCGGAGTGGCGAGGCCCACAGGCCCAGGTCTCACTGGGCTGCTGTGCAAGAGGGAACCGTGACGGTGCGCTGGGGAGGGCACTCCTGGTGGATGTCTCCTCCCAGCAACCGGGGAGGGCCCAGCTCCTGCCTCCACCATGGCCGGCACAGAGTAGGCGCTTCAATAAAGAGACAATTGAATCAATAAAGTTGAATCAATAAAGAAACAGGTGGAAAATAAGATAAGCTTTGTAGAAACAATTTGCTAGATATGAATAAAGTAACTCAGATACGGATCATCAGAAACACAGCGGCAGCCCAGCGGCACTGGCAACCCCAGCCCTGTGCGAGATTCTCTCGTGGGCCTCCTCTCCTTGACAGGTTTGCTGATTACATAAAAACACAGGATGCCCAGTTAAATCTGAATTTCAGGTAAACAAATAATTTTTTAGTCGAAGTGTGTCCCATGCATTATTTGGGATATACTTATATTTAAAATATTCATTGTTTGTCTGGAATTCAAATATAACTGGGCATCTTGCGTTTTGCCAGGCAACCCTATTTCCTAGCCAAGGTCAAGAGGCACTGGGCTAGTGATCGTAGGATGAGGTGAAGGTGGAAACCGTGACAGTGGCTGCCCACCAGGGAGAGCATGGGCTCTCGCCCACTACCCCTCCCTCCTCTGAGACTCTCTTCCCCCAGGAAGCCCTCAGTTATCACGCCCTCTCCTCCTCCCTTGGCTCTCACACCTCTCTGAGGAGCCCAGTCCCCACCTGAAGCCCCCAGCACCCGGGCCCCATTCCCCGCCCTCCCCTTCCTCTCCGCACCAGTGTGTCTCCTGGCATAGGCAGCGATGAGTTTGTTTATTGTTTGCTGTCACTCCCCACCCCCTGACACACACACACACACACACACACACACACACACACTATACACATCACAAGGGCGGGGCTTCTGGCTGTTTTGTTTACAGCTATATCCCCAGCACCTAAAACAGGGCCAGCACCTCGCCAGAGCTTAAAACCCATTTGGGAGATGGAGACGCGTGGGGTGGGTTGGCGGGAAACAGAAAGCAGGTTCCTGACCCCCCACAGAAGAGGGGCCGTGACTAGCAGCCTCAGAAAGTGCCATGAACAAAACAGGTGCTGTGGATCCGAAGGTCAGGCTGATGCCTCCCCTTGGCTCCCACAGGCACGTGCACAGCAAAAATGGAAGTCTGGTTCCCTCCCCTACACAGTCCCCACTCAGATCAGTGAGTGGCACCACAGCCCTCGCTGGTTCTGGAGCAGAACCCTCTGCACCCCCGAGCTCTCCCTCGCCTACCCTGACACGGCATCTCCACGCCAGGCTTCCTACCCTCTTTCCTCCCTTGCTGCAGGCCCAGGCCCAGGCCTCAGAGCATCGGCTTCCCAAAGACTTGAGGTTTTTGCAGAAGCCAAGGAAAGCCCCCAGCAGCCAGCAGCTCTGCAAAAGTCCCCGCAGGGATGGGCCGCTGGGGCCTAAGCCACCCTCTAGAAGAGTGGGCCAGAGGAAAAAAGGTGACTGATCCCCCCTACATTGACTCCGTCTCTCGGGTTGTCAAGCACTCTCATCGGCGTTATTTTTATTTCAGCCTCACCACGGTGAGCTGAGCAGGACTATTTCCATGTCACACCCTGGCGTGGAGCCACTCACAAACCACAGGCCAGCAGCCCCCGCGTTCGGGCCGCAGGCCCCGGCACCCTCCCCCAGCAGCACATCCACTGGGACACACATTGCGGGCAGGGCCAGCAGGCGACACGGAGAAAGAGAGCAGGAGGGCTGCCTGCTCTGAAAAGTTGGCAGACGACTGCATCTACAATAAAAGACGAAGTTAAAATATTGAACCAAAAAACATGAAAGGTTTTCGTACAGAAATCCCTTTGGATGCTAAACTTTCACGAGGTACTTGAAAAGGCAGCTATTTTGACTTCAATCAATTTTCAGAGTGGTTTCACACACAAAGAAGATGAAAAGTGTGTGGGGCTCTCCTGCCCATAGTAGACTCTTCGCTCCTGTTCCATTCTTGTCTGGGCTCCGTGGCCCAGCTCTCCTCACCCTGTGGGGAAAGCCATGCCTTTCCTGCCAGCCTGCTTCTCCACCCTTACCCTGGGGCCTGCCGAGTGCCTCCCAACTAAACCACCATCTGCTCAGCTCCTTGACTGGTTCGTGTGAGTCTGGCCACCAACCTGGGTCTGAAAGAGTGTCTCTTAGAATCTGCTGCAAAGGCCCAGGAAGGCAGGGCGCAGGTGCGGGGGCTTGCTCTGCTCTGGGATCTGAGTCCTAAGGGCTACAGAGACCCAGCTTGCTGGCAGTCAGCTTCCCCAGCTGCATGGAAGAATTGCAAAATGAAACCAAGGCAGAAAGGATAGCAGACCCAGGAGGTGGAGAGAGAGGCGAGAAAACAGCCCCAGGCCCCAGTTCTGGCAGAGCCCACAGCCAGCCCCGACCCCTGGATGTCCCAATCACCTGAGTGTCTGTCCCTCTCTGCTGGAGCTGGCATGAGCTGCTTTCGGTGACCTGCATTTGCAGCCTCTGCCAAAAATGTCCAAAAACCAGCTGCCTGGGGGACTTACTTGAGAATACTTCAGTGGATTGGGCTCCATAGACCTGAATTCTGGCACTCGTTTTATAACTAACTGCCCAGGTGATCTTAGCCAGGGCATTGCATCTTCTTGTGACTCAGTTTCCCCACTATAAAATGGATGAAATAACAGAGGTGAGAGCACATTAAAGTCAAGAGCGCTGTGGAGATGAATGCACTGGTGTCTCCACACCCAGTGGTCTCTCCCTCCAGACCAAGGCTCCTTAGGAACAGGAACCTCGTCCTCCTCACCTCCTTACCCTCAACACCTAACACCAGACCTGGCCCTCAAAGAGTGCTTTAAAAAAATTCTGGATGGATGTAAACCCCAAATGATTGAAAGGTGGTCTCACAGAAACATGTGCACGCCCGTGCGCATTGCAGGATTCTTCACAATAGCCGAAAGGTGGCAGCAAGGCCGGGCGAGGTGGTTCATGCCTGTAATCCCAGAACTTTGGGAGGCTGAGGTGGGTGGATCACGAGGTCAGGAGTTTGAGACCAGCCTGACCAGCATGGTGAAACCCGTCTCTACTAAAAATACAAAAATTAGCTGGGCATGGTGGCGTGTGCCTGTAATCCCAGCTACTCAGGAGGCTGAGGCAGGAGAATCGCTTGAACCCAGGAGGCAGAGGTTGCAGTGAGCCAAGATTGCGCCACTGCACTCCACTCTGGCGACAGAGGGAGACTCTGTCTCAAAAAGAAAAAAAAGAAAAAAACTGAAAATTCTGACGTATGCTACAGCATGGACATCGTGACATTGAGGACGTTACGCTAAGAGAAATAAGCTGTCACCAAAAGACACATGCTCTGTGATCCCACTGACATGAGGCCCCTAGGGCAGTCACACTCACAGAGCAGAAAGAGGAACGCTGAGTGCCAGGGCGGGGAGGGGGATGGGGAGCTGCTGGGTTCTTCAGGCTGTTTTGAGACGGAGTCTGGCTCTGTCGCCCAGGCTGGACTGCAGTGGCTCGATCTCGGCTCCCTGCAACCTCCGCCTCCCAGGTTCAGGTGATTCCCCTGCCTCACCCTCCCGAGTAGCTGGAATTACAGGCGTCCCCCCACCACACCCGGCTAATTTTTGTATTTTTCGTAGAGACGGGGTTTCACCATGTTGGCCAGGCTGGTCTCAAACTCCTGACCTGAGGTGATCCACCTGCCTCAGCCTCCCAAAGTGCTGGGATTACAGGCGTGAGCCATGGCGCCGGGCCTAGGGAGTTGTTATTTAATAGGGACATATTTCAGTTTGGGAAGATGGAGAGAATTCTAGAGACAAATGGTGCTGATCACTGCATAACATCGTGAATGTATTTAATTTCACTGAACTATACGCTTACAAATGGTTAAGATGGTAAATTTTATGTTAGGTGTTTACCACAATTTAAAACAAAAACCTGGAAAGCATAGACTTGAAATATATGGCATGGGTAACGTTCGGCGACTTCAGCAAACAAAACTGGGAAGCCCAACACACCCGGCTTATTTGCCGTGGAAACTGCTCTTGGAATCATGACAGGAATCCTTTGACCTTTGCAAAACACTAGTCTTGACTCAAGTCGGCTCAGCAAAATATCTCCCTCACTTTGAAACCACAGCTGTGGACCCAGCAGCACTGCCTGAGTACTCACCCTCACCAAGCCAGGCGATGAGATCACTCAGCCTTCACGAAGGCAGTGAGGTGGCGCCGTTCTCCTCTCTACCATAAGCGTGACACCAGCGAGGTTGCAATTGCTCCCGTGACTTGCCAAGAACGCACAGCTGGTGAGTGGAGGCAGGCCAGGGCTGGCCCAGCCACCCCAGCTGAGCCTCCTTGCCTTTTAGCTGTTTCTGCGTTGCAGAAGTTACAGTGTTAGCAGCAGCAGTCTTTGAGGTTCAGAGTGAGTCTTTCCATGTTGTACTTTATCAACTTATATGTGGTCCTGAGGTAGGAGACGGGACTGGACTCCAGAGACCGGGCTTGGGCACAAGACCAGATTGAGGACTAGCTAAAATAGGGCTGGGCCAAAGCAGCTTTCAATCAGGCATGCCCACCAGTAGGCCATATCGATTTACCATTGCCATGGCAACACACGGGCGTTACCGCTCTTTTTCATAGCAATGGCCCAACAATTACTACCCCTTCCCTGGAAATTTCTGCACGAACTGCCCCTTAATCAGTATGCACTTAAAGGGGGGTATAGGCCGGGCGTGGTGGCTCACGCCTGTAATCCCAACACTTTGGGAGGTCAGGAGTTCAAGATCAGCCTGGCCAAGATGGTGAAACCCCATCTGTACTAAAAATACAAAAATTAGCCGGGTGTGGTGGCGGGCACCTGTAATTCCAGCTACTCAGGAGGCTGAGGCAGGAGAATCGCTTGAAACCAGGAGGCGGAGGTTGCAGTGAGCCGAGATCACGCCACTGCACTCCAGCCTGGGTGACACCAGGCTGGAAAAAAAAAAAAAAGTGGGTATAAATATGGCTGCTACTCTCTGCCCACGGGGTAGCCCTGCTCTGCGGGAGCAGACACGGAGCTGTAAGACTGCCACTTCAATAAAGCTGTTTTCTACGACCTCTGGCTTGTGCTTGAAGTATTTCCTGAGCAAAGCCAGGAACCCTTGCAGGCCAAGCTCCACTTTGGGGCTCGCCTGCCCTGCGTTGGTTCCAGTTTTTTCAATGCATGTGTTTTAGTTTTGCACTCTGAAAAAAAAACGTTTCAACAGGAACATTCATTTACACAAGGAGGTAGGATTCAACAAGGCAACAATCAGTACAGGTTTTTGTTATTTACAAAGATCTTAGACAGCAGCTGTCTTATTTGGTCTTCAAAACAACTTGGCAGGTACATATTGGCCCATTTTGGAGATGGGGATGGAGTACGGATGAGATTTACTTCACTGTCCAACTAAAAAGTAATAAATTTGGCACGAACCCGGGGCTTCCACCTTCCAGATTCAGCAGAGCCCAGAGCTCAGCAGCTGCACCTCCTAATTATGTGAGCCAGGAACTCTTCCACCTGGCGGCCTCTCCACCGCCAGGCTCCTTTCACACCCGGGTCATCACACACCTCTGGCGCCCTGCTTTGGAACTGGAATGACCTCCTACATAAAGGCAGGGTGGTGATTCATTCACCTCTGAACCCTGAGCACCTGACGCTAAAACCAGGGGCTTAAATATATGCTGAAAGAGCAGAGGGAAGAAACAGGGAGGGAGGAAGGAAGAAAAGAAAGGAGATTGGGGATCGATTGTCTTCATATCGACCAAAAGGAGACTACTGGGCTGGAGAATCCCAGCAGGGGTACTGTCTTTTCCAAGAATCTCTTGCAATTTTGTATTGTAGCTATTCCAGAAGCATCCAGGATAGTATCGGAGTAAAACAACAATTGTCTGTGAACGACACAGCCACAAAGCACAAGGTTAAAAATTTGATAAGAGTTTCTCCGCCAGGCGTGGTGGCTCACACCTCTAATCCCAGCACTTTGGGAGGCCGAGGCGGGTGGATCACCTGAGCTCAAGAGTTTGAGACCAGCCTGGTCAACACTGTGAAACCCCGTCTCTAGTAAAAATACAAAAAATTCGCCGGGTATGGTGGTGGGCACCTGTAATCCCAGCTACTCAGGAGGCTGAGGCAGGAGAATCACTTGAACCGGGGAGGCAGAGGTTGCAGTGAGCCGAGATCGCGCCACTGTACTCCAGCCTGGGCGACAGAGCAAGACTCCATCTCAAAAAAAAGAAAAAAGGAAAAAAAGAGTTCTCTCTGCTCAGAGTCTGCCACCTGTGTCTTTGTGCAGGGCAGGCTGGGCATGCTGGGGAGTTGCCACCTGTGGGACCAGCCCCCAGGCTGTGATGGGCAGGAGTATTCCCAGCTTTCTTGCCCCTGGGCAGTGCAGCTCCAAGGCAGGTTCCACACCGTCTCACAGTGGGAGTGAGCCCAGTGACCCACGGTGATCACCTGCCCTGGAGAAGGTGCCCCTGCTTGGCTTCCTTCCCCTCCCTCTCTCCAGTGACCCATGGTGATCACCTGCCCTGGAGAAGGTGCCCCTGCTTGGCTTCCTTCCCCTCCCTCTCTTCAGTGACCCACGGTGATCATCTGCCCCAGAGAAGGCGGCCCTGCTTGGCTTCCTTCCCCTCCCTCTCTCCAGTGACCCACGGTGATCACCTGCTCTGGAGAAGGTGCCCCTGCTTGGCTTCCTTCCCCTCCCTCTCTCCAGTGACCCACGGTGATCACCTGCCCCGGAGAAGGCGCCCCTGCTTGGCTTCCTTCCCCTCCCTCTCTCTTTCCTCCACTTTCCTGCTGGCACTTCCCGGGATTGTCTCCCAAATAACCTACTTGCACGCAAAGCTTTATCTCAAGGTTGGCTTTTGGGAACCCAAAGACAAAAAGCCAGGCCTCTCTGGACCCGTGAGGGGCACTGAAGTTGAGCAAGAAATAGGCCTTTGCTTCAAGCCCCTGGTTGGAGGCTGGCGTCACCTGTGGTGGCAGCATGACTTACAGAGCTGGAGGTTAGGAGCCCCATTCAGAGGTGAGGACATCGTGGCCCAGGGAGGCAGAATAGGTCGTCTGAGGCCACAGGCCGGGAAATGGCAGGTTGAGATGGCCCTCGGAGCTGTCTCACTCCAGAGCATAAGCTCTTAACCACCTACTCCGCTGCAGGAAGGAGGGAGGGAGGGAGGGGACCTCACCTGACCTTAAAGGTTCCCTGCAGCTTGTGCCTCCCAGCAGGGACCAGGCGGTGGCCTGTGGCGGGGGCTCTGTCTGCACCGTGAGCCAGCCAAGGGCATGCAAGCCTGCCCAGCCCCTCCGTGTCCTCAGGCCTCTGCTCGCCGTCATTTCCTGCCCCTGCCGTCCGTCAGAGCTGGGGACACAGCCCTCAGCTTGGCAGGGTCTAGGAGAAACGGTGATGCTCAGAGTCTCCCAGCACAGCAGCACCCGCTTCTCGGGTGTCTCAGGAGAAAGCGGGCTGCCCTCTGCACGCAGGCACCCCACTGAGGACGGCCTTGGCACCCCCTCTTCAGGCCTTCCTGGGGACGGGGCTCTGTCTGTCGGGGGTCGGGAGGGAGGTGGAGGGCTGGATCTTTGCTCCGACACTCCCGTGGTTGGGCCGAAGGAGCCTCGCCAGTGGCTTGGGGTTTGCTTTCCAGAGGCTGTGGTTTCCCTGGCAGCTCAGCACAGGCCCTGGAAATTCACAACGTGGCTTTGGGGTTTGTTTGTTTGTTTTTGTTTTGTTTTTGTTTTTTCAGAATCTTGTACAGCTTGAGAGAGAGAAATGGCAGAGAGAGAGAGGAAAGAGGAGACGGCGGAGAGAGAGAGAAACACCTTCTGGAGACCTCTAGGGTCCTATTCACTCCTTGCTCCAAGCCTCGGGGGGTCGGGAAGGCTGCAGAGGCTCCTGCTCAGCCCGTGTGCCCAGCAGGAGGCCCTGTCCACAACTGGACAGCATGAGGGCAGGGGCTGGACGAGCCGGCCCTGACTGTGGCCGTGGCTGGCAGGCCTCGTTCCTCTGAGCTCTTTCTCTCGGCGCCCGGACCAGAGCCTGGAGTGCACTCAAGACTCTCCAGTCTGGGTTTCCATTGTGGCTGCTTTCCAGTGGCCTCAGGGACTGTGAGGTCCTCCAAGGTGGGCAGGGCCTCCCGGTGTCCACCGTTCCTGGTGTGGGCGAGTGAGGAGCAGAGCTGAGCTGGGAGGCACGCACCCTTGCTCCAGGCCTCGCCATCCCAGCCTCAGCTCCCGCCCCACTCACTCCCCACTCTACCAGGAGGAAGCTGCAGGGCCTGGGACCGTGGCCTACAGGGAGCAGTGGGAAAAGCCAGGGCCTTTCCTGAAGGAGATCTGACTCGTAAGGACGGTGGGAGCAGCCTTCTGCCATGTGAAAGGCCACCGTGGTAAGGAGAATGGCCACCACATGAAAAGCCACCGCAGTGAGGAGAATGGCCACGGAGGGCCCATCGCTGGCAGGTGGACCGTATGGAGCCAGAATTCAGTTCAGTCCAAAGAAAAACTTTCTAACAGGCCCGAACCTCCAGGCCTGGGCAGATGAAGAGTTCCCCGTCACTGGAGGTATGCAAGCAAGGGTGCCCACTCACAGAGAGGGTTGAATGGGGGTCGTGAAAACAGGGTTGGAGGCGTAAATCAGGTCGCATGTGTCACATGCTTTGCCCAGGGTGGGTAGAGTGGCAGGCGCTGTCCTTCGCCTCCCCAGTAGCCACCACCCATCCTGTTTTCCAAACCCCAAACTGTCAGGAAACCCCCAGAGATTTCAAGATCGCAGGGGCGGTAAGGCCCACCCCCAGTGAAAGGGGGTAAATCCTGATTGGTCCACATCAGCCCTGGTAACTGCTCATGGCCCATGATTGGTCAAAAGGCAGGCATATGACCCAGTTGTAACCAATAAGGTGTAAGGGAAAGTCTGCTGGGTGGACCTTTCCTTCCTGAATGCAAAAGCAAAGACTTAAGAGGAAAACGGCCTTTTTCCTGTCTTCCGTCTTCCTGCCTGGGACATGGATGTGATGTCCGGAGACACAGCAGCCTCAGCCCTGGTGGCATCATGCAGCAGCCCAACCCTCCAGACTTTCTGTTCAGGAGAAACATGAATTCCTGTGGGTTCAAACCTAGCAGGCAGGTTTTCTGCTACTTGCAGCTAAAGTCATTTTCTACGTTACCTACAAATGGTCAGCTCAGACCCAGTGATTATAACCACCCCACCCCGGTGCATACAGAAGTCAGAACTACAAGGAGGGGGCTCTAGACACACAGCCTGTTTTACTGTCCCACGTCTTCATTCTTCCCTCTCTCCTCCTCCCAGGCCTCTCTGGCTTCCCACAGTTACCCGATGCCTGTACCCAGCCTCCCTCCTGTTCCCAGAGCTCCCACTCATCCCTCAGACCTGAGGCAGATTTCAGGGGATGCTCACCAGGTCCATACCCCAACCACATCAAGGGGGAGCAGTGTTTCTGCAGACCCCACACAATCCTACAGTCCCCAAATGTGGCAGGCACGCCATTTGCTCACAACAGGGGCAAGGGTGCAGGAGGGGCAGCCACCCTGCTGATGGATCACCACACACGCTCTGGACGCCAGGCCTTTCCCGGTCTCTCAGCATCTTCCCCAAGGCGGCTGGGAGCCATCCGCAGGGCAAGGCAGGACCTCGGCTCTGCAAACGGCTGATCCCAGTGTGCGCTTCTTGCTTCACTGACTTCCTCTCGGTGCTGAAGGGTGCAGCTCTGACTGTGCTCTGATAATATTTTGATTTATAAAATGTGCCTGGGTTATAAACCCTCAGAAACTGCTGACCCTCAGAGTGTGAAGGCTAAGTGATAGCACAACTCAAACCATCACCACTGCAATTTTCCTCTCCGTTACTGAAGCAAAACGCCCGACTTGCGCTGCATGCTGGGGGCTGATCAGCTGCAGCCCTGGGAGGAAGAGGGAAGGTGAGCTTTCTGAAGAAGACCCCAGCTTTACCCCGCGTCCTCTGCCAGGGGGATGGCAGCTTCACATGACTGCACTTTATTCTTGGTCTCTTTCTCCCACAGAATCACAAGATTCTGCAGATGACGAAACTGAGGCTCAGAGCAAATGAGCAATTTCTCCAAGACCACACAGCTACATAGAGCCTGTTTCAAGTAAAGCAACCAAGCCAGCCTTCTCCCTGCCATCTGTATTGCCTGATCCAGACTCAGGACGTTGCCAAATTTAGGAGCTGGAAGTGCAGCAGGAGTATAGCACAAGACTGCATGCTCACCCTGAGAACCTGGGACCGCAGAGGAGCCACACTGGCATCAAATCCCTACGGCCTCCTGTGGAAGATGGTGGAGGGGACTTGGGGCAACCAGAAAACCCTCAATAGACCAGGACTTAGACATTGAAAGAAAGGGAAGGGCAGAAGTGAAAGAAGGGTAGGGTGGCTCAGCTAAATGAAATGTAAACCTGAGACTAGAGAGAGCACATTCCCACAGAGACTTGCCAACAAAATATGCTGAACTCAAGCAACCTTCCATCCATCCATCCATATAACTGTGAATCCATGCATCCTTCCATCCCTCCATCCACCATTCCTCAGTCCATTCCTCCATCCATCCATCCTTCCATCCACCCACTCACCAACCCATTCATCCATCATCCATCCATCCATCCACCCACTCACCAACGCATTCATCCATCATCCATCCATCCACTCATCCATCCACTCATCCATCATCCATGCATTTATCCATCCAATATCCCTCCATCCACCATTCCTCAGTCCATTCCTCCATCCATCCATCCTTCCATCCACCCACTCACCAACCCATTCATCCATCATCCATCCATCCACTCATCCATCATCCATGCATTTATCCATCCAGTAGCCCTCCTTCCCTCCATCCATCCATCCACCATCCATCTTTCCATTCCTCCATCCATCCATCCTTCCATCCACCCACTCACCAACCCATCCATCCATCATCCATCCATCCATCCACCCACTCACCAACACATTCATCCATCATCCATCCATCCACTCATCCATCCACTCATCCATCATCCATGCATTTATCCATCCAATATCCCTCCATCCCTCCATCCATCTTTCCATTCCTCCATCCATCCATCCTTCCATCCACTCACCAACCCATTCATCCATCTTCTATCATCCATCCATCCACCCACTCACCAACCCATTCATCCATCATTCATCATCCATCCATCCACTCATCCATCATCCATGCATTTATCCATCCAATATCCCTCCATCCCTCCATCCATCCATCCACCATCCATCTAAACATTCCTTCATCCATCCATCCTTCCATCTACCTACCAATCAATTCACCCACCCATCATCCATCCATCTCCCATCCATCTCTCCATTCCTCAGTCCATCCATCCTTCCATCCACCCACCCACCAACCCACCTATCCATCATTCACGCATCCATTCACTCATCCATCATCCATGCATCTATCCACCCAATATCCACCCCTTCCTCCATCTATCCATCCACCCACCATCCATCTATCCATTCCTGTGTCCATCCATCCTTCCATCCACCCACCCAACAACCCATCCTTCCATTACCCATCTATCCTCCATCCATCCATTCATCCATCATCTATCCATCTATCTGTCTATCCATCCAATATCCATCCATCCCTCTGTACTTTTGTCTGTCCATCCTCTCAACAAGCATTTACTTCCTCTGTGTTGGGCACCACCCTCAAGAAAGTCAGTCCAATAAAACAGAAACACAGACACAACATTGGTAAAAGTTAATAGGGCTGTGACAGAAAGAAGCACTGAGGTCTGAGGAGACCCAGGAGGCACCCAACCCATACAAGGATTGTCTAGGAAGGCTTCCTGGAGTGGGTAGCACCAGATCCAGATCTCAGAGGATGAATAAGGCACCCAAACAAAAGAAAATGGGCATTTCACACCAAGAGCAAAAACAGGGCACTGCAAAACTGCTTGTTGTGTTCAAGGGACTAAAGGTGGGTCCATGTGGGCTGCAGGGAAGGGCATCTGTGCAGGGGTGGGGAGAGAGAGGGTTGAAGAAGAGGGCTGTGATGGAGGGTCAAGCTCCCCTTTGAGAATCTTGATGTAGAACTGAAATCTGGGGAAAACGTGGTCCCCAACTTTGGGGAGATAAGCACCAGGGGCAACCAGTGTGGCCCTTAATGAAGAAGACCAGAGAGAGGAGCTTAGAGCCACAGCCACCAGAGAATATGGGAGAGGCATGAAGGCCGCCTACCCCTAGCTGGGAAGAAAGAGCAGGGCTTGTGCTTCTAGCCATGGCCAGGTGAGGGCTGGAACTCCAAGACCCCCATCATCAATGTCCCCTTACCCCAACACTGGAGGTCCCAACCAAGGACAAATCAAGACTTGGATGTGTTCCAATGAGTCAGCACCATGTTTTTAAAAACGTTAATCTGAATATCTTTAGTCAGGAGTGAAATCAGAAATCGTTAATAACTGCAACAGCCCAGCACCAACCGATCAGAGTGGACTCAAGCCTTGGTGCTGGAGCAGGTTCCAGAAGGCCCTGCTGGCCAGGGGCTGACCCTTTAGCTGCTAAGTCCAGAAGCGCTCCCGAGGGCCCACGGCAGCAGGAGTGCAATCAGGGGCTCAGGGCCACAGCTTCTGACCACCCAGTGCAGAAGCATTTGATCATCTTGACAGCTGGTGTGGCCATGCCAGTGTGTGCAAGCTGTGTATCAGTCCTGCCTTTGAATGGGGTCTGCAGGCTCCACCCAGTCAGCCACAGTCCCCATGATGCCCTGTCATCTTACACCTGGCAGGTGATGTGTTTGGGTTCCTAATACTTCATCTTACAGAGCCCCGAGAAGCCACATCAGTGGCCAATGCCCCCTAGCCCATGAGCTGCAGGGTCCAGATAAGAGGACAGCTGACACCAGCAACACGTTTCCTTGGCACAAACTAAACGCCAGCTTCTCAATGTGCGCACATTCCTGGAACAGGGTGTCCACGTCTTCACCCCAGTACAGTGCCCTTTCAGGAGCAATACTAGCAACTGTGCCCACTACCACTGAGTGTGCACTATGAGCCCTGTGCAGGGCTGTCACTCCCTGAACCCGTGCAATGTCCTGGGGGCCTGTGATGTCCCCCATTGTTTTTAGGTGATGAAATGGAGGCTAAGAGGTGGGGAGAAGTGAGTTGCCCCTGGCCACACAGCCCAGTGGGGGTTAAAACCTGGGTCCATCAAACTCCAACACTGGTGCCCTTGGCCCCAGCCCCAGACATCCCCAGAGAAGTCCCTTCAGGTAACAGAGCCCAAGGTGCAGCCTGTGACAGCAGCGAGGGGCCAGGAAGCCACTGGGGTCACCGGCCATGCAGAGCGAAGGAGCAGGATGGATGCTGGAGTCCCAGCTGACATGACGCTCACCTGCTCCTCTCAGAGGTGATTCGGCCCCCATGATGACCCTGGAGCTCGGCATGCCAGCTCGGTGGATTCTCCCACAGACCCGGAGGGAAGCCTGGTGAGCCCCATCTCCTAAGGGGAATATAAGCCTGAAGCCTGAGTC
Organism: Pan paniscus; assembly: GCF_029289425.2. Lineage (NCBI taxonomy): Eukaryota > Metazoa > Chordata > Mammalia > Primates > Hominidae > Pan > Pan paniscus. The sequence goes on along the minus strand of NC_073252.2, from coordinate 7,383,172 downwards.
CCATGGCAGAAGCTGGTGGAAGCAGGACTGGGATCACAGTATGACCCCACGGCCCTTCCTCATCCCCTCCACATCACCTCCACACTGCGCTCACGTCACCTCCCCGGCACCTGCACGTCGTCACCTCCACATCACCTATCCAATGCCTTCATGTCACCTCCACGTCACCTCCACAGCATCACAATGGCATCCCCTCACCTCCATAACACCGTCACATCACCTGTACGTCACCACCACAGTATCTCCACATCCCCGCCCCAGCAGCTCAGCATCCCTCCTCCTCACCTCCTCCTCACCTCCACATCACCTCCTCCTCACCTCCTCCTCACCTCCTCCTCACCTCCACATCACCTCCTCCTCACCTCCTCCTCACCTCCACATCACCTCCTCCTCACCTCCTCCTCACCTCCACATCACCTCCTCTTCACCTCTTCCTCACCTCCTCCTCACCTCCTCCTCACCTCCTCCTCACCTCCACATCACCTCCTCCTCACCTCCTCCTCACCTCCACATCACCTCCTCCTCACCTCCACATCACCTCCTCCTCACCTCCTCCTCACCTACTCCTCACCTCCTCCTCACCTCCACATCACCTCCTCCTCACCTCCTCCTCACCTCCACATCACCTCCTCCTCACCTCCTCCTCACCTCCTCCTCACCTCCTCCTCACCTCCACATCACCTCCTCCTCACCTCCACATCACCTCCTCCTCACCTCCTCCTCACCTCCACCTCACCTCCTCACCTCCACATCACCTCCACATCACCTGAGCTTTACTCCACAGCGCCTCCATGTTGCCTTTAATATTGCCCTCTCTGGTTTATATCTTCTTTCCATCTTTTTTTCGTTCCGTGTTTAATAATTCTTTTTTTTTTTTTTTTTTTTGTTGTTGTTGTTGTTGTTTAGACAGAATCTCACTCTGTTGCCCAGACTGGGGTGCAATGGCACAATCTCGGCTCACTGCAGCCTCTGCCTCCTGGATTCAAGCAGTTCTCCTGCTTTAGCCTCCTGAGTAGCTGGGACTACAGGTGTGCACCACCACGCCCAGCTAATTTCTGTATTTTTAGTAGAGACGGGATTTCGCCATGTTGGCCAGGTTGGTCTTGAACTACTGACCTCAGGTGATCCACTCGCCTTGTCCTAATAATTCTTTATTTGATGTTTCTCAAGTTATAAAATAAGGCTGGGCATGGTGGCTCTTGCCTGTAATCCCAGCATTTTGGGAGGCCAAGGCAGGTGGATCACCTGAGGTCAGTAGTTCAAGACCAACCTGGCTAACATGGTAAAACCCTTTCTCTACAAAAATACAAATATTAGCCAGGCGTGGTGGCAGGTGCCTGTAATCCCAGTTACTCGGGAGGCTGAGGCGGAAGAATTGCCTGAACCTGGGAGGCGGAGGTTGCAGTGAGCCAAGATTGTGCCATTGCACTCCAGCCTGGGTGACAGAGCGAGAATCAGTCTCAAAAAATAAATAAATAAATAATAAATTAATTAAAGTAAATAATGTGCAACTGACATTGAATCAAAACAATACGAAGGGCCGGGCGCAATGGCTCACGCTTGTAATCCCAGCACTTTGGGAGGCTGAGGCGGGTGGATCACGAGGTCAGGAGATCGAGACCACGGTAAAACCCCGTCTCTACTAAAAATACAAAAAAAATTAGCCAGGCTTGGTGGCGAGCGCCTGTAGTCCCAGCTACTCAGGAGGCTGAGGCAGGAGAATGGCGTGAACCCGGGAGGCGGAGCTTGCAGTGAGCCAAGATCGCGCCACTGCACTCCAGCCTGGGCGACAGAGCAAGACTCCGTCTCAAACAAACAAACAAACAAACAAACAAAAAAACGAAGACGTGAGAGGGCAAAGTCCGTCCCCACCCTCCTCGCCCTACGGTCCACCCTCTCTGTGTGCCATCTCCTGGTGTGACTGGTACCACAGCCTGACCCGCAGCCTTCCCGCCGGGCTCCTGGTCTCTGCAAGCCTATACAAGAAATGCCCACATGCAGAGAGAGTTTGTTTGATGCTTTTTGACTGGAAAAAAATCAATAGTTTGATTATTAGGCACTGGCTCTTCCCTCCTCAATCATACATCAGGGCCGTCCCCACAAGTCTGTCAACACTCACCCACTGCGATCATTTTTCCATTTTTCTGACTTCATTTTTTCTGATTGCACTAAGTCCCCCAAATATCATTGTCACCCCTTGGAATTTTAGCTCCTGCCTTGTGGGGATTCCTCGGTGCCTTTGTTCATGTCGTTGCCTCACCCAGGGGCTCAGGGCCCAACAGGGCATGGGGCCTCCACCAAGAAATGACATTAATAATTAGATAATAATTGATCATTAATCATTGTGCTCCATAACAGACAATCCATACTTGCCATGGCAACTGCAACATCACCCAGACCCAGCAGAACAGCCAGGGGAGGCTAGAAGTCCAGGGCTAGCCCTGCTGATGTCCTGGGGAACGGGCAGGTGGACATGGCTCTGTACTTGGTGAGCTGGGGGGGCAAGAATCCCCAGCTGAACTCTCCCCATGGGAAGGTTCACTTCCCATCTATGGCTCTTTTTTTTAATCGATTAATAAGTGAGCCTTCTTTTCTATCAATTTAAAAAATTCATCTTGGCCAGGTGTGGTGGCTCTCGCCTGTAACCCCAGCGCTTTGGGAGGCCAAGGCTTGAGGCCAGGAGTTTTGAGACCAGCCTGGGCAACATAATGAGACCCCATCTCTATAAATAATAAAAGGAATTAGCCAGGTAAAGTGGCAGCATACACCTGTGGTCCCAGCTACTCAGGAGGCTGAGGTGGGAGGATCCCTTGAGCCCAGGAGTTAGAGGTTGTACTGAGCCATGATGGCACCACTGCACTCCAGCGTGGGTGATAGAATGAGACCCTGTCTCAAAAAAAAAAAAAAAAATTGAGTCTCTGTGATGATGCTTTTGCAAAATAAATAACAATTGACATAAAAAGTAAATAAATAAATAAGCCAGATGCAGTGGCTCAGGCCTATAATCCCAGCAACTCAGGAGGCCGAGGCAGGAGGATCCCTTAGGTCAGAAGTTCAAGCCCAGCCTGGGCAACACAGTGAGACCCCGTCTCTTGAAAAAAACTGTTTAATTAGCAAGGTGTGGCGGTGCACGCCTGTGGTCCCAGCTACTCAGGGGGCTGAGTTGGGAGGACTGCTTGAGCCCAGGAGGTCGAGGCTGCAGTGAGCTATGATGGCACCACTGCACTCCAGCCTGGGTGACAGAGGGAGACTCCAACTCTAAGAAAAATAAATAAAATTAATTAAATAAAATGAAACCTTCAAAAAATAACTCCTATTTCAGGCCCACATCTAATGCCACCTCCTTGGAGAAGCCTTCCATGACATGCCCCTGCTCAAAATTCTCCCTCCTCTATGATCCACAGCCTCTGACGGCTTCCTGCAGTGGGGTCCAGGGTGGCTGTGCAGGCCGCGACTCGTGCTTGTTGAGGACCCTGGCATGATGCCCTCCATACAGGTGGAATCAGGGGCAGAACAAGGGCCACTGGCCGGAGCTGTGGGAGGGGTGGTTGGCTCAGTCTCAGGGAGAGCTTGCTCTCAGAGTTGTCCACAGAGGCCTCCTGGTCAGGCAAGGAGCTCCCTGTTCCTGGGATGGGCAAGCCAAGGGGGAGGGGGAACGGCCTCCTGTGCAGCCATAACAAAGCCCCGCAGAGCACAGGGCACAAACAACAGAAATGGTTTCCTCACACTTCTGGAGGCTGGGGGTCCAAGGTCAAGGTGCCGGCAGGGCTGGTTCCTTCTGAGGTCTCACTCCTCGGCCTCGGTCCTCACAGGGTCTTCCCTCTGTATGTGTCTGTGTCCTAATCTCCTCTTCCTATAAAGACACCAGTCAGATTGGATTGAGGCCCACCCACATGACCTCACTTTGCCTTAATTATCTCCTTCAAGACCCTCATTCCAAATGATACTGGGGGGATGTGAGGGCGATCTGGCTGCGACATCTGTCACGCCATTGATTGCCAGGGTTGATTCGGTTGATCTTGCTGGCTAGACGGGTGTCCCCTTCCTCCCTCACTGCTCCACATGCGTCCCTCCCGAAGCTGCATGCTCCATCGACCATCCCCAACAGAGGAGGACCGGTCTTCGGTCAAGGGTATATGAGTAGCTGCACTCCCCTGCTAGAACCTCCAAACAAGCTCTCAAGGTCCAAATGACACTGGGGGTTAGGGCTTCAACACAGGAATTTGGGGTGCACAATTCAACCCATAAGCTATGGCCTCTCATGGGGTGGGGCAGAAACTTCAACGATTACAGCTGTGACTTCCTGCTGGAGGTGCTATGAAGCCAGGACCCGTCTTTTGTGGCTACCCTGGGGGTCAGGAGACCTGGGCCCTCGTCCCAGCCCCTCTGTGCCTGTGCTTTGGGGCCTTGGCTGAGTCTCTGCTTCCGTGAGCCCCTTGTCCTCCCCATTCTGTCAGGATACGTGGTCCAAGGCCCACTGTTGCCCAGGAAAGAGAGGGTGCCCACCCAGCACCTTCATGGCCAGCTCCAGGGCTGGCACAGCTGGAGCAAAGCCACTCCTGGTCCCCAAAGATGCGGGAACAGAAGGCCAGGAGGGCGTCCCCCTTCACCACTGCTGCCACATTGGCCACCACTTAGTGACTCCACAGCAGTCACGCATCACAGATGACCATTCGAGCCACTCTGTCTCAGCCCACTGGCCCTGCCTCAGAAGGCCGAGGCATTGCCAAGGTCATGGTTCCCTTACCGCTGGGAGGAGGCCTGAACCATGCCACGGTAGACAGACCCATGGGGCTGCCTGGTTTGCCAATACTGCTTATCATTCCATCCTTATAAGAAAAACAAAGCAGCAAAGGTTCATTGCAGAAAATTTAGAAAATGCAGAAATGAAAGAATTAAAGTCACCTGCCATCCCCAGGCCCAGCAAAATGACATCTTGGCATCCTCGCCTCTCTCTTGCTTTATGCAAAAATGGCCTGATGGCAGCTGGCCAACCAGCCTCGGGCTCCCCAACCACAGAGCACGGCCTGGTACCAGGAACTTTGCTGCAGGTTCTGGAGGAGCCCGGGAAGTCAAGGCATTCACTGCCACACCCATGACAAGCCTCTTGACACCCTGTCCCCTCAGAGATCACCTTCTCCCAGGTCTCCCTCGGCGACACCATCCTCCAGGGCTGCCGTCCTTCTCTGTCTTTGCCCCACCCCATGTCCAGCCCTCCTGATTCCGGCTCCTCCTCTGCAGGGCCCCCGGCATCGGGCCATAGCCACACCTTCATCAGGCAGCTTGGTACATGTCCCTCCCTGATCAGAAGCCAGCTTTCATCAAGTGAATCCAACTCAACTCTCATTAGTCCAGCACCTGCTAGGTGCCAGACCCTGCATCAGTGCTAGGGATACACAGGGAAACAGAGTCCTCAGCTTCAAGGACCCTGTAGTCTGAGGGTCAGGGTTGGAATGAACCCATGGAAAGGGGCAGGCACGGCATGTGATGGGCCACTCTGCAGAGGAGGTCAGCATAGAAACTGCCTGTCTAACCATGGACAGTAAGCACTGTGAGGGCAGGGGCAAGCTTCTCCTCCTGCCCCCTCCAGGCCCCTCCACAGTGGTGCCCAGCCCAGAGTGGCCCCCATCCTAGGCTCAGCACTGGCTAAGAGCTGCCCCCAGGGTGCACTCATTCCAGGCACTAGCGGCTGCTGTGCACATGGACAACAGGGCTCTGGAAGCCCTGGCATGGCCCCAGAAGAGACCCAGGTGCTGGCCAGACCTGAGGACTTGTGTAGAGAGCCCTCTGCTCCACACCCTGAGATAGTCCCTCCATCTCGTTCCCTGATTTTCTACAAAATTAGAATTTTGCTGTATAAACGTCTCATATTTTGCCTTTTTGGAAAGTATAACCCGTGATGTGTTCTGTCCAATTTAGAGTGTTCCCACCCAGGGCTGCAGGATGCACTTAGCTGCTTCTCTCTGGCTGATGTCCAGGTGTTGTATTTGTCCATTTTCACACTGCTGATAAAGACATACCCGAGACTGGGCAATTTACAAAAGAAAGGGGTTTAATGGACTTACAGTTCCACATGGCTGGGGAGGCCTCACAATCATGGTAGAAGGTGAAAGTCACTTCTTACATGGTAGCAGCAAGAGAGAGAACTTGTGCAGGGAAACTCCCATTTTTAAGACCATCAGATCTCATGAGACTCATTCACTATCACAAAAACAGCACAGCAAAGACCTGCCCCCATAAATTCAATCATCTCCCACTGGGTTCCTCCCATGACACATGGGAATTGCAGGAGCTACAATTCAAGATGAGATTTGGGTGGGGACATGGCCAAACCATATCAGGTGTTTTGTTTTGTTTTGTTTCCCCTGTTGAGATGCCTCAAGACATGGGGAAGCATCCTGGCCCCCACCTAAGCTCAGTGCCCTGGAGGCTGAGCTGCTCTGGGATCTGGCAGTGTCTAGCTCCTGCCTTGTGTGTCCCCATCCAGGAAAGGAGCCCCATGGCCGACCTCCTGCCCCCACCCCCATCCCCAGTTAATGGAAGGAGTGAAGGGATTCAGGGAGAGGCCTGGGGGCCAGGGCAAGCTGGCAGCAAGGCCTGCTCCCTTGGAGTCTAGAGCAGATGCAAACAATTTGTATCTGCCAAGGGCTCCGAGGACTAGGAGGGAGAGGATCCCCTCCCAGGGCACATAGCAAGGGTCTCGGCCCCTCCTGATAGCTGCCTCCATCTTCCACCTAACCCTGCTCAGGGGATGGAGAGCTCAGATTACTAAATTAAGGAGGTAGCAGCCCCTCTGGACTGGATTCTGCTCAGCCAGTGGCATGGGTGGGTGCACCTGCTTCAGTAAAACCTCTGTTCTGCCAGCCTAGGGCTTCTATCTTTATGGGGAGGAGCCACCAGCATGGGAAGACAGGAGCAGGCTTGGGGTGTCAGCAAGAGCCTAGAGTAGGGTAGGGATTGGGGCCTGGCAAGGGGCACCTGGAGAGACAGTCATTCATTCATTCATTCATTCATTCCCTCCCTCACCGGGTGAGTGGCGCCTACACCTGCCAGGTTCTGCCTAGGCGCTAGAGACAAAACAGTGGCCAGGTCCCCACCCTCATGAGCTGATGCCCCAGTGAGGGAGGAGGAGACAATAAGCCTGTGCCAGATAGAAAATTCAGCCGCTGATGAAGATGGAGAAAAGCAGGCCCCGATCCCAGAAATCATCTAACACCTGCAAGGTTTGGACTGGCCCTGGATGGAGCGGGGACAGGGATGGCTGGAAATGAGAGGGAGGGCCAGTTCCACCTGCGATCTAAAAGCCTTCTCTGGAAGGGATGGACAGAGGCAGATTGGAGGGAGTTGCCAAGACCAGGCAGGAGGCGGCTTAATAACCCAGGGAGAGAGGCTGGTGGGCTGGCCCTGGCGGCTCAGGGGGCAGAGAGGAGGGGTGGGTGGAGGAAGCAGCCAGGGCCAGACCAGCAGGCACTGCTGCACACCCACACCAGGGAGCAGGCAGTAAGCTGGCCCTCAAAGTCAGACACCACCTGCCACTGCTGCCCGGGGGACAGGCTGGACAGCAGGGCATCTTCCTGCTGCCCCTGGCAAACCTCAGGTCAAAGGTCAATGTTTTGAGCGAAAAATTCACCAAAGAATAAGGATCTGGGGGCGGGGGCCGGGGGAATAGGAAAATGATTGCCTCTGCTTGGTGGAGTCCATGATGCTTTAAATAAGGGGCTGAAATGCGCATGACTCTGTTAGGAGACGGGAGATCTGCACGCAGTCAGTCAGTCCTGGGGAGGTGGTGTCCACAGGGGTCACGCCAGCTTAAAGGGGGAGGACAAGGGCCGAGGCATGGTAGGGGTGGCTGGAGCGGAGCCCAGTGGGTCGGGCAGTAAGAACTGCGTGCCTCTCAGGTGCTGCCCTGCATGTCGGGGAGGAGGGCAGGGGGAGTCCGAGGCTGGACAGGAAATGCTCCTCCTGTGGCCTGGGAACCCGGGCAATGGTGCCATTCTCATCCTCACTGTCAACAGGACAGGTGCCGTTCTTACCCCACACCGAGCAATGCATGTCATCCTCTCTTCCACTCTGCCAGGGAGGAGCCATTCCTCCCCTGTTTACAGATGACTGAGGCCCAGACTACTTAAATAACTTGTCCAAGCTGTGGTTTGTGAGCCACAGACCTGGGACCCAACCTCGGCCCACCCTTGAGCCGATCAGCGCAACCCCTGCCTTCTAGGCTAGGAGGCATTAGGGCAGCCTGCATGAGCTGTCTCCACTCCGCAGTCCAAAGAGGCACGCCCACCTCTCTCCCCATCAGATTTGTGGGTCCTGAGTGGAACCCCGGCACATCCACGGGGATTCAGGGGAGAATCCGATAGGACTACACATGTGCACACACACACTCACATACAGACACACACACACCACACACAGGCACACGACTCGAAACCAGAGAAGCAGTAGCTTCAGCCACCGAGTGGCCACAAAGGTGTCTCCACCGGGGATATGGTTTGAGTTAGTCTCTGACTTCCCCATGGATTGAAAGCCAAGACGGAGAAAAGGGAGTTTGGCTGGGGAAAGGAATGAGGGCTGGTGGGGAGCTTTGGGAAGCCACTAGGCCTAGGACACCAGGCCCCAGGAGTCCCTGAAGCCCAGGGCCGCAGGTGCCCTCTCCATGGCACTCCCCAGCCCTGGGACAGCAAGTCCCTCTGCCCGCCTCCTCTGGAGCCTGTGCTGGCCCCTCTCGGGCTCCCATCACAGCACGCCCCCTTGTCTCCAGGCACCCACCAGAGCCCACGCCAGATCCATTGAGTCCCCAGTGTCTCAGGAAGCTGGAAGGACCCTGCACACAGGGGAGGCAGTCTTCTCAGGGCCTTCTCGGGGACCAGAGGGGCATTTAAGCGGAAGAAACCCACCCTGAGCTATAAAACGAAAGCTGGGGCAGCCACTCACCCCATGCAGGGAGCCCCAGGCTGGGCACTGTCCTAGACGGTCAGATGTCCGGCCCTCATATCTGCCTTAGTGCCCACAAGCCCAAAAGAGGGCTGGCCAGAGGAGGCCAGTGAATGCTCTTAGCTCAGAGCATAGATGATGGGTTCCTGAAGGGCCAGGGCCAGCAGGAATCCGGATGGGGCCCTGGGGGATCATATATGGGAGTGTGCACTTGATCGTCACCTTCTCTAGCCCCTGGGAGCTAGCTCCCAGGGGCTAGAGAAGGGGTGGAGTGCTGTAACAGCGTGGAGTGCTCAGGCCCAGAGTGAAGGGCCTTGTCCGAGTCACAAGGCAAGGTCCCCAGCTGCTGGTGCCAAGCCCAGGGATGGGGGAGTGTGTGAAGGGGGATTTGTTTTTTGAGATGGTGTTTCGCTCTTGTTGTCCAGGCTGGAGTGCAATGTGCAATCTCAGCTCACTGCAACCTCTGCCTCCCAGGTTCAAGCATTTCTCCTCCCTCAGCCTCCTAAGTAGCTGGGATTACAGGCATGTGCCACCACACCCAGCTAATTTTGTATTTTTTAGTAGAGACAGGATTTCACCATGTTGGTCAGGCTGGTCTCGAACTCCTGACCTCAAGTGATCAACCTGCCTTGACCTCCGAAAGTGCTGGGATTACAGGAGTGGGCCACCGTGCCCAGCCAACAACGGGTTTTTTTTCTTCTTCTTCTTTTTTGAGACAGGGAACTCACTCTGTTGCCCAGGCTGGAGTGCAGTGATGCAATCTTGGCTCACTGCAGCCTTGACCTCCAGGGCTCAGCTGATTCTCCCATCTCAGCCTCAGCCTACTGAGTAGTTGGGACTATAGGCATGTGCCATCACATCCAGGTAACTTCTATATTTTTAGTAGAGATGGGGTTTCACCATGTTGCCCAGGCTGGTCTGGAACCCCTGGACAGAAGCAATCTGCCCACCTTGGCCTGCCAAAGTGCTGAGATTATAGGGGTGAGCCACCTCGCCCAGCCAGGAAGGGGAATTTCTACCTCACCCCGCCCCATGGCTGCTCCACCAGCCTCAGAGATGGCAGGGTTCCCCACCAGCCCAGGCTGAATGCAGAGCCCCAGAGAGTGGGTAATTTGGGGCACACATATTCACATATTTTCCTCAAAACACTCATGGGCCAATGAGTGCAAATGTGTTTGCCCAGTGGCACAAAACAGTCAAAACTTGGCCAGGCGCGGTGGCTCAGGCCTGTAATCCCAGCACTTTGGGAGGCCGAGGCGGGTGGATCACCTGAGGTCAGGAGTTCCAGACCAGCTTGGCCAACATCGTGAAACCCTGTCTCTACTAAAAAATAAAAAAATTAACCGGGTGTGGTGGCGGGCACCTGTAGTCCCAGCTACTCAAGGAGAATCGCTTGAACCCAGGAGATGGAGGTTTCAGTGAGCCAAGATCGTGCCACTGTACTCCAGCCTGGGCAACAAGGTGAGACTCTATCTCAAAAACAAAACAAAACAAAACAAAAAGTCAAAACTCCCGCTCCGCCTGGGCTTTCTGAAGACAAATCTCCCAAGGCCACCAGCCACTGTCAGGGGGGATGTAGCTACCGCAGGGTGTCTTCTTTCACAGTGGGACTGAAAAAACAGGGACAAGAATAATTCCACCTCCTCTAGCTAAGGAGCATATTGCACACAATTTGTTGCATTGATTTTTTTCAAAAACATAAATAGCATGTGCAAGATATTTCCAAAAACAAAGACAAAACGGGGAGAATGTATTTCAGTCCTCTTTCTTGGCTGAACTCTTTGCAGAGTCAGGGGAAGGCGCATGGTGGCTCATAGCCGAACAATGCGTGCTGGCTCAGGGCCAAGTCCAGCAAGCCACGTTCATCACCTCGAAGCAAAGCACTTGCTTCCAGACGGGGCCAGACACCTGGCAAATGGGCCCGACAGGTCCCATAATTCAAGGCTGGTGTGGAGGAAGTGAAGGCAAGGAGGGCCCAGAGAGAAGGCTGGAATCCAAGGGGGTCAGGGGCTTGAAGGAGGCCCCTCTGCAGCTCGGTCATTAACCCCAGTATGTCGGGAATCAAGAGTATAGGAGGGTGGCCGGGCGCGGTGGCTCATGCCTGTAATCCCAACACTTTGGGAGGCCGAGGCAGGCAGATCATTTGAGGTCAGGAGTTGGATACTAGCCTGGTCAATATGGTGAAACCCCATCTCTACTAAAAATACAAAAATTAGCGGGGCCTGGCGGTATGTGCCTGTAATCCCAGCTACTCGGGAGGCTGAGGCAGGAGAATCACTCGAACCCGGGAGGCAGAGGTTGCAGTGAGCCAAGACTGCGCCACTGTGCTCCAGCCTGGGAGACAGAGTAAGACCTTGTCTCAAAAAAAAAGAGTATAGGAGGTGAATGAAGACAACGAGGAAGGGAGGGGCAGGCAGGGGCAGTGACAGGGGAGGAAAGGAGAAAAAGTTCCCTCAGACCTCCCGGGGCACCTGCTAGCTCTGGGTCACAGTTCTGCCCAACAGCCCTGACAGGCCCTTGTCCTCAGCCCAAGAAGCAAAGACCTCCCACTGTGGCCAGGACCCCGATGGAGAAAGGCAGAGGCGATGCCTAAATTAGCTTGGGCAATCCAGGAATCCTTCCTGGGGGAGGTGACAACCAGGTTGGGACCTGAGTCAAACGATAGCTATTAGCTAGGCAATGAGCTTCGGTTGGGGTGTTCAGGAGGGGAGGAAAGAACATTCCAGGTAAGTCAGCAGAATCTTCAAAGGCCAGTGCAGCAAAGCAGAGGGTCTGCAGGAGCTCAATGTGGCTGAGGGCTGGGGTGCAGGCAGAAGGTTGAGGCTGGGGTGCAGGCAGGGGTGCATGGGGCCAGCTATCCTAGAGATGTGAGCTTCATCCTATTGGCAGCAGGGAGCCACCCAGGATGGTGAGAGGAACCACCTGACCGGACGCATGGAGTGGCCAGCCAACAGCACCTCTGCTGTGTTCCAACTCAGGGGAGAAACCACACACAGGACTTGGCAAATGGGAAACCAAGATACTCCCTTATTGCTAAGGAAAGGGATTTTGGAGAATATGGCTTCTGTCTGCAGGCCAGTGAGATGCCTAACATGAGCTCCAGCGCTGGACAAACTGACCATGGGCCTCCACAGCCTGGGCAGGTATCTGTCATCATGGGGCAGAGGGAAGATGGTAGGCCCCTGTCGACCCACCTCATCTACGAACTCTGCCTCTGAGTAGGAGGAGGGGGACCTCCCCAATGGAAGGGAACATCAGGAGAGGGTCGTCAGGCGCTTGCTCCTGGCAGAGCCCACAGGCAGGGTGGAGGAGCTTGGGAGAACAGAAGCCGAGAGCCCCGCCAGTCCTCCAGACATCTCCTCTGTAAGGACTGAGCCAGATGCGGGAACTAGAGGCAGCGTCTGTCCCTCAGTGTTTAGGACTCAACTGCCATGTAATCCAGGCACAGAAAACTGACGCCGGGGGACAGGCTTTTGTGGACTAGCCAGTCAGGGACAGGACTGGACCCGTGCCCTGGGCCCCTGACTCCCCGCCCACAGCTTTTCCCTCACAGCGTTTTCCACTTGCACTTTGCTCCCGAGGACTTCCTCAAGCTGAGTTTGGAGCACACGGCCAGTGCTCCTGGCAGCTGTCCAGTCATCTGCGTGGCCAAGTGCTGCACACAGCAGGAAAATGTCCAGAGACACGAATCCCAGCGTGACAAAACAAGACACGATCACCATCAGGCCTAAGCCCACTCTACAGATGGAGTAAGAGGCCAAGCAGCCTGACCAGCCTGACCAGCGAGTTCTCAGCACAAAGAGCATCCCCGCACTCCTGAATCCCGTGGGAGGCTGAGTCCAGCGAGATGTCCCGGGGTAGAACCTGGCTCCGCGACGGGGGCGGGGCAGGGGCGGAGCCAAGGAAGGGCGGGGTTCAGGGCAAGGGCGGGGCGGGGCGGGGCCGGGGCACTGGTGATTGGAAGCCTGGTGGGCGGGGCTCAGGACCTCCCTGCCCTCTCCGCCATTAACTCGGAGCCCGGCGCAGTGGAAAGCGGGCCAAGAAGCAGAGGTCCAGGTTCCAACTCTTGATTCTATCACAAAACACTGCACCCAAGGCAACCAGGCAGCTTCCGAAGACCTCGTAAGTGCCCCGCCATTGGCTGGGTGCTGGGGATACAGACATGAAAAGAAAAATAAAAGACTCAGCCCTGCCTCCGGGAGCTCACAGTCCCGCTGACGGTTTAGTCCTCTCCTCTCTCTGGGCCTCACTGCCCCCATCTGGGAGATTGACAGGTTGGACTATCACGACCGTCTCGCTGCCGCTGCAGAGACGCCCCTGGATCACAGCGCCCCTGCCTCTGCGGCCCTGGACAGGGCTCAGGGCCCAGCCCCTAAAATTGCTCAGGGTGAGGTTGGATGGATCAACCACAGCAACTGTCACCTCACAGCAGGAGACAGGGAAACTGAGTCCCAGAGAGTCAAGAGAGTGCTTACCTGAGACCTGGATAATACTGGAAGCTGTCCTTCCATCCACCAAGAGCTCTTCGCCTTTTTTATTATTTTTAATTTTTGTTTTTGTTTTTGAGACGGAGTCTCACTCTGTCGCCCAGGCTGGAGTGCGGTGGTGCAATCTCAGCTCACTGCAACCTCCACCTCCCGGGTTTCAGCGATTCTCGTGCCTCAGCTTCCCAAGTAGCTGGGATTACAGGCATATGCCACCACACCCGGCTAATTTTTGTATTTTTAGTAGAGAAGAGGTTTCACCATGTTGGCCAGGCTGGTCTCGAGCTCTTGACCTCAAGTAATCCACCTGCCTTGGCTTCCCAAACTGTTGGGGTTACCGGCGTAAGCCACTATGCCCAGCCCAAGAGCTCTTTGCCTTCTGAGAGCAGCGTCCTGTGGAGGCAGAAACAGGTATCTGCCCTCTCCAAGCCTGACTTCTCACCGGCTTCCCCCCAACAATTGCACTGCAGGTTCCGCACGCTTTTCCTTCCTTTCCTTCTTGTCCTGTCCCCTCCCTTCCCACAGCTCTGGGACGGCAGCCTTTACCTGGGCTGCCCGATCCCCTGGTTGCTCCCCAGAAACAGTGGCCTGGCTGCGTGTTGGCATCCACAGCACGTGATAAGGGCTATGGGATTTGGGCGACCCTGGAGGGTGAGGAAAGGGAAGGTGCCCATGTGAGGACTAGGCGTCTGGAGAGAGGAAGGGAGAGGGCCCGGCGGGAGGAAGTGCTGCCCCAAGCGGCAGGACAGGGCTCTGAAAAACCACAAGATGCTTGTGAACAGCCAATGCTGCTGCTGTCCAAGCCGTTACCCTGTGCGATGCCTGAGGAGCGCCCTGAAGTTTTGAAAGGCGGAAGATGAGCTCCCTGCAAGGAGGGTTTTCCTGCGGTGGGATAGAGGCGTCGCCCAGAGCCCAAGGGCAGCACAGCACCCTTCGCAGGCCACCTGTCTGCATAGTTCACCCTCCTCGGCCTCCTCTCTCCCTCCTCCCACCAAGGTGGGCCCTTTGTTCTCCATCTGACTCACCAGGGCTCCTTCCCCACTCCCACCCCACACCAGCCCTGCCTCAAGCTGGAGGGGGAATGCTGGGGGAGCTGGGGAGTTAGTTTGGGTCCTGCTTCTGAGAGGCGAGAGCTCCAAAGGACCCCTCCCTGCCCAGCCTGTTTCATCCCCAGATTCTTAGAGCTGATACAGGGTCTGCCTAACTGTATCCCACTCCCCTACCCCTCCACCGCCCCCCCACCCACCCACCCACACACACACTGGCTCCAGCTGTCCTCAGGGTCCCAATGCCCTCTGGACACTATGCCAGGACAGCCCCTCTGAGTCTGCCAGTAGCTACCATACCCCTCCCTCCTTCTCCAAGCTAAATGGCCTCTGTTCCCTCAAAAACAAAGAACTAAAGGCAAGCACTAGAATGATCAAGCTCTTAGAAGAAGCAGAGGGCCGTGTCTCCAGGACCTCAAGGAGGCAACAGCTTCTTAGCCTTGACACCAAAGCATGAGCAACAAAAGGAAGAATAAATAAATTGGATTTCAGCAAATTCAAAACAGTTGTGCTCTAAAGGACACTATCAAGAAAGTAGGCTGGGTGCAGTGGCTCACGCCTGTAATCCCAGCACTTGGGGAGGCCAAGGCGATTCGATCACTTGAGGCCAGGAGTTCGAGATCAGCCTGGCCAACATGGCAAAACCCTGCCTCTACAAAAAAATATAAAAATTAGCCAGGTGTGATGGTGCATGCCTGTAGTCCCAGCTACTCAGGAGGCTGGGGTGGAAGGATTGCTTGAACCTGGGAGGTAGAGGTTGCAGTAAGCCAAGATTGCACCACTGCACTCCAGCCTGGGCAAAAGAGTGAGACCCTGTCTCAAAAAATAAAAGTAAGTAAGTAAAAAGATAACCAACAGGATGGGAGATAATATTTTCAAATCATATTTCTAAGAAGGGCTTTGTATCCAGAATATGTAAAGAACTCAGGTAACTCGATAATAAAAAGACAACCCAATTTAAAAATGGGCAAAGGATCTAAACACACATTCTTCCAAAGAAAATATACAGATGGTCCAAGCACATGAAGACACGCTAGACATTATTAGTTACCAGGGAAATGCAAATCAAGACCACAACGAGATGTCATTTCACATGCACTGAATGGCTAGAATCAAAAAGTCCGCGGGAAAAAGAGGCAGATAAGTGTGGGTGAAGGCGTGCAAAAATAAGAACCCTCATACACCGTTGGTGGGAAGGTAAAATGCTGTACCTGCTCTGGAAAACAGTGTGGCAGTTCTTCACGGGTGAAACACAGAGCTACTATAGAACCCCACAATTCCCTCTCTAGGTACACACGCAAGAGACGTGAAAATAGGCCGGGCGCAGCGGCTCACACCTGTAATCCCAGCAATCTGGGAGGCCAAGGCGGGCGGATCATGAGGTCAGGAGTTCGAGACCAGCCTGGCCAATGTGGTGAAACCCTGTCTCTACTAAAAATACAAAAATTAGCCAGGCGTGGTGCCAGGCACCTGTAATCCCAGCTACTCAGGAGGCTGAGGCAGGAGAATCATTTGAACCCCGGAGGTGGAGGTTGCGGTGAGCTGAGATCACGCCACTGCACTCTAGCCTAGGCGAAAGAGCAAGACTCCATCTCAAAAAAAAGAAAAAAAAACAAAAAAGGAAACATACATCCACACAAAATGTACATGTAAATGTTCATAGCAGCATTATTCATAATAGCCAAAAGGCAGAAAAAAACCAGATGTCCATCCAATGGTGAATGCATAAACACAGCGTGGCCTACCCATACAATGGAGTATTATTTGGCCATAAAAGCAAGGAGGCCCTAACACAGCAGGAATGAACCTTGAAAACATTATGTTCAGTGAAGGAAGCTATACACAAAAGATCATATATGATTCCACTTATAGGAAATGTCTGGAACAGGGACATCTATAGACACAGAAAGTCGACTATTGGTTGCCAGGAGCTGGGGAAGGAGAAATTTGAAGTCATGAATATAGGTTTCTTTTTGGGGTGAAGAAAATGTTCTAAAATTAATTTTAGTGGTGGTTGAACTTGTCTAAGAATATACTACCCACTGACTCGCATACTTTAAAAGGATGAACTGTATGTGAAGTATATCTTAATAAAGCTGTTTTTAAAACAATTTTTTTTTAAGACAGAGTCTTATTCTGTCAGCCAGGCTGGAGTGCAGTGGTGCAATCTCAGCTCACTGCAACCTCCACCTCCCGGGTTCAAGCAATTCTCCTGTCTCAGCCTCCTGAGTAGCTGGAATTACAGGCACACGCCACCATGCCCAGCTAATTTTTGTATTTTTAGTAGAAACAGGGTTTCACCATGTTAGCCGGGCTGGTCTCGAACTCCTGACCTCAAGTGATCTGCCTGCCTCAGCCTCCCAAAGCACTGGGATTACAGGTGTGAGCCACCACACCCAGCCTAAAACAATTTTTTTCTTTTCTTCTCTTTTTTTTTTTTTTTTTGACAGATTTTCGTTCTTGTTGCCCAGGCTGGAGTGCAATGGCACAGTCTTGGCTCACTGCAACCTCCATCTCCCAGGTTCAAGTGATTCTTCCACCTCAGCCTCCCGAGTAGCTGGTATCACAGGCACCCGCCACCACACCTGGCTAATTTTATATTTTTAGTAGAAACGGGGTTTCACTATGTGGCCAGGCTGTTCTCAAACTCCTGACCTCAGGTGATCAGACTGCCTCAGCCTCCCAAAGTGCTGGGATTACAGGCATAAGCCACCGCACCTGGCCAACAATTTTTTAAGGAAAAGAAGAAAGGCAAATTATTGACCTCAGCTTCCACCTTAACTAGAAAAGACCAAATGAAACCTAAAATAAAAAGAAGAAAAGAAATAATAAAAATCAGAGTTGAAATCAATGAAACAGAGAACAGAAAATAATAGAGAACATCAATGAAACAGAACGTTAGTTCTTGAGAAAATTGTTAAATTTATAAATTCTAGTTAGATTGATCAGGAACAAAAGAGAAAATAAAAATGACCATTATCACAAATGAAATGGATAACTTTACTACACATTCTACAGATATTTTTAAAGTCTGAGGCACAGATCTTTAATATAAAAACACTTTATAGTTCTGTCTAGGGACATAAGATCTCAGGAAAAAGAAAAGAAACATCAATAAAAGCACTTTTGCTCTGTTTTACAAAATTGAAAATCAATCCCGTGCCTTGTCCAGGTTGTTACAGGTACACGATTGTAAAACTGTATGGTACCCGCTGTGATAGACGAAGCCCAGCTTTACATTTGATCATGTGCTTATGTTTTCATCTATGGGGTCCCCAGGGCCCCTGCACACAGTAGGTGTGCAGTAAACGTTGAGTAAGTCAATAGATGGTGGTGGTTGGCATCGTCTTCCTAATGTACGCTAGACTCTGTAGTGGCACAAAAGTCAGCACCTGGAATCCACGTGGGTTTCCGTATCCTCCACCAAATGTTCACCAAGCACTCCTCTGTGCAAGGCCTGAAACAACAGAGGAGAACAGAGATTTGGAACTTTGAGTTAATAATGGTAGTTAGATGATATTTTGGACTCCAAGTTGACCCTAGAATACTTAAGCCTTCGGAGCATGTTAGGATGGGATGAAGGCATTTTGCCTGCAGGAAGGACATGAACTTGGAGGAATCAGAGTGTGGACTGTTATGGGTTGACTAGGATCCTCAAAAACGACGTTAAAGTCCAAACCCTCACTACCTGTCCTTCTGACCTTATTTGGGAACGGGGCTGTGCAGATGTCATTAGTTAAGATGAGATCACACTGGAGATTACGGTGGGCCCTAAGCCAATATGAGGGGTGTCTTCATGAGCAGAGGGAAATCCGAACACAATACAGGGAAAAGGAAAATCTTTCTGGTGTTTTATTTACTTGCATTAGTTTCTAAGGCTGCTGTAACAAAGTACCACCAACTGGGTGGCTTAAACAACAGAAATTTATCATCTCACAGTTTTGGAGGCTGCAAGTTCCAAATCAAGGTGTTGGCAGGGTGGGTTCCTTCTAGGGGCTCCGGGTGGAAATCTGTGCAAGGCTCTCTTCCAGCTTCTGGAGGTTGTTTTTGCTCACAAGCCTGGGCAGTCTTTGGCTTGTGAAAGCATCTCCCCAGTTTCTGCCTTCATCTTCATGCGGCGCTCTCCCTGTGTGTGTATGTCTCCAAATTTCTCCTCTTTATAAGGACACCAGTCCTACTGGATTAAGGCCCACCCTAATGATTTCATTTTAAGTTGACTGTCTCAGCCAAGGCCCCATCTCCAAATCAGGTCACATTCTGGGATGCTGGGAGTTTGAATTTCAACATATGAATTTTGGAGGACACAATTCAACTCGTCTCACCGGTTCAGGTGTCCAGAATTGGTTTATTTCCCATCTTAATTGTAGATTTACAATGTAAATGAGCCATACATTTTGTCAATTTTGTTTTTGCAAGAAGTATTTAATTTGTTGGTCTTACATATTTTACTACTTAGAAGAAATTAAAATTGCCTAAGTAAGAGTTCTCAAAGAGGTTTAATTGGCTTTCATTCCTGGTTCTCTGCCCAGATTCTCCTAAACACATCCATTCCTGTTTCTGGCAGAACTTTTGCAAACCCATCCCAGGTATGTTTTTTACATTATTAATTTTTTTAATTGTGGCAAACTATATATAACATAAAATTTGCCATCTCCGCCACTTTTAGGTGTACAGTTCAGAGGCATTAAGCACACTCACAGTGGTGTGCAACCATCACCATTATCCACCTCCAGAACATTCTTGTCTTCCCAAACAGAAACTCTGTCCCCATCAAACACTAGCTCCCAGCTGCCCTCCCCCAGCCCCGACACCCACCATTCTACTTTCTGTCTCTGTGTAAGACCTGCTTAGTCTGGAAATTCGGACCAGCGGAACCACACAATAGCTGTCCTTTTGTGTCGGGCTTATTTCACTGAGCGTACTCTCCTCAAGGCTCATCCATGTTGCAGAACGTGTCAGAATTTCATTCTTTTTTAAGGCTGAATAATATTCCATTGTATGTTTAGACCACGTTTTGTGTGTCCATTCATCACTGCTGGCCATCTGGGTTGTTTCCACCTCTTGGCCAGTGTGAACCGTGCTGCTGTGAACATTGGCAAAGACGTGTCTGCTCAAGTCCCTACTTTGAGCTCCTTTGGGTAGATGCCCAGGAGTAGAATGGCCCATCAAAAATGAAAAAGCAATTTTAACGTTCAAAAATCTTTAGCATGGTACACTTGGATCTCACCTGATTATCTAAAAAATTAGCGGAGACCAAAAAATCTCCTCATTGATTTCTAACCTGAATCTCTTCAAGCCTCAGGCCTGTTTCTTGGAGAAACTGATTCAGGGCTGCCAGGCCTCCTTCCTGCGTCTTTCCCGGCTTTGCTCAGCTCTGTCATTTCTCAGTTAAGGAGGCACAAGCTCAAAATGATGACAGCCCAGATGCTTCTAAATGAGGCAGCTCCTGAGGACTCCCATGCCGCAGGTTTACAATCCAGCTATTCTACCGATATCAGAACCAGCTCACACTTCCTGCGTGCAGACTGTATTCAGCTGGGATAAAAGCTCTGCTAGAGTGCTATTGAGAAAAGAATCCTGGGGCTAAAAACAAGCAGCCAAAAAATCACAGAGGGAAATCAGATGTCGGTTATATCTGAAAAATAACACCACGACAGAGGCTCCCAGTGCCAACGCATGCACACACATGCAGACACACACATACACAGAGACACATGCGTGCACACAGAAGAAAGGGCTCCTCGTGGGAATGAAGATGAGGGCCAAACCATGGAGGCAGGAGGAGCAAAAGCATTGTGTTCTCTGCCCTCTGGGAGCTTAGTGTCTAGCACCAGGGATGCCGCCGGGTGGCAAGGCCACCACCATGCCTGGCTGTGGCTGAGACAGCCATCGGGCTCCCCCAGCAGCAAGGGGGCCGTGGCCAGCTCTGGCCAGTGGGCCATGAGTGCCGGCGACATGTGCTCCTTCTGTGGGAGTGTCTTCTCCTCACGGGCACCTGCTGCAATGGCCACCCTGTCTACTGGGTCCTGGGTGACCACGTGGAGCTGAGCCCCAGCCCCACAGACACAAACAGGGGCAACAAATAAACCCCAGTGGGAATTAGCTGTGAAGACACTGTGCCCTCCCTGAAGCAGCAGCGAGCCCCAATGGTCCTTCCCAGCACGCCGGGCGCTGTCCCGCCTCCAGAAGCATCTCCTGTGTTTGCAAGTGGGGGTGAAAATCCTTAGACGATGTGGGGACAAAGGGGTGGCCATGGCCACAGCTGGCATCATGGCACTCCCCTTCCCGCCCTGAGACTACACACCGTCAGAGGCTAGAAAACTCCTCTGAGAGCCTGCCAGCTGCCTGAGGACTGCCCCTCCGTGTGCCTGGGACTCACTGTCATCATGGGTGGGGATGGACTTGCACTTTTACTTTTTTTTTTTTTTTTTTTTGAGATAGAGTTTCGCTCTTGTCGTCCAGGCTGGAGCACAATGGCACGATCTCAGCTCACTGCAACCTCCGCCTCCCAGGTTCAAGCAATTCTCCTGCCTCAGCCTCCTGAGTAGCTGGGATTACAGGTGCCCGCCACCATGCCTGGCTATTTTTTTTGTTGTATTTTTAGTAGAGACAAGGTTTCACCATGTTGGCCAGGCTGGTCTTGAACTCCTGACCTCAGGTGATCCACCTGCCTCAGCCTCCCAAAGTGCCGGGATTACAAGCGTGAGCCACCGCCCCAGCCAGGGCTTGCACTTCTAAACAGCTTGCGGCCATGTGGCTGCTGCCGAGAAAGAGATTCTGTAAAAGGAAGCCAAACTCAAGGGCGAGCGCCTGCCCTTGCCTTTGGAATTTTCCTTTGAAGGATGACTGTGTCGTTACGTTGACGAGGTTTAAGGCCAGGGCGATTTTTCCAGATGGAAGCCCCCTCGGACATTATGCTGTGTTTTAAGGGGGAACAGTCTTATAGAAAGGGCACAGTGAAACCACTTGGTGTGGGGTTTCCAAAGCCTGCTCAGCTCTGTCCCCCTAATCGTTGTTTTGTTTAGCTTGGTGTGGATATCATGGTAATTGGTTTTAAAGGTCAGGCCCGAGTCTTTATGACATGCTAGTGAGTGCTGCATTCTCTTGCGTGCAAGCTTTTTCTCAGAAAAAATGTCTTTCGTCTCTTACAGTTGGATGCAGCAACATCAGAGGGGTGATTACCCCCAATTGCCAAAGAGGTTTCCAGCGCTGGAAGGAAATTTGGAGATCAAGGCCGAGTTGGCCTCAGCCAAGTGAAATGGGAATCAGGACCATTACAAAGCAATTCAATTAAAATAAAAGGCACATCATAAACTTTGACTGGAAAACTCCAAATGGAATTAATATTACGTTGGTCAAATTACCTAGATAATTGCTTTCATTTTTCATTGCATCTTGATAGAAAGGACCAAGCTACTTTAAAATGAGTCCCAAAATGTATCCATTTCATCTTCTCAATGACCCCTAAAACCCTCTCCAAATGACTCAGATGCATTAGCTAGCTATTGCCACATATTACCCCAAAACCTAACAGCTCAAAACTACAACAAACATCCTCCCCAGCTTTTGATATTTGCTGTCTTTTTCATTTCAGGCGTGGGCCGGGTGGGGATGTAGTGATTTCATGTTGCGGTTTTACTTTGCATCTTCCTAATGACCAGTGCAATTGAACACTTCTTCCATGAAGGTTGACAATTTAGCAATCCTCTTCTGTGAAGTATCCCCATCTGTCCATGGGGTTGTCTGTCTTTTCCTTCATAAGCTCTAGTTCTCTGTATTGGCTGAATACAAGTCCTGTCTGGGATATACACATATATTGCAACTATCCTTCCCACTCTCTTGACAGTGTCTGTTGATGAACAGAATTTCTTGTTTTCAATACAGTTCAATTTATCAATTTCTTGGTTAGCACTTTTGAGCACTGTTTTAAGAAATCTTTAGGCCGGGCGTGATGGCTCACGCCTGTAATCCCACCACTTTGGGAGGCCAAGGAGGGCAGAGTTAGGTTAGTGCACTTCTGTTTAGGGAGTTAGGAGTTAGTGTAGGTTAGGAGTTTGAGACCAGCCTGGCCAACACGGTGAAACCCCGTCTCTAATAAAAATACAAAAAATTAGCTGGGTGTGGTGGCGGGCGCCTGTAATCCCAGCCACTTGAGAGGCTGAGACCAGAGAATCGCTTGAACCTGGGAGCACGGAGGTTGCCGTAAGCCAAGACCATGCCATTACACTCCAGCCTGGTGACAGAATGAGACTCCATCTCAAAAAAAAAAAAAAAAGAAAGAAAGAAAGATAAAGAAATCTTTATTTGCTCCAAGGATACAAAGACGTCCTCCTATATTTTGCTCTAAAAGCTTGATTTGTTTTCACTTTTCACACTTAGCTCTGCAGTCCGTATGGAATGGGTTTTTTGGTGTGGTGGGAGGTGGATCAAGACAAGCCTTTCCCATACAAATCTCCAGTTCACCCAGAATTATTTATCAAAAAGACCATTCCCCCCTTCCCCCCACGAGGTAGGCTTCCTGTCACTTTTCTTGTTGCTAGAAGTGGATTTTGGATTGCTGGAAGTGATTATAACAATCTGACACCCCCTTAGTGATTTACACATGTATATACATCTACATTAACACTTGTGCCAAAGATCCACATATGGAGTCAGATGAAATTATGATTACATTGAGATAACAGACCACCATGAAGCCATTGAAAAGCCTGAGTAGATCTGTGCGCGTAGATATGAACAGTCTTGCGTTGTATTAGTTACATTTAAAAAACAGAGTTGGGCCGGGCGTGGGGGCTCACACCTGTAATCCCAACACTTTGGGAGGCCGAGGCAGGCAGATCGCTTGAGGTCAGGAGTTCAAGACCAGCCTGGCCAACATGGTGAAACCTCGTCTCTACTAAAAATTCCAAAATTAGCCAGGCATGGTGGTGGGCACCTGTAATCCCAGCTACTCAGGGGCTGAGGCAGGAGAATCGCTTGAACCTGGGAGGCCGAGGTTGCAGTGAGCCAAGATTTCGCCACTGCACTCTAGCCTGGGCAACAATCACGAAACTTCATCTCAAAAAAAAAATAGTAATAAAGTAAAACTAGGCCTGGCGCGGTGGCTCACACCTGTAATCCCAGCACTTTGGGAGGCCGATGCAGGTTGGATCACCTGAGGTCAGGAGTTTGAGACCAGCCTGACCAACATGGTTAAACCCCGTCTCTACTAAATACAAAAAAAATTAGCTGGGCATAGTGGTAGGTGCCTGTAATCCCAGCTACTCAAGAGGCTGAGGTAGGAGAATGGCTTGAACCCAAGAGGCAGAGGTTGCAGTGAGCCGAGATTACGCCATTGCACTCCAGCCTGGGCAGTAAGAGTGAAACTCCATCTCAAAAAAACAATAAATAAATAAATAAATAAATAAATAAATAAATAAATAAATAAAATAAAAAATAGAGCTATGTTCTCATGTAGAAAAAGTAAAAGGGAAAGAAAATGAGGAGCAGAAAAGCCTGAATAAAATGCAACATTTGTGAAAAAACGTGGGTGTTCTATACATATTCATGACTGTTACATAAAATATCTCCACAGGCACCCACAGGAAATGATAGTGACAGTTGCCCTGGAAAGAAATTTAGAGACAGGCACAGGAGGGAAACTGTCCTCCAGACGTATTTTTATATGGTTTCAATTCTTTTTTCCCATGTGCATGTATTTCAGATTTTTATGTACTAATGCACACATTTATGTATGCAATGTACATATTATATATTAATGTACATATACATTTAATGTATTATACCTTAACATACCTTTACATTAAAGATAGTCAGACAAACTTTTTTTTAAAAGTTAATATATGCCCATTATTAAAAAAAAAAGTTGGACAAAATAGAAAAGTGCAAAGAAGAAAATAAAATTAGCCCAGATCCCAATCCCCGCAAGTGACCACTAGCAACCTTTCAGTGTCTTTTCTCCCAGGCTCTTCTACATCACTGAAATCATGGTGTAGGAACACTCTTTTATCCCACAACTTTCACAAAACTGTACCAGATTTTCTGTGTCATTAACTTCCTGCCCCAGCATGCTCTGTGATGCCGGCTGTTTCAAGTCCTTGCTATAAGTGATAATGCTCTTGTCAGAGGCGTGTGAACCAGAGCAACTCCATCTTGAATAGGCGCTGGGTAGAATGAGGCTGAAACCTACCGGGCTGCATTCCCAGATGGTTAAGGCATTCTAAGACACAGGATGAGATAGGAGGTTGGCACAAAATACAGGTCATAAAGACCTTGCTGATAAAACAGTTTGCAGTAAAGGAGCTGGCCAAAGCCCACCAAAACCAAAATGGCCATGAAAGTGACCTCTGGTTGTCCTCACTGCTACACTCCCACCAGCACCATGACAGTTTACAGATGCCATGGCAACGTCAGGAAGGGGAGGCATGAATAATCCCCCCTTTGTTTCGCATATCATCAAGAAATAGCCATAAAAATGGGCAGCCAGCAGCCCTCAGAGCTGCTCTGTCCATGGAGTAGCCATTCTTTTATTCCTTCACTAATAAACTTGCTTTCACTTTGCACTGTGGAACTGCCCGGAATTCTTTCCTGTGCAAGCTCCAAGAACCCTCTCTTGGGGTCTGGATCGGGTCCCCTTTCCTGTAACATCTTTCTGGTGACCATGAAGGGACTATACTGCGGAAACCCCTGACCCAAAAGCTAACTTTGGGTAAGTGGTGGGGTCCAGTAACATCTTTTTCACAAACCACAGAAGGGACAATACTGAGGAGACCCCTGACCCAAAGGAAATACACTGCAGCACTGATTGGACGACTTTGGGTAAGTGGTGGAGTACCTGGGTAAAGAATGGGATTGGGTTAGAGGCCCAACTTAGGGAAGTTAGTCTCTCCTAAGACAGAGTGGGTTAGAGGGCCCTCTTAATAAAAGGCAAGAATGCTTGACCAAACTTGGGTTAGAGGCCCAACTTAAGAGGGTTAGAGTCCCTTCTAAGATTTAGGGGCTTGGAGGGTTAGAGTCCCTTCTAAGATTTAGGGGGTTGGAGGGTTACAGTCCCTTCTAAGATTTAGGGGGTTGGAGGGTTACAGTCCCTTCTAAGATTTAGGGGGTTGGAGGGTTAGAGTCCCTTCTAAGATTTAGGGGGTTGGAGGGTTAGAGTCCCTTCTAAGATTTAGGGGGTTGGAGGGTTAGTCCCTTCTAAGATTTAGGGGGTTGGAGGGTTAGAGTCCCTTCTAAGATTTAGGGGCTTGGAGGGTTAGAGTCCCTTCTAAGATTTAGGGGCTTGGAGGGTTAGAGTCCCTTCTAAGATTTAGGGGGTTGGAGGGTTAGTCCCTTCTAAGATTTAGGGGGTTGGAGGGTTAGAGTCCCTTCTAAGATTTAGGGGCTTGGAGGGTTAGAGTCCCTTCTAAGATTTAGGGGCTTGGAGGGTTACAGTCCCTTCTAAGATTTAGGGGGTTGGAGGGTTAGAGTCCCTTCTAAGATTTAGGGGGTTGGAGGGTTAGAGTCCCTTCTAAGATTTAGGGGGTTGGAGGGTTAGTCCCTTCTAAGATTTAGGGGGTTGGAGGGTTAGAGTCCCTTCTAAGATTTAGGGGCTTGGAGGGTTAGAGTCCCTTCTAAGATTTAGGGGCTTGGAGGGTTAGAGTCCCTTCTAAGATTTAGGGGGTTGGAGGGTTAGAGTCCCTTCTAAGATTTAGGGGGTTGGAGGGTTAGTCCCTTCTAAGATTTAGGGGGTTGGAGGGTTAGAGTCCCTTCTAAGATTTAGGGGCTTGGAGGGTTACAGTCCCTTCTAAGATTTAGGGGGTTGGAGGGTTAGAGTCCCTTCTAAGATTTAGGGGGTTGGAGGGTTAGAGTCCCTTCTAAGATTTAGGGGGTTGGAGGGTTAGTCCCTTCTAAGATTTAGGGGGTTGGAGGGTTAGAGTCCCTTCTAAGATTTAGGGGGTTAAAGACTCTCAGTGCGGTCCCTCTCAGCTAAGAACAGGTCTGGCACTAGGAGATGTTAAAAGCTATTCTCTTTGGATTAATCTGCCTTGCACTCTTTGCTGATGGCTGTGGGTGACAGGGTTAGGCTTGTACAGGATCATGGGACATGGGGAGTTTTTTCCTCCCTAAACGGGGAAACTTGAGTGCTACGGGACGGCTGGAAAAGATTCCTGTGCTACCCACAAGCGGCTGCCTGAGCTTTTCATTGTCGGCTGCAATGAGTGGGTCTTTTCTGGCCTCCCTAAGCTCTTCACCTTCTCCACCCTGCCTCAGGCAATACTTTCCCTCTCTATTTTTCCTTTTCTATCTTTTCTGTTACTCAGGGCAACCATCTTGCCCAGAGACCACGTGTTGATACTCCAAGTTGGAAGTTGGATTAAAGATGACGGGGCCCATCTGGGGGCAAATTTAAGCCTTGCCAGTTTCATACTGTGTGCTAAACAGAGTGGCTAATGTCTGTGTTTGATCACATGTATTCTGCTCTGGCCAGAACAAAAAATAATAATGTCCTTTATAATGTGGCTTGACCCCCAGGGCGATGGTGCCACAAGCTGGATCACTAGGGCTGCTTAGGGAAAGAGAACCCAGAAGCTTGGCACATTGGCAAAAGGGTAAGAATTTCTTACCAGTCAGATTTCTGGCTTCTCTCTCTGTGCAAATGGTTGAATGAATGGAAGAGAAAAAAAAACTGTTTATCTCCTCTGTCAAGTTTTGATTAATGCGAAAAAGAATTCTAAGGCTAGGTTTAAGCTGTTGTATTTTATGCTATGAATTCATTTTTCTGTGTTGAGGGGTACTTCAGGATAAAACATGACCTTAAAACACCGGTAAGCCCACTTTTCAAGACAACCCAGCAAGCTGGTCAGTAACAAACTTGGCTGCAGGTCCCTGAAACAAACAAAAACCTGGATGAAGTCTCCACCTTGTTTTATGTCCTTGGGAGTTTGACCTTGTAACCACATGGCAGTACTTTTGGTCTCTGCCTTCCAAGGAACAGGAATTTTAGGGTTCATGTCATAGTTAGCTCTAAAAATCCTATTAAATAAAAAGCCTTTGCAAGTTCAAAATTAACTATTCCCTTCTGGGAAGGGAAACGGAGGCTGCCCCATGCTAGAGCTCAGTAACTAAGGTTCTGCACTTTCACAGTCACGGTCCTGGTTCAATTCCCCACCTTGGAAGTAAGTCCTTTCTGGTTTAATATCTGCGTGCCCTTGTCTATTTTCTCCTCCTCCGTGGATTGTCTTAAATTTTCCTTTCTCTAAGCCCCTGGGAGGTTAGCTTTGGTAAAGTTCAAAGGCCAGAAATATTGGCCGTTTGGCATAAGAAATTCTAAAAGGACTTTATTAATGAGTACTACGGTTACAATCAGTTTCATTAAAAGTGGCTATTCAAGCTCTAACAGCCTGGACTCCTTGAGAAAAACGGGAGGCACCACAGACCCCTTTCCTGGCCCTGTTCTTCCAAGGGCTCCACCCAAAAGCCAGTAATCCAATTAAGAAACTTAAAAACTGGCAAATGAAAAATCTTACAACTACTGTAGTAATCTTCTTCTTTCTGTGTAGCTATATATGTGTTCTGTGTAATGTTCATATAAAAGAACTCTAATTAACTGGCTTAAACAAAAATAAGCACTTAAATATTTTGAAGGCAAAATAAAAACTGTAACGCCTTTTAGTTCATGTAACTTTAGTAATCTTTGGGAAATAAAAACAGCTTTAAAAATTATTGATAAAAACATTTAGTCTAAATTATGCAGGTCAGATATTAAGTTTGCTAAATGCTTTAAGGTCATAAACTGCTTCTTTAACTTTGAAAACTTGTTCAATTTACCTACCTTAAAGCCATTAGGGTCAGGCGTGGTGGCTCACACCTGTAATCCCAGCACTTTGGGAGGCTGAGGCGGGTGGATCACAAGGTCAGGAGTTCAACACCAGCCTAGCCAAGATGGTGAAACCCCATTTCTACTAAAAACACAAAAAATTAGCCAGGCGCAGTGGCAGACGCCTGTAATCCCTGCTACTTGGGAGGCTGAGGTAGGAGAATTGCTTGAACTCGGAGGGCGGAGGTTGCAGTGAGCCGAGATCGTGCCACTGCACTCCAGCCTGGGTGACAGAGTGAGACTCCATCTCAAAAAAAAAAAAAAAAAAAAAAACCATTAGGTTCTAGATAAGGCCTGGGGACATGTGGAATTAGCCATGCTTCCTAGCTATACAAAGATTATAAAGAAAGATTTTCTATGAGAAAGGATCTTGGGCCAGGCACGGTGGCTCATGCCTGTAATCCCAGCATTTTGGGAGGCCGAGGCAGGTGGCTCACCTAAAGTCAGGAGTTTGAGACCAGCCTGACCAACATGGTGAAACCCCATCTCTACTAGAAATACAAAATCAGCCGGGCATGGTGGCACATGCCTATAATCCCAGCTACTTGGGAGCTGAGGCAGGAGCATTGCTTGAACCCAGAAGGTGGAGGTTGCAGAAAGCCGAGATTGCA
The DNA here is from genome assembly GCF_029289425.2 of Pan paniscus. Classification (NCBI taxonomy): domain Eukaryota; kingdom Metazoa; phylum Chordata; class Mammalia; order Primates; family Hominidae; genus Pan; species Pan paniscus. Next base: position 7,354,239 of record NC_073252.2, on the reverse strand, counting down.
CCACTGCACTCCAGCCTGGGCAACAGGAGTGAAACTCCATCTCAAAAAAAAAGAAGGAAATAAAACATCCTTGTATGGTAAATTCTTGTCCTAGGCCGGGTGCGGTATCTCACACCTGTAATCCCAGCACTTTGGAAGACCAAGGTGGGCAGATCACCCTGAGGTCAGGAGTTCGAGACCAACTTGACCAACATGGTGAAACCCCATCTCTACTAAAAATTACAAAAATTAGTGGGGCATGGTGGCACGAGACTGTAATCCCAGTTACTTGGGAGGCTGAGGCAGGAGAATTGCTTGAACCTGGGAGGTGGAGGTTGCAGTGAGCCAAGACTGCGCCACTGCACTCCAGCCTGGGCAACAGAGTGAGACTCCATCTTGAAAAAAAAAATTGTCCTAAAGTAAAATGACTGGTTGTTTAAAAGGAGAAATGTTTAGGGCAAATCAGAAAGTCCAAGAATGTCTCAGGTCGTTTAAGTCGTGAAAGGATTTGTGAAAAGGAATTTATGCAAGAAATGTTGTTGTACAATTCAAAGGTTGTCAGGCTTTCTAAATGCTTCATAAAATGCCACTATGACTCTTCCTGTACAACTTGCCGGCTTTACAGCTAGGTAAGCCCTGGGGACGTGTGGAGTTAGCCACGCCCCCTAGCTATGCTGGAGAGTCAGCTCTAAATCTGCACTTCTGCCTAGTATGTCCTAGGCAGGCTCCACACCTAGTAAATAATTAAAATCTCAAACTTACCAAGGTTTTTGCCAAAAATAAAAGTTGAAAATGTGTTTTTGGTGAAAGACTGTAAGATTTGGTATAATTGGTATATGTTCCAAAGTTATGGGAAACTCATAATTCTAATATGACTTAGTGTAGTTATTAATTGTCATGTAAAAATTTTTGTACCACAGAAGTAACCAAATTTCCTTATTAATTGTGGCTTTAATAGCGACTGTCCTAAAACTTTTTATCATCCACAGATAATCATTGTCTTGTTTTAATCCTCTTTAGAGGGTGGCTTATAGTCAACTATAAAACTCTAACAGGTGTTCTTAAATACAGGTTTCTAATAACTTTGGAACTGTAACTTTAGAATAGAGGAAACAACTTTCAGAACTCTCATGAAGAGCTGGAATGTTCATGAATATCAAATAGAACAGGAGTTAACTGAATTAACTGAACCAATAGAAAACTGAAATAATCTTTTTAACTTTGCTTAAAATGCTGCTGATTCTTTGTTTTTCAGAGTGAAGAAAACTTTTGAGCTATTTACAGCTTTTAGCAATTAAGTAAACTATACTCCTGTGAACAAAATTTGGAGCATATTTGTTTCTCTCTACCTGATTTCTCCAAACTTTGGAAACTATTTGTGAATACTCTTAATTTATGGCAATATAGTTTTTTGCATAAGTGAGATAAGAATCTGTTTTCTGGGCTGGGCTCAGTGGCTCATTTCTGTAATCCCAGCACTTGGAGAGACCAAGGTGGGCAGATCACTTGAGGTCAGGAATTCGAAACCAGCCTGGCCAAAAAGGCAAAAGGCCATCTCTACTAAAAATATAAAAATTAGCCAGGTGTGGTAGCACATGCCTGTAATTCCAGCTACTAAGGAGGCTGAGGCAGGAGAATTACTTGAACCCAGGGGGCAGATGTTGCAGTGAGCTGAGATCAAGCCACTGCATTCCAGCCTGGGCAACAAAGTGAGACTCCGTCTCAAAAAAACAAAAGGGGGTGGGGGTTTGGGGGTGAGAATCTGTTTTCTTTTGTAACAGGACACAATTGGAGAAATTTTACCAAGGCTTTAACTGGCATGGTGTGCTTTCATTTAAGGAATCAAATTTAACTTGTAAAGCCAATAAAAGCCCCTTGGAGAATTGGTCTGACCTTGTCTGCAATAGTCTCTGCATAGGGTTTCTGACCTGTGGTAAGTAAAGAATGTCAATTTCTGACAGGTCCAGGAGCCCCAAGTTATCTTGGGACCCCAAGAGGAGAGGAATTAACTCAACTCATAGGTATTTGAGGGTACAAACCTACGGCTGAGCTTAGCTTTAAAAAGCCTTACCTAAAATTCCTTCTACAGAACAGAGCTCCAGCAAAGCCAATTTTAAAAGAGCCTCTGTGGAAAATAATTATTCTTGCTGCACTTTATACAAATAATCAGGCCAAAGGCCAAGTGTAATAAAGCAAATCAGTCTTACCATGATTTGTCTTTAGTAAAAATGAGAAACTGGAGAGAGAAATATTATGTTTCAAGAACTATGGTACACTTGTTATTAAATTCTAGTCTCATTAGTTGCTTTTAAGTTTGTTTCTGCAATTCAGGCTAACCCTGCTTATTCCTGTAAACCAACCAGCGATCTCTGTCTGCTGCTCAGAAGAAACAAGAGGGATGGGTAATGTAAAAATCTGGATCAGCATTCTAATTCTGGGCACATTACAATCAGCTAACAACCCCATGTCAGCTTAGTTCCAACATGCCCAGTTCATGAAAAGCCTTCTAATTTAGTTTACTTGGAATAACTTTACTTATTTTGGTTTACTCTTATGGAATATATTGCTGTTATACTCTTTGTGTAGGAATATAGGACAAGCTTACTGAATGTTTTCTTAAACACTTATTAATCTTGCAGATATCACCTTTTGTCAAAACTCAAGAGTTATGAATGCACCCTACCATATTGATGCTTTCCAGCTGAGCTCTTCTCTACCCTGAATGCAAGAGAACCTCAGAGTTAGGCAGGAACATCATTACCCCTATTCAGCCTGAAGAAGTTACAGAAGATGGATCTTCATCCCTCTGCAACCCTTAGGATTAAAGGTTCTCTTATAAAAGGGAAGGGGGAAATGTCAGAGGCACGTAAACCAAAGCAACTCCACCTTGAATAGGAGCTGGGTAAAATGAGGCTGAGACTTACTGGGCTGCATTCCCAGATGGTTAGTTAGTCTAAGTCACAGGATGAGATAGGAGGTCAGCATAAAATACAGGTCAGAAAAGACCTTGCTGATAAAACAGGTTGCAGTAAAGGAGCCGGCCAAAACCCAGCCGAGAGTGACCTCCGGTCGTCCTCACTGCTACACTCCCACCAGCGCCGTGACAGTTTACAGATGCCATGGCAACGTCAGGAAGTTACCCTACATGGTCTAGAAAGGGGAGGCATGAATAATCCACCCCTCGTTTAGCATATCATCAGAAATAACCATAAAAATGGGCAACCAGCAGCCCTCGGGGCTGCTCTATGGGTAGCCATTCTTTTCTTCCTTTAATTCTCTGATAAGCTTGCTTTCACTTTTCTCCGTGGACTCGCCCTAAATTCTTTCTTGCACGAGATCCAAGAACTCTCTCTTGGGGTCTGGATCGGGACCCCCTTCCTGTAGCACTCTGAAGAGTACTTGTGTCCTGTCTGAGCATTTCCTCAGTGTACACTTCAGGATGTGGAAGTATACATTGTTAAGGTCCTGTGTGCACACTGGCAGGTTTCCCTTCAGAAAAGGCACACCAATCTGCACTGCCACCCAGACAGCCTGTGTGGGAACAGCAGCCATTCGTGGCATCAGAGGAGACAGAATCCCCTCTGATGACACACTCAGGCGGCATGTGCACCCCCTTGTTCTCTAGGTCCCAGCCATACTGGGAGAGACATGACCGGTGGGATTTCCCAGGAAGCTGACCCGTGGAGCAGCACGGGAAGCACCCTCCTGCTGCTAACGTGCAAAACGGGACACAAGCTAAGCATGGGTACTTTAGTCAAGAGGTACAGCTCCACCTGGGACCTGGGGACTCAGCCTAGAAGCAGACATAAAACTCTGAAAAAACTGTAATCCCAGCTACTCAGGAGGCTGAGATGGGAGGATCACTTGAGCTAAGGAGTTCAGGCTGCAGTGAGCTGTGGTCACACCTGTGCACTCCAGCCTGGGTGACAGAGCAAGACCCAGTCTCTAAAAAAAATAAAGATGATCATAAAAAATCTGAAAAAAAAAAAAAAATAGAAATCTGGGGCAGGGAGGGCAGCAAAATACAGCCCACTGGCAAACAGGCCCACGATTTGTGTTTATAAATAAAGCTTTATTGGCACACAGCCACAGCCGTTCATTTATATATTGTCCACAGCTGCTTTGGTGCTAGAACAGTGGAGTGGTAACACAGATCATAAGGACTGAAAAGACTAAAGTATTTACTCTCTGGCCAGGGACATTTGCTGACCCCGATCTAGAGTGTATGGAGCTAAATTAGCATTCAAGAGTAAGAGTGAAAGAACATCATTTTCAGATGTCCAAGCAGTGTACTCCCCACAGATCTCACTGAAGACATTGCTATTGCACTTCAGCAAGAAGGACATTAAAGCCAGGAGAAAATAGTAAAATGTGAAGTATAACAGGGACCATATAATCACCTCAGCTGCAAGCTCAGCATCCCCCTTCCAAAGCTGCCTGTATCCGGTGACTGAGGGAGGTAGGGGACGGAAGCCCAGCCCTCTCAGGCACATGGGGGCGTTCTGATGGGTCTCCACTCCAGATTCCACCCTACCCTAGGCTGGCAGAGGCATGGAATCTCTTCCTCTGCCCAAGCCTGCTGCACTTCCCTTCCCTCCGCAGTGGATAACCCGCGGTAACAGCTTGCATCCGAAGCCCCATCTCAGCAGCCACCCTCGGGGAACCCACCTTGCAGCACACACTGTCGAAGTCTTTGGTAAAGGGAACTGGGGTTTTATTCTTAGTGTGATGCAAAAGCCACTGGCAGGTTTTGGGCAAAAAAGAGCCAGGATCTGATTTATTATTTTGTACGACAACTTGAGCTGCTTTGTAGAGAATCTATTGGGAGGTAGAGAAAGTTCAAGTGTGGAAGTAGGGAAGAGATAAGAGCTTGGTGTACTCATCCAAGTGAGAGGTATCGGTGGTGTGGAGTAAGGCAGTAGATAGGGATGTGACAGAAAATGAGGTATACTGGATATATTTTGAGCAGCGTGCCCTTAAATACTGGGAGCCTACTGCAAGCAACATACGAAATGCCAAAAGTTTCAAGTCAACCTCATTAAAGACAGGAACAAGGGGCCGGGCATGGCGGCTCACACCTGTAATCCCAGCACTTTGGGAGGCCGAGGTGGGTGGATCACCTAAGGTCAGGAGTTTGAGACACGCCTCGCAACATGGTGAAACCCTGTCTCTATTAAAAATACAAAAACTAGCTGGGCGTGGTGGCGGGCGCCTGTAATCCCAGCTACTCGGGAGGCTGAGGCAAGAGAATTGCTTGAACCTTGGAGGCAGAGGATGCAGTGAGCTGAGATCATGCCACTGCACTCCAGCCTGGGCAACAGAAGGAGACTCCGTCTCAAAAATAAATAAATAAATAAATAAATAAATAAATAAATAAATAAATAAAAATATAAATAGATAAAGACAGGAACAAGGCAACGAGGGCCACCATCACTGCTAAAATTCAACACCAACTCAAGGTAAATGCAGTGAGACAAGAAAATGAAATGTGAATAATAGAAAAGAAGATGCAGAGAAGCCACGGCTGACAGTGCAGTCCCTGAAAAATAAAGTTATGCTGACTGAACACAATTTGAAATAAGAAAGGAATTCAGCAAGGTCTGGCAAGACTGGGAGTTTCGGGGCTGATTAAGGAAGAGGTATGACCATGAGGTGGCGCTGGCACACCGTGAGCTTCCTTTGGGCTGCTTTTTGACAGCTGGGACACTTTCCAGAGAAGACAGCACTGGGCCACACCCAGAAGGGAGGGAGGGCAAGGGGACTCCGGGAGAAGGGACTCTGTGAGGGCTTACCTATCTAGGTGAATCATCTCTGGGTCAGAAACCTCCAAAGGGCAGCAGCCATTTGAAGTCTTGACCTCTCTGTAGCCCCTTATCTGTGGCTGACAGATGTTGGGTGCCGTGTGGTGGAATGGGGCAGACTGTGCAAAGCTGGCAGGCTCTAAGTGGCTAACAATATGCTTCTCTGGGCTATATTTAATGCAAATGGATGTGTGAAAATTTGAGTTTGCTGCTGGCTGGCTTTGAGCTAACAACCCCAGCCTGCTGTGAAGAAGTGAAAACATGGGGCCAATATGCAGGGCCCACTTTACCCCTTGGATATAACAGAAGGTGACCAGGTATAAAGTCAGCATATAAATACCAAAAGGGTTCCGACACCCAAGCAACGGCCAATGTGAGACGTAATGGAGCATCCCATTCACCAAAGCCACAAAACCCACATAATACCTGGGATAACTCTAAAGAAAAAGACGTGCAAGAACACAGCAAAACCTTTTCTAAAAACCTTTTAAGAAGACAGGAATAAAAGGAAATGATATCATTTTTCTGGAAGAGATGATTTGATATTATAAAGGTGCTAATGCTCCCCCATTAATCTATACGTTTAATCCTATCACAGTCAAAATTCCAACAGATGTTCGTGGCAGTGAGAAACCAACCCTAAAGTTCACCCAAAAGAGAAAAAGGAGTTTAAGATTTGTTCAAGGTAGAAAAAAAAGAGAGAAGTAAGCAGAACCAAGACATTTGGTTTTAATGACGAAAAAGGAAGCAACCTAAATATGTTCATCAGTAGGGAAATGGTTAAATAAATTAACAGTTTGCTATTAAAGAATGTATTCACCAGGCACAGTGGCTCACATCTGTAATCCCAGCACTTTGTAAGGCCAAGACTGGAGGATCCCTTGAGCCTAGGAGTTCAAGATCAGCCTGAGCAACAGAGCAAGACCCCTTCTCTTCAAAGAATGTACAAACTATGACTGGAAGCAGAGAGCCAAATCATGAATGAACTTCCATTCACAATTGCTACAAAGAGAATAAAATACCTAGGAACACAGCTAACTAGGGATGTGAATGACCTCTTCAAGGAGAACTACAAACCACCCCTCAAGGAAATCAGAGAGGACACAAACAAATGGAAAAACATTCCATGCTCATGGATAGGAAGAATCAATATCGTGAAAATGCCCATACTGCCAAACATAATTTATAGATTCAATGCTATTCCCATTAAACTGCCATTGACATTCTTCACAGAATTAGGAAAAAAACTATTCTAAAATTCATATGGAACCAAAAAAAAGAGCCCAAATAGCCAAGACAATACTAAGCAAAAATAACAAAGCTGGAGGCATCACGCTACCTGACTTCAAACTATACTGCAAGGCTACAGTAACCAAAACAGCATGGTAGTGGTACAAAAACAGACACATAGACCTATGGAACAGAATAGAGAAGTCAGAAATAAGACCACACACCTACAACCATCTTACCTTCAACAAACCTGACAAAAACAAGCAACAAGGAAAGGATTCCCTATTTAATAAATGGTGGTGGGACAACTAGCTAGTCATATGCAGAAAATTGAAACTAGACCCCTTCCTTATGCCTTATACAAAAATTAACTCAAGATGGATTAAAGACTTAAATATAAAACCTGAAACTATAAAAACCCTAGAAGAATATCTAGGGAATACCATTCAGGACATAGGCATGGACAAAGATTTTATGATGAAAATGCCAAAAGCAATTGCAACAAAAGCAAAAAATTACAAAAGAGATCTAATTAAATTAAAGAGCTTCTGCACAACAAAAGAAACTATCATCAGAGTGAAAGGCAGCCTACAGAATGGGAGAAAATTTTTACAATCTATCCATCTGACAGAGGTCTAATATCCAGAGTCTACAAGGAACTTAAACAATTTACAAGAAAAAAACAAACAACCCCATCAAAAAGTGGGCAAAGGACATGAACAGACACTTTTCAAAAGAAAACATTCATGCAGCCAACAAACGTATGAAAAAAAAAAGCTCAACATCCCTGATCATTAGAGAAATGCAAATCAAAACCACAATGAGATACCATCTCACGCCAGTCAGAATGGCAATTATTAAAAAGCCAAGAAACAACAGATGCTGGCAAGGCTGCAGAGAAGAAGGAACACTTTTACACTGTTGGTGGGAATGTAGATTAGTTCAACCATTGTGGAAGACAGCGTGGTGATTCCTCAAAGGTCTAGAACCAGAAACACCATTTGACCCAGCAATCCCATTACTGGGTATATACCCAAAGGAATATAAATCATTCTATTATAAAGATACATGCACATGTATGTTCACTGCAGCATTAGTCACAATAGCAAAGACATGGAATCAATCCAAATGCCCATCAATGATAGACTGGGTAAAGAGAATGTGGTACATATATACCATGGAATACTATGCAGCCATAAAAAGGAACAATATTGTGTCCTTTGCAGAAACATGGATGGAGCTGGAAGCCATTATCCTCAGCAAACTAACACAGAAACAGAAAACCAAACACCACATGTTCTCACTTATAAGTGGGAGCTGAATGATGAAAACACATGGACACAGGGAGGGGAACAACACACACTGGGGCCTGTCGGGACTGGGGAGCAAAGGAAGGCACAGCATCAGGAAGAATAGCTAATGGATGCTGGGCTTAATACTTAGGTGATGGGTGGATCTATGCAGCCAGCCACCATGGCAGACATTTACATATGTAACAAACTTGCACTTCTTGCACACATATCCCGGAACTTAAAGTAAAAGTTAAAGAAAAAAACTACAGCAGCTAATTACTTGCTAAGCAATTTGAAAAAAACTACAAAATGAAACTAAAAACTTTCCAAAAACAAAAAAAGAGAGAGAAAGAAAGAAAAAGAAAACTATGGCTGGGCGAGGTGGCTCATGTCCGTAATCGAGCACTTTGGGAGGCCAAGGAGTGCAGGTCGCTAAATACCTGGAGTTCGAGACCAGCCTGGCCAACATGGTGAAACTCCACCCCATCTCTACTAAAAATACAAAAATTAGACAGGCGTGGTGGCGCGTGCCTGTAATCCCAGCTACCCCAGGGGCTGAGGCAGGAGAATTGCTTGAACCTGGGAGGTGGAGGTTGCAGTAAGCAAAGATCATGCCACTGCACTGCAGCCTGGGCGACAGAGCAAGATGCTGTCTTAAAAAAAAAAAAAAAAATTGGCCGGGCAATGTGGCTCAGGTCTGTAATCCTAGCACTTTGGGAGGCCGAGGTGGGTGGATCATCTGAGGTCCAGAGTTCGATACCAGCCTGGCCAACATAGTGAAAACCCATCTCTACTAAAAATACAAAAAAAAATTAGCTGGGTGTGATGGCACATGCCTGTAGTCCTAGCTACTCAGCAGAATCACTTGAACCCAGAAGGCAGAGGTTGCAGTGAGCTGTGATCATGCCACTGCACTCTAGCCTGGGTGACAGAGCGAGACTCTGTTTCAAAAAGAAAAAAAAATTTTTTTAATCAAAAATTTAAAAATAAAAAAAATACTTAAAATTAGCCAGGCGTGGTGGCACACACCTGTGGCCCCAGCTACTCAGGAGGCTGTTGTAGGAGGATCCCTTGAATCCAGGAGGTCAAGGCTGCAGTAAGCCAAGATCACGCCACTGCATTCCAGCCTAGGCAACAGAGCAAGATCCTGTCTCTTAAAAAAAAAAAAAGAATGTATATGGAAATAAGTTTTTTAGAGGGCAACTGTAGAACACTGAAATAGTAGGAAGCCATTTTTATAAAACCAAAGTGATCTATCTACGTGTGTGTATGTGCATATGTGCATACGCATACATGTGGACGCCTAGGAGCACATGTGGAAGGAAGGACACATCAGCACCAGGGCAGGCAATGGGACTCTCACTCTATGCTGTTTGGATTTTCACAAGAAGGTATTCATTTACTACTTGTGCAATTGGAATCGTCCTTCTGAATAATGCAGAAGATTCTGCCCTGGTTCTAATATGGCTGGTCTTTCTAACAGACCTGCCCAGCCATGGCAGGAGGTCAAGACACACGTTTTCTTCCCATCTCTTTCCACTCTGTGCAGTGGGACCTTAACCGCTTCCCTCACCTCGCTGATACCTCAGTGACATACCTGGCTGACACTCCACCCATCCCTGTCTGCAGAGGGTGATGAAGCCCCACCTTACACCCCAGTCTCACTCCCACCTTGCAGAGCTGCTGCAGGGCTGAGATCATGAACCTGGAGGGCTCAGCCCAGGGCCCAGCAAGCAAACCCAGCTCCACTTGCAGAGACTGCTCTTCTCACTTGCGCCACTGTTGCTGAAGTTACTACCGTCGCCTCACGCAAGATAATTGTGAGATTCCAGGGGCCGCAGCCCACAGGCAGTGTGGTGTTTGTGGCTGCCCTGATCTCTGTCATTGCCCATTGATGCTCGGCAGCTCATTCATCTGCCCGCTGGCCCTCCTGCATGCAGGTAAGCTGGATCCTCCTCGGTGCCTGCAGCCTGGGTGGTCGGTGGTACCAGGTGTGGGGCCAGCCCAGCCCGGCCGTCCACAGCTGTGCATCCTCTGGCCACAGCTCTGCTTCACCCCCTCGTCTAGAAAACCCTTGCAGGGACCCAGTGAAAGAGGCCCACTGTGGGTGTCAGCGTGCTCTGATGACACGAAGGACAGGAAAGTATGTACTGGAAAGAGCTTGGGGCGTGACCCCACCACCCACCCTAGTCTGTCAACTGGGGTTAGGATGCCTGCCGCAGGTGTGGCTGTTAAGACTTATTTTGGTGAAGGCCATCAGCTGTAAGTGACAGAAGCTCAACCCAAACCAAGGGAAGCAAATGAAGCCAATTTGTAGTTGGTTTTTCAGTGCTGGGGCAGAGCTGGAGGCGCCTTGCACGAGTGGAGCAGAGGCTGGCAGAGCCAAGGGCTTGGTACTGGCACCAGCACTGAGGACTTCCAGGGTGTGTCTACAGGACCCTTTGTCTTGTCTCCCCTGCCTTTCAGCAGCAGCGAGGCTACCTCTGTGGGGGAGGGGGCAGAGAATACAGGGGCTGGGGTGGGTGCCCTTCCCACCCAGGGGACCATGGCAGGGACAGCTGCTCTTCCCAGCCTCCACATAGCCTTTCCAGGGAAGGAACCGACTGGCCTTGCCCAGGTCACATGCCCAGACCTGGCATCAATCACTGTCACCAAAGGCTGGGCTTCCTTAAAAGGCCTGGGTCCCAGGCACAGCCCTCAGCGGCAGGGGGCATAGAGGAAGGGAGTCAAAGCACATGCTGGGGAGTGAAAACACACTAACAAAACCAAGCAAAACAATGACCAACAACAGAAAACGACCACGCTGGCTGCAAGACCCACTGCACTAGGGCGTGTGATGCCTGGAAGAGGCCCAGGCACACAGTAGGTCTCAACAATGCAGACCGGCACCGTGACGGAGAACTGGCAAATGGGGTTCTCTCCCTCCCCGCCACCACTCCCACCACCGTCACCACGGCCACCACTCACCAGCAGTAAACTGTCCTTAAAAATGCTTTAAAACATTAGTCATGGTTTCCAATCCAACTTTTGAGAAACAGTATTTGGACCACGAGTGTGTGCTGCACACTCCAGGTGCTTCTGCTTGCAGATGTGAGGTTTGGAGCTGCCCACCATGCAGCGTGCAGTGGGGCAGTGCACAGGGGCCAGCAGACAGTGGCACAGCGCACGGGCCAGCACGCAGTGAGGCAGCGCACAGGGGCCAGCGCACAGTGAGGCAGCGCACAGGGGCCAGCGCACAGTGAGGCAGCACACAGGGGCCAGCGCACAGTGGGGCAGCGCACAGTGAGGCAGCGCACAGGGGCCAGCGCACAGTGAGGCAGCACACAGTGGGGCAGCGCACAGGGGCCAGCGCACAGTGGGGCAGCACACGGGGCCAGCGCACAGTGGGGCAGCACATGGCAGCAGCACACAGGGGCCAGCACACAGTAAGGCAGCGCACCAGGGCCAGCACACAGTGGGGCAGTGCACAGGGGCCAGCGCACAGTGGGGCAGCGCATGGGGGCAGGGGAGCACACAGCGCAGGAGCAGTCAGGCTGTGGGCTTCTCGGATAAGTGACAGGGCTCAAGGTCAGTCACAGGGTGGGTGGAGGGGCTTCTCCCTGGAGGCCTGGGTCAACTTTCGGTTTGCCTCTCTGCAGGGCATCTGGCTTTGCTTCTGTTGCAAGGGAAATTTCATTTCCAAATTTCCTTTGGAAAATTCCCTTAGAGGGTGTGTTTTCTAGGTTGCCTAAGAGGAAGCAGTCAAATCCAGGACACAGCTATCACTGGAAACCAGGGCGGTGAGAGGCGAAGCTTGGATCTCGTCTGCGCAGACCTCCAGAGGCCTGCCCTCACGTGCCTGCCCATTCGGCAGCCGGAGCTGCTGAGACAGTGGAAGACAGAGCGGACCTCTGCCCCATGCTGCTGATCCTCCACTGAGGAGGCCTCCAGACACCAGCCGCTGGGGAGATCATCCATAGTGACGCTCTCCACCGTGGAGAGGAGTGGCAGGTGGAGAAAGGGCTGGGCTGTGGGCACAGCCTGCGGGGAGGTGGCCATCACACACCCTGGCCACAAAATCCTCCAGTACAGAGGTAGCATCTAAACTTCCCCAAGCCCAGAAGACTCCCCAACTTGGGGATGCACAGAAACGAGGCCCTGGAAGACATGGCCCAGGGTCCACACCGCCGTAGCAGGGGGCAGGTGCTGTGGTAACGAGGAAGTCTGTTCTCATCTCGCTCCATTCAAATACACTTTTGCCAATCCAAGACACACAAAGACGCTTTAAGAAAACAAACGGGGCTGGGCGTGGTGGCTCACACCTGTAATCCCAGCACTTTGGGAGGCCAGGGTGGACAGATCATTTGAGGTCAGGAGTTCGAAACCATACAAAAATTAGCCAGGTGTGGTGGTGGGCGCCTGTAATCCCAGCTACTCAGGAGGCTGAGGGAGGAGAATCGCTTGAGCCCAGGAAGCGGAGGCTGCAGTGAGCAGAGATCGTGCCACTGCACTCCAGACTGGGCAACAGAGTGAGACTCCATCTCAAAAAAAAAAAAGAAAAAGAAAAAAAAAGTTTTCTGTTAAGTTGTTTAAGAGCTGGGCAAAATGATAGGTTTCAATTTCCCCCAGAATCAGGGCACAGGGATGAAACCCACACTCGGGACAGTAGGAGTGGGGGAATTTGGGCGGGAGTCAGAAAGGTCGACCATGGTGCTGAGTCTTGGAGGCTCCCACCCCATCCCACCCCTGCCTGAGCCTTGGGTGACAGAGGAATGGTTGGGGGCCAGAGAGGCTGGGGTCTTCCAGGGGCAGAAAGGACTTGGGCCTCTGCTCAGAAGAGCTGCCCCTGCAGGGGCAAGGGAGAGAGGTGGGGCAGGGCAGGTCTAAGAAAGGCCCCGGCCACACCCGTCCTGGCCTTCCCTGGCCCTGGGCATGGTGGAAACCGTCCTCCCTGACACCCAAGCATCTTTAGTGGGACATTCCTTTCTCAAGAATGCAGCGTGGGGCAGGACTTCTCTTCAGGGTTTGGTCAGCTGGCCCTTCCTGCCTCAAGGCTGACTCATGGCATCGGTTATGCCCACGTCCTAATCCCTGGCACCTGTGAATGTCACTCTATCTGGCAAAGGCACCGTGCAAAGGCAATTGCATGAGGGCTTCTGAGAGGCGGAATCCGTCCTGATCCTGTGGGCAAGTCCTACTGAGAAGGAGCAGGAGGGGCAGGGAGAAGGCCATGTGAGGATGGAGAGAGAGACTGGAGCGATGGAGGAAGGGGCCATGAGCCACAGCAGACAGGCACCACCTAGAAATTACAAAAGGCAAGGAAACAGATTCTCCCCTGAAGCCTCCAGAAGAAGAAAGCCCTGCCGACACCTTGACATTAGCCCAGCGAGGCTGATTTCAGACTCTGACCTGCAGAACCATGAGAGGATAGAATGTTTATTGCTCTGAGCCTCAGTTTGCTCATCTGTTACAGCACCCATGGAGGTGCCCACGTGGCCGCGTCTCTGCACTGCGGATGCTGCAGGCGGGGCTGGCAAAGACCTGGGCTCCAACCCTGGCTCCAGCACTCACTGGCTGTGGACGACAATGGCTCAGGTCACCTTTCTGCACCTCAGTTTACTGACAGTGAGGTGGGAAGAATGAGCACTGGGCCCCCTAGACTATGGGGGTGTCAGATAAGTGAACAGGACCCCTCCAGTCTCATGGGCTACTGAGGGAAGGCAATGAGATCCCATTAGTGAGGGGGCCCAGGAAAGTGGGGGTAGAAGGGCCACAGAGGCTTAGGGAGGAGCTGTTGCTAGTGTCCCCAAGCATTCATTCTCCCTTCATCTGCAGGAACAGAATTGTCAGCAGGGAGTGGACCCTTGGGAATAAAAACTACATTTCCCAGCATCCTTTGCAGCCAGGTGTGGCATGTGACCACATTTTGCCCAATAGGATATAAGGAGACAGCTGCATTGCTTCCCTGCCCTTCTGCCCACTCCTGTCTGGGATGTTGCTGGAGCTCCATGCTCACAGTGAGGTGCAGGCCACACCCTGCGGAGGACAGAGCTGCAGGCTGGAAGGAGCCTGGGTCCCTGATGACCTGAGGCCACAGAGACGTCAGGGAGCCATGGACTGCCGACCCCTGGACTTTTGCATACTGGAGAAATAAACGTCTCTGGCTGAAGTTACTGTTGATGTGGTTCCCTATCCAGAGGGGCTTAGGAACTAGAGGAGCAGCAGGTACGCCAGGCCTCCAGTGGCAAGGGAAGGGGCACAGGGTCAGGAGGCCTGTAAGCCCCAGCCTCAGCCCCAGGGAGCCCCTCCACCCTCAAGCACAGCTCCTGAGAAAGCGCCACACACTGCAAGTCTGCCATAGCACCCACTGCCTGAACACTCGCAATGGTGGTGACCGACGCCACTGATGGTGGTAAGCATCCGGAAAAAGTGCGACAACACCACGAGTGTACTGGCCCGCTGTACCAACGAAGAGACCAGGATTCAGAGAGGCTCCCTTCACCTCTGCCCACCGGCAGACCACAAGGTTAGAGCTGTCACCTCATGATGCCTTTGGCTCCAGTTGTGGCTTTGCGATCAATCCAAGGGCAACGTCAAGGGAAGGTAGTGAGTTCCCCACCCCACTATTTCCTAAACAGGGGCGAGAGAGAGGAACCAGAGGGGAGAAGGGCTAATGTTCTTAAATGATCCTACCATTCCGTTGCCAACATTTCTACAAGCATCCATTATTTTTATAATGAGAAACCTTCCCTCTCACCAATCCTCACCCACAGTGCTTTTCACAGTTCTGACTTTTTTGCTGCCTAATGACGGATTTGACCCACACACAGGAGGGCTCAAATCACAGGCTTGTAAGGAACAATTTAATCAGCTTTTGAGTCCAATTCTCTCTCACATCCATGGGCTGTTAAGACGATCTCCTCGAGCTCCATGAGGTTTGGCTCCTCCTTCCTTCCCTGTCCTTCAGGCCAGCCCAGGCCCACCTCACGCCCACCTCTGCAGCTGCCCTGGCTGCAACAGGGAAGAAATGATCATGCCAACGGCAGGCACCTGAATCACACCTGGATTCCACAAGGTCCAGGCAGCCATCTCTCTCCTTCAAATAGTCTCAGGGAAATGACTGTTAATTAACTTTGCATTTGCTCATTCCCCGTGCAACTCATTATCCCAATTAAACCACCTCTCGTGAAGTCTGGCTCTTTTTGCAGAAAGTTATTTCAAATTATTTCAACTCGAACGTCTGTGGCCCCTTATGCTGCTGTTTTTTCTTACCCAGAACATCATTTTCGGTTTGGAAACAGCATGCAAGGGGGAAGGAGCGGTGGCTCTGCTGCCAAGCTGTCAGTTAACCCTTTTCCAGGCAAGTCTCTTAACCTGGGAACCTCAGTTTCTTCTGCGTGATGGGTCCAGGGATGTTGATTATAGCAACTAAACAAACAGAAGCAGACCAAGAATAAGGCAGGCACAAGGGTGAGAATGGGAACCAAAGGTTTATGATAAATAAACTTGACTACCAAAGTCCAAAATAAAGATAAAATGGGGAGAAAAAAAGTAATGCCTGCCCCACAGGGTTATTATATGGCTGAAGTGAATTAAACTGGGTTCTGCACTCCAGGTCTTACAAGGTCTAAATCAAGGTGGTGGCTGGAATGAACTCTTACCTGGAGGCTCTGGAGGAGAATCCGCTTCCGGGTGCATTCAGGTGGTCCTGAAAGTCCAGCTCCTGGTGACTGCAGACCTGGGGTCCTCATTCCATGGCTGGGGGCCACTCTCTGCTCCTGTAAGTCACTCACACACCTTCTCACACAACCCCTTCCTCCTTCAAACCAGCAATGTTAATTCCAGCCTTTCTCACACATTGAATTTGACCTTCTTTTCTGCTGACAGCTGGAAAAGCTCCCTGCTTTCATTAGGCTCATGAGGTCAAGCCCACCAGATAATCTCTGATCTCAAGGTCAGATGGCTTGGGACTTTCATTCCTTCGTCAAAGTCCCTGCACAGCAGCACCTAGGCTAGTGTTTAACTGAACAGCCAGGGGTACGAATCAGTGGGCCCACCTTTAGAATTCTGTCTGCCACACCCATCATATCGTATCTTTCTAAATTTGCTTCTTTCAAAATTGAATAAAAGGATGAAAATCCACGCCCTCGCCAAAGGATCACAGCAATGCAGCTCATGGCAGCAATCACCCTGCGCTGGACACGTGTGGGTTCTGGCTTCAGCCCTGACGCAGAATCTGGGGTCAGGAGAAATACACAAGAGTTCTGCCTTCCTTTCACCCACATGACCTTGTGCAAGTCACCTAACCTGGCTGAGCCCGGTCCCCTCCTCGCCACAGATGGGCTGATCCACAAGAGGACATCTTTGAAGCACCCAGCACACAGCCTGGTACCCCGGCAGTGCTCAGCTGCTATGAGCACCGCGCCCACGGTCGACAGACTGTCAGACCATCTGCACGACCTTTTTTTCTTTTTAAAAACACCACTCAATCCTTGTTAGGGGCACCACGTGCTGTACAGTCGGCTCTTCCGGCACCCCCAGTCCCTGGCTAGCCCACCCATGCCCATTGCTGGACATGTGCTCAGACGACTGATCCAAGAGTCTTCCATACAGGCAGCTTCACCTCCACGTGAAGATAACTTGCACTGTGGTGCAGTTCCAGACCTCAGGGAGCTACCTCACCAGGTAGGTTCCCAAGAGCAGACTGCCTTTGGAGCAGTTCCTGAAGTGGCCACGAGGTGGCAGGCCTTTCCCTGGCAGATCAGAGAAATCCCGCAGTTCCAGATACAGACACAGGGCAGGGCATGGCCTGGCCTCAGAGGAGGTTCACAGTCCCCAAGGTGGCATCCCCACTGGGACGACCTGTGCTTATCTGTCTTGAGGCACAGCAGCTACAATTCTTCATCAGGATCGGAGCTGCAAGACGCCCATCTGATTCCTTCCGAGCCCCAAAGGAAGGAAATGAACATGTTTCTTTTTTAAATCTCACAACAAATAATGTCTCAGTTCTACAGGTGAGCAGATCCAAGGTTGAAAGCAATGAAGTTACTTGGTCACAGCCAATAAGAAACATGAGATACTGTTTTGTTTTGTTTTTGTTTGTTTTTTGAGACGGAGTCTTGCCCTATTGCCCAGGCTGGAGTGCAGTGGTACCATCTCGGCTCACTGCAACCTCTGCCTCCCGGGTTCAAGCGATTCTCTTGCCTCAGCCTCCCAAGTAGCTGGGATTACAGGTGCCGGCCACCATGCCCAGGTAATTTTTTTCTTTTTTTGTATTTTTTTAGTACAGACGGGTTTTCACCATGTTGGCCAGGCTGGTCTCGAATTCCTGACCTCAGATGATCGACCCGCCTCGGCCTCCCAAAGTGCTGGGATTACAGGCATGAGCCACTGTGCCTGGCCGAGACACTTTTAAATTTTATTGCAGAAAGGCTGGGTGTGGTGGCTCACGCCTCTAATCCTAGCACTTTGGGAGGCTGAGGAGGCCGGACTGCTTGAACTCAGCAGTTCGAGACCAGCCTGGGTAACATGGTGAAACCCCGTCTCTACTAAAAAGACAAAAAATTAGCCAAGCATGGTGGCACACACCTCTAATACCAGCTACTAGGGAGGCTGAGGCATGAGAATCGCTTGAACCGGGAGGCAGAGTTTGCAGTGAGCCGAGATCGCGCCACTGCACTCCAGCCTGGGCAACAGAATGAGACTGTCTCAAAATATATATATAAAATAAAATAAATTTTATCGCAGAAAACTACAAACATATGCAAAAGAAAATCGTCATAACTCCTGTGGCATTCATCACCCAGCTTCAACCGTTACTAACATTTGCCACTTGTGTTTCACCTGTCCTTGAATTTTTTTTCATGGAGAATTTACAAAGCGAATACCAGACATAGGGGCAATTTACTGTAAATACTTCCGTTTGCATCTCTAAAGGTTAGGACATTTTACCCACCAGCCGTTACTGCTCCCTACCAAAAGTATCGATAACTCCCAGTTTTCATCTAATACCCAGCTTTATATTCCAATTTCCCCCACCTCTCAAATGCCCCGTTTAAGCTAGTTTATTCTATCATGATCCAAATAAGTTCCACACATTCCATTCAATGACGTCTTTTAAGCTCATTTATTCTCTAATAGTTCAGTTCCACTTTCTTTTTTTTTCTCCAGGCTCGAATTAATTATATTATCATCATAATTATACTATTATCTTAATTATTGGTATTAATTGACACGGTCATTTGTCCTGTACAACATCCCACATTTGGGGTTTAGCTGTTTGCGTCTTTCTGCAAGGGGCATATTACCTGGCAAACAGTAGGTATTAATCAGCATGGGTTGAATGGTTTCAATAGCAGAAAAGCAAAAGAATAAAGGTTTGGTCCTTTACTCAAGTGGTCCTACATTCACTAATGTAACAAGCAGGCAAAACTCCACTTGAGAAGCCACCAGCTCGCGCCCTGGGATCCTGGGGAGGGCACGGGCTACAGCCCTCAGATCTTGGCCGCCAGAACTGCACTCCAGGCCACGCGGTGCTGAAGCGGGAGCCAGGCCCTATCTCCTGCGGGAACCCCGCTTGGGGGCCGGCACCGGGGCCATAAGAACACGCGGCCCCTGCTCTCCCAGCACCTCTGTTCTTGGGGGTATGCGCTACAGCAGCACGGACCTCGGTCAGGTTATGAAAACGTGTGCATTTATGAGCTTTAGTTGTGCCCCAATGTTTTCTATACGCTGTTCTTAGTCTGTTTTTCGTGTTTTGAGAAAACTGAAGATAACAGAAACGTACAAAACACACGCCCATATTCCCATCATCCAGCATCAAAACCGCCAACATTTCGTCCCATTTGTTTCCCGGGTTTTGTTTCCTGTTTCACCAGAACTCACTGGTGGAGACGGAGAACCCAGTGCCTTCTCTCCGCCTCGGGCGCCTGGAGAAGCAGCTTCGGGGTCGGGGCGCCTTCCCAAGCGGTTGCCTCCGCGGTTATTTCTCAAGCAACTACGTCGCCGTTTGGGTGGCGCTCGCGCCGAGACTTCATTTTCATTTAGCAAACATGGAGTGCTCCGCGCCGCTCTGGAGCCGGGGTGTGAGGGTGAACAGGGCTCCCCACGCTCGTTCCCAGAGCAAAGGAAGGCCCGCGGTGTCAGCGCAAGGGCGGGTGCGGGCCGGGAAACGACAAGCTGCCTCCGCACTCCTACCCAAAACCCGGCTCTGAAGTCCCTCCCGGCCCGCGACGCGCGCGCCCCACCCCGGCGCTGGCCCCGCCCCCTCGCGCTGCCTCCTCATTGGCTCCTCCCGGCATCGCCTCGCCCACAGGAGGCTCCTCCCAATGCTCACTTCACCTTTCACCTCTTCAGGGCCTCCGGTAAGCCTCAGACCCCGCCCACCGGGGGGTGGGGAAAGATGCTCTTCCGTGACCCACAATTATTGGTGACTATTGCCTGTCCATAACAGGAAAAGCGATTACGGATTGGCTGAGGCGAAGTAGTAGGGCGGAAAAGTGGGTATAGCTGCCTGCACGCACGCTTGGTGCGTGCGCGGCGACGGCGACAGGCAGTGGCAGTCATGGCGGCTCAGTGCGTGAGGCTGGCGCGGCGCAGTCTTCCTGCTTTGGCGTTGTCTCTCAGGTAAGGGGCACTTGGTCTCCCTGGGCGGAGGTGGCAGCGCGACCTCCCGCTCCGATGGGGGCCTTTCCCGGCCCCGGGGCCTCCTTCCCGGCCTCGGCCCCGGAGCTGGGCATCTCCGGGCTCGCGGTTCCCCGCCGCGGGACGCGGACCGCCCCGCTGGGGCCTGCTCTGCTGCCAGGCTGCCAGCTCAGGGCTTGGGAAGCGTGGAGCGGGCGGGCGCCGTGTCAGGAGGAGAGGACCGCAGCGCGGGGGGCGTCTGGCTCGGAAGGTACGGTGGCCCACGTGCGCGTGTGGTCCAGGGCCTGCGGCGACGCCTCGCGCGCATTCACGGTCTCGGCGCTCACGGGCGCAGAGGCAGCCGCAACTTGTGCGGTTGAAGAAGCGACCAAAGAAGCTCGAGCTTTGTCCAAGGTCACGCAGCGAGGCCGAGCCTGGCCGGGTGTGCCCTGGGCAGGAGCTGTGGTTACTCATTTCCGTGCCGCAGCTCGAGGCCGGGGCCACGGCGGTGCTCGGGAAACTTCGTGTCGCAAGGTGCGTGTTGCCCGTTCACGGGCTTTTTCCACTCGACCTCGAATTCCTTCACTCCGCCTTCTCCAGCGTCTGAGGTCAAAAGAGTAGTCGAACCTGTGCTGCTGCTGGGCGAAGAGTTTGTTTAGACAAGGGCACATTTCGGGCCTGAGGGCCACGAGACAGTGCCCCCCTTTTTTTTTTTTTTCCCTCAAATCTGCCCCTTCTGCTTTTTGAAAGTTCTACTTTAGAAGTTAGTATGGCAAGTACTTGCTGGAGGAAGTGCCTAGAACCAAGTTGTTGATTAGAGAAGCCACTGAGGGCCAAATTGGCCAAAAGCTGGGCAGTGAGATGTAGTTCTTCCCTGAAGGAGAGCCGGCAGGTGAGGTGAAGATCACTTTCAGTCTAGGTGATTAAGGGGTAAGTGCTAGCTTAATAAATTATATCTTAAAAACACAGGAGCCAAGAGCAACGACCCACGTGGAATACTTGAGTAAAAAGACTTTGGGCAAGTAATTGGTGGTTTTGTATTGGAATTAATTGCCAGGAAAGTGACCACCAAGTCAGCATCATTTCTGTCTCTAGAATGGTAGTTTTGTGGAAAGATGCTCAACTAGGGAAAGGCAGGAGAGCTGACTGGTAGTCATAGCTCTCAGAGTAACTAGGCTTTCTGAGACTCAGTTTCCCTCTGCAGAACGAGATGGCCCCGGGTGTGGGTCCTGTTGCACATTCCTGGCCACACTTTGTGTTGGCTGTGCTTCGGAAAGGGGTCTGTGAAGAGCTGACCTGCAGAAAGGCTGGTGGCTGTCACACCCCCAGGCAGAACAACTGGAGAGGAAGGTGGGCTTCACAACAGTACACTCAGTTTTTATTTAAATTCTTAGCTTTTTAAATTCACAAGAGTAAAAATATAAAATGGTCATCGCTCTCCACCCCCATGGCAAAACTGTAATGGATGCTTCCACTCCACTTCTTTCCACAGATCTAAGATATTAATAAGTACACAGGATTTCTAGTTTGTCTTTACAAAAATAGGATCCTGTTTTGTGTATTTCTCTGTAAGTTGCATTTCTTAACAGAACATCCAAAGTGTATCCAATAAATGGCAGTTTAACTCATTTTTAGGAGCTGCATAATATTCCAGATTGTGTTAGCAAGTTTATTCAACCATTTGCTCGCTGGCAAACATTGTTTCCAACTTGTCGCTCCGCAGTGCTGCAATAAACAGCCTTGACTGAGTTCTGTGTGCTGGCAGCCTTCGCCTTCCTATTCGTTGAAGCAGTTTTAATCTGGGAAGAAAATTGAATGTAGCTTATTCTCAGATAGGACTGTGGCCTAATTTAAAAAGAGGTCCTGGCCGGGCGCGGGCGGATCACGAGGTCAGGAGATCCTAGACCATCCTGGCTAACACAGTGAAACCCCGTCTCTACTAAAAAAATACAAAAAAATTAGCCGAGCGTGTTGGTGGACGCCTATAGTCCCAGCTACTCGGCAGGCTGAGGCAGGAGAATGGCGTGAACCCGGGCGGCGGAGCTTGCAGTGAGCCGAGATGGCACCACTGCACTCCAGCCTGGGTGACAGAGCAAGACTCCGTCTCAAAAAAAAAAAAAAAAAAAAAAAAAAAGAGGTCCTCTGGTCCTGGTGAAGAAATCTAGGTTTTAAGGCTTTATTTTATCATTCGTTGATGGCTTTGTGACCTGGGCTTATCACTTGGTCTTGGTCTATTTCACCGGTACATATCCCATGCTTTCCTGTCTTCATGCCTTTGTCCAAGCAGTTTCCTCTTCCTGAAGCTGCATCTATCCCATTGTCCCACCTCTGATCCCTTTTTCGTAACTCTTACCTATCCTACAAAGCCTTTCATGGTTTTCCCTTCCCCAAGCTAGGTATCTCCTTCTACTCTGAGCCTCCCAAAGCACAAAGCACTTAGTTCCCTTTTTTTTTTTTAATCACTTTTTTTTTTTTTTTTTGAGACAGAGTTTCCCTCTTGTCGCCCAGGCTGGAGTGCAGTGGCGCGATCTCAGCTCACCTCAACCTCCGCCTCCCTGATTCAAGCGATTCTCCTGCCTCAGCCTCCCAAGTAGCTGGGATTACAGGCATGCACCACCACGCCCGGCTAATTTTGTATTTTTAGAAGAGACGGGGTTTCTACATGTTGGTCAGGCTGGTCCCGAACTCCTGATCTCAAGTGATCCACCTGCTTTGGCCTCCCGAAGTGCTGGGATTACTGGCGTGAGCCAGCGAACCTGTCTTAATCACTTTTAAATCACAAATTACTGTTCTTTGTGTTTAGATACCTTTTTTTTTGCAAGATCTCTGCTGGGTCTATCTTTGTCATCAGGATCAGCAGTAGGCCGGCCTCACTCTAGTAGTAGCTATTCCATAAGTACGTGGTTAGGTCTGGGCAGACTGTCTCAGTCACCTTAGAATGGAAAGAGGAGGTTAGTACTGTTCTGTACCAAGTACTGTAACTTGGCACATTGACATGTAAGTTTAGGCATGTACTTACAGAAGATCTTATAAAAAAGACAGGCACAGTGGCTCATGCCTGTAATCCCAGCACTCTGGGAGGCTGAGGTGGGAGGATCACTTGAGCCCAGGAGTTCGGGGTTACAGTGAGTTATGATTGTGCCACCATACTCTAGCTTGGGTGACAGCGAAACCCTGTCTCTAAAAATACATGGAGAGGCCAGGCGCGGTGGCTCACACCTGTAATCCTAGCACTTTGGGAGGCCAACGCGGGCAGATCACTTAAGGTCAGGATATCAAGACTAGCCTGGCCAACATAATGAAACCCCATCGCTACTAAAAATACAAAAATTAGCCGGGTGTGGTGATGGGCAACCGGGGAGGTTGAGGTGGGAGTATCCCTTGAACCCACGAGACGGAGGTTGCACTGCACTTCAGTCTGGGTGACAGAGCAAGACTCTCTCTCTCTCAAAAAAAAAGAAATACATATAGATATAGATTTAGATAGATGTATAGATAGATAGATATAGAGAGAGAGACCAATCCTGTCTCTAAAAATATATATATATGTTTATCTTACATCTAATAAAGGCACATTGTATATGACTTACAGCTTTTATATTTACTAATATAGCTTCTATATGTCACGTACAGTGTGCCTTTATTAGATCTAACAGAAATGTTTTCTCCCCAAGTAATAGTAAATAGTTTGAAGCTATTTTAAGTTTCTAAAGTCATACATGTGACTTTAATAAGCACAAAAACTAAGTCTTCGTTTCTCACGTGTGGACTTCCCTGTAGGCCATCTCCCCGGTTGTTGTGCACAGCCACGAAACAAAAGAACAGTGGCCAGAACCTGGAAGAGGACATGGGTCAGAGTGAACAGAAGGCAGATCCTCCTGCTACAGAGAAGACCCTCCTGGAAGAGAAGGTCAAGTTGGAGGAGCAGCTGAAGGAGACTGTGGTGAGGACTGTGAGGCTCCTGTTGGGGCGGGCTCGGCTGAACTGTTTCTCTCCTGGGCCGCATAAAGGTTCCAGGTTTCATTGGTGACAGACTAAAGCCAGAGTTAAGCCGTTGTCCATGGCCTGCAGTGGGCCCAGGTGGCAAGTTACTGCCAAAGCAAAGACTAAAACCCAAATCCTGTGCAACTCTGGTTCTGGCAAGAGAATAATCTTTACACGCTATTATTTGTCATTGAATTAAAACTTAAAATCATCTTTACAAATGAGGAATGCTCAGTATGGTTGTTTAGGCTGGGACTTAGGAGAGGAAGCAGAAAATTGCAAGTACAAGAGTTGGGAGCAGGAGTGTGGTTTTATGTGATGCTCTCATAGGCAGGTAGGAGTTTTATGACTAGTAACATGGATTATTACTCCATGTGAAAACACATAGGTGGCACAAATCAAGTTCTTTAAGGATTTGAGAACGACATCAAACCCTGAGTGCTGGCACCATTCCAGACCCGTTACATATGTTAATCCTGGCTGCCAGGTGTGGAGCCAGGGCTCGAACTAGAACCCCCTGGACTTGGAGCTCTTGCTCCTTGCCACTGCACAGTGATTACCTGAAGACTGAAAATGGATGCAGTATAGAGGCCCCCACAGAGCAACTTAGTAAATGTTAAAAAGAGAAAAGCTAGCTGGGCGCAGTGGCTTACCCCTCTGATAGCACTTTGGAAGGTTGAGGCAAGAGGATTGCTTGAGCCCAGGTGTTCAAGACCAGCCTGGGCAACATAGTGAGACTCCATTTCTAAAAAAAATTAAAAATTAGCTGGGCGTGGTGGTGCACTTCTGTAGTCCCAGCAACCCAGGAGGCTGCGGTGGGAGAATTGCTTGAGCCCAGGAGGTTGAGGCTGCAGTGAGCCGAGATTACACCACTTCAACCTGGATGATAGAGCAAGACCCTGTCTCAAAAAAAAAAAAAAAAAGCTCAGATGAGTGAGCTCACCGGAAGGTGGTGAGACATGAGGAATATACTAGAACTCAGATGATGATTACACAAGGAATGTTTGAACTGAGCCACCTCGGGGTAACACAACATAGCAAAAGATCATGAGTGCAGCTTTTATTAAGCTTTCATTAAGCTGACCTCCTTAGTCACATCTCAAAGGCAGTGATATTACTTCTGTTTTGACTTGTAGTTAGTTACACAGCCATTTTCCAATCAAGCTCGCTTTCCTATGACTTTGTTCCATATTAATATAAATCTCCCGGCCAGGCGCAGTGGCTCACACCTGTAATCCCAGCACTTTGGGAGGCCGAGGCGGTCGGATCACAAGGTCAGGAGATGGAGACCATCCTGGCTAACACAGTGAAACCCTGTCTCTACTAAAAATACAAAAAAATTAGCCGGGCGTGGTGGCGGGCGCCTGTAGTCCCAGCTACTCGGGAGGCTGAGGCAGGAGAATGGCGTGAACCCAGGAGGCGGAGCTTGCAGTGAGCTGAGATCATGCCACTGCACTCCAGCCTGGGCGACATACAGAGCAAGACTCCGTCTCAAAAAAAAAAAAAAAAAAAAAATATATATATATATATATATATATATACATACATAAAAATCTCCCTTTTTTTCTCTTTTAGGAAAAATATAAACGAGCTTTGGCAGACACTGAGAACTTACGGCAGAGGAGCCAGAAATTGGTGGAGGAGGCAAAATTATACGGTACTTTCAACATAACATGGTGTTGATTCCGGAAAGAAGATAATGGGGTGGGGAAGGGGAAGGCCATGCATACGGAAGTGTCAGAGAGCAAGGCTGTGGGGTGGGGGGTCCAGCTGTTGCATCCCCTGCATTTTTTTTTTTATGATGGCTCAACAGCAAAGGTGTCTGGAGGAGCAGAAATCAAGTAGCTGAGACTAGCATGAAGAATTGTAAATAGGTGTGTCCTCCCCCACGCAGAGACCTTGGTGGGAACCTGCAGCAGGTCAGCCTCTGATGCCCATCCCCTTAGCCCTCCGGAAGTAACACTGGCATCACTTCAGAACTCCCAGCATGCTATATGCATTGCCACCTTTGGATGTTTTTGTTACTGTCCTTCCCATTTTACAGTTGAGATCATTGAGGTTTAGTCACCTGCCACACATCACAAAGCTGGTACGTAACCCCAGGCTCCCAGCTCCACAGGCTGGTGTTTGAGTGCTGGCCCTGGATCTCTGCGTGACTGACAGTGGGTATTAGAGATGTGGAACCTAAGGCTCGAGGGAGGGTAAATGGCCTGGCCTGGGTCAGACGGTGAGAGGCCACATGGAAACTAAGAGCCAGAGTTTCTATCGCATTCACAGAGACTGAGGCGCTCATTGAAACACTTTTTTTCCTGGATACTGTGGCCTGTTTCTTGGTATTCCGCCTCTTTTTGTGGTAATGTGCTTTGTTGGTTCTTACCCTTTCCGACCTGTAAATGCCTGGGCTCTTGGGACTCAGTACCAGACCTCTTCTCTCCCCTTGCTGTGCTCCCTGGGTGACTTACACACTCTTACGGGCTTAATGGCATCCACACACAAGTCTCGGCTTCAAACTCGGATCTTCCGAGTTCCAGTCCTCTATATCTTACTGCTTGCTTGACATCTGGGCTTGGATGTCTCAAGGGTATTTTCCCCTCTACTGCACTCCTTTCTTCACATTTTAGTGAATTCTAAATTTAGTAAATTCTGGGTCTCATCCCACAAGTAGCTTTTGAGAGTTTTGTGTTGTTTTTTAAAGTTATTGAGCCATTGGAATTCTGAGGCGATTGATTTGACAAGTTACTAAATAGCCTCCACATCAGGTCAGCAGTGCTCAGTTTGGAATTGCCCTGTGCGGTTGGTATGGAGTGCAAATGATCTTCTTTAACTTCATCCAGGCATTCAAGCCTTCTGCAAGGACTTGTTGGAGGTGGCAGACGTTCTGGAGAAGGCAACACAGTGTGTTCCAAAAGAAGAAATTAAAGACGATAACCCTCACCTGAAGAACCTCTATGAGGGGCTGGTCATGACTGAAGTCCAGATCCAGAAGGTGTTCACAAAGCATGGCTTGCTCAAGTTGAACCCTGTCGGAGCCAAGTTCGACCCTTATGAACATGAGGCCTTGTTCCACACACCGGTTGAGGGGAAGGAGCCAGGCACAGTGGCCCTAGTTAGCAAAGTGGGGTACAAGCTGCATGGGCGCACTCTGAGACCCGCCCTGGTGGGGGTGGTGAAGGAAGCTTAGCTGCTGTTGATGGGGTGGGTGTTTTTAAACTCACTTGATGTAACTCTTAAGGCTGGTTCATTGTTTCTCATCTATGAGTACGTGTGACCTTTTCCCAAACCTTATTGGAAACCTTAAGTAACCAGTGGCTAAACAGAAAAGCCGGTTGCCCAACTGCGTTAATGAACTCTAATTCGGGAGTCTGTTCCCTTTTAGTGCCACGTGTTGAATAGTTCCACATACTTTCAGAAGAGCTCAGCAGGGCCCTGCCTGGTCTCCCGAGCATCATGAGTAACGTGTCTGCTCAGACTCTGCTGACACCAAAGTATTTTAAACAAATAAAAGGTCTTGGGGAATTCTGTTTGGCTACCTGGGCACGCCAGTCTGCACCATGTGTCCCTGCGGCGCGGGAGTGACTGGCGTATTTAGCCCGTCACATTTCATTCGCTGAAGGAAAGGCAAGAGAGTTGAAACATTTTTCTTACTTAAAAAAAATGATCTTTGTGAAGAACATAGTGAGTTCGTTTGTCTTCAGTCAACAGCGGCTGAAACTGACCACTGAGAAATGGGCGTGGGCACTGACAGTTCTCCCCCATTATTTGGCCAGGAATTGAGCTTGGCTTGGCAAAGTTCCTTTTACCCTGTTCTGTTCATCTAAATGCAGACATATTTAAATCATATTCAACTAGTTACTAATGACCTCAAGTTGTATTCCCTGGCAAAATGGACTTTCTCAAAATAGGACTGCACCCTTGGTGTACTTTAAATGTTAATGTTTAATTTAAAATTTTTATTTAAGAGGATTAAAGCCCTAATGTTTATTTTCCTACTTTCTGAAAACAATTTTGTGTCCTCTCATGGAGATCCTTGCCGCTGAGGCAAGCATGGCTTAGCCTTCCCATTCTCTACTCCAGCCCAGAAGCTGTCAGCTTGACACGTGCGTGCGTGCACATTCACGTACACACATATACAGGCTTCTACACAGAAAGGGAGAGCCACACTCCCCCAGTGCAGCTGCAGCCCGTCCGGTAAGAATACGAAACACCCAGGAGCCACAGCAAGGGCACAGGATTTGCAAAATCATCTTGCCAAAGGACTGTTCCTCATTTACATGGTCATCCAGGGCTTAGAAAAAGGCTCAATGATTGGAGTCTGTTACAAAAAAGGAGAAAAGAACCTTTCGCTGCCTTTGCTTCTAGAATTGAAGATACTTGTGAAAGCCATTTGCTGCATAGGAAAGATGGGGCAGTTTATTTCACTTCTAATTTTAAAAGACGCAAGTAATGGTCCCATAATACTTCATCTTGGGATACCATTCCCAAACATGTCCCACCTTTAAGATGCCTTAAGTTAATTTGGTCAGAAACAACTAAAGGCAGCATCGTGTATTGAAGAAAACATGACTGGGAGCTCCAGCGCTGCCTGTTTTCACGCTGTGGGGTTGTGAGTGCATCATCACCCCTGGAGCTCCTGAGTTAAATGGAGGCTAAGAAAAGTAATTTATCAACTCATTTCTGTGAATGTTTGCAGTCTCCTACCGTCTCAACTATAGCTGCAGTTGCTAAAAAGCACTTAACTCGTAACCTAGAGGCAATATAGCTTAAGTAGCAAAATACTTTTTTACAGTAAGCTTCCGTCATCCATAGTCACTATAAGTTGGTTATCATCTGAAATGCTTAGAACCAGAATTGTTTCAAACTTGGGGGTTTTTCGGATTTTGGAATATAGTCAAGCATGGCTTAACCACAGGGATGTGTTCTGAGAAATGCGCTGTCAGGCAGTTTTTCCTGTGAACACCATGTGTACCTACATGTACCTAAAAAACAGGTGGTGGAGCCTCCTCCACACCTAGGCTATATGGTGTAGCCTGTTGCTCTAGACTGGAGGGCATGTTACTGTACTGATACTGTAGGCAACTGTTAACACAATGGTATCTGTGTATCTGAACGTAACATAGTAAAGGTACAGTGAAAACTGTGTTCTAATATGTGGCCCCTCATTGACTGAAAAGAGATTCTCTGCTTGACTATTTGCATTATATTTGCTGGTTAAGTATCCCCAATCCCGAAATCCAAAATGCTCTAAATGAGCATCTCCTTTGAGCACCGTGTAGGCACTCAGAAAGTTTCAGATTTTGCAGCATTTCAGATTTGGGGATACTCAACCTGTAATAGGAAAATGTCTTTAAATTATGTGCATATTTACAGTAGGAATTAAAGATTTGTTTAGCTGAATTCTAGTAGTTACTGGATTTAGCATAATTGCAGCATGAGTCAAGTGTCATGTGTGAGCAGTGAAAACCAGAACTGGAAGTCTCAGAGGCATCTGAAAGTCGGCCTGGCTTCCTGAAAGACTCAGACCCATTTGGCTTTCTCTGGCTGTACTGCTGCTTTGAGGGAGGAGAGCACCTGGCACGAAAGGGTCTCTGCTTAAGAGAAAGCAACTTTAGGTCGGGTGCAGTGGCTCACGTCTGTAATCCCAGCACTTTGGGAGGCTGAGGCAGGTGAATCACCTGAGGTCAGGAGTTCAAAACCAGCCTGGCCAACATGGTGAAAACCCGTCTCTACTAAAAATACAAAAAAATTAGCTGGGTGCGGTGGTGGGCGCATGTTAATCCCAGCTACTTGGGAGGCTGAGGCAGGAGAATCACTTGAATCCGGGGGGGCGGAGGTTGCAGTGAGCCAAGATTGTGCCATTGAAC
The DNA here is from genome assembly GCF_029289425.2 of Pan paniscus. NCBI lineage: Eukaryota > Metazoa > Chordata > Mammalia > Primates > Hominidae > Pan > Pan paniscus. The sequence goes on along the minus strand of NC_073252.2, from coordinate 7,324,491 downwards.
TCCAGCCTGAGCAACAAGGACAAGACTCTTCCCCCCAAAAAAAAAAAGACAAAGCAACTTTAATCTTCTGGAGGAAAAACTGGGTTGATACAAAGTACCAAAAGTATGTCATGTGACAATCTGTATCTGTGTTTGAACTGTAGCTCACCCCTAGCTCTGTGTGGCTCCAAGAAGACATCTGATTTCAGAACCAGAGGTAAGAAGCAAGCGGTGACACTCTTTTGTTCTCAACTTGTTTAATATGGAAAAAGGTCATCAAAACGGTAGGCAGGGTTGCTGTTTTTAATACATTCTTGGGATGTTGGCCATTCAGACAGCATTATTTCAAATAGATGAGTTATCCAACTTTTTTTGACTCAAAGATAGTTTGCTTAGATTTTTTTTTTTGGAGATGGAGTCTTGCTCTGTCACCAGGCTGGAGTGTAGTGGCGTGATCTCAGCTCACTGCAACCTCCGCCTCCCAGGTTCAAGCAATTCTCCTACCTCAGCCTCCCAAGTAGCTGGGACTACAGGCGTGCACCACCACACCCAGCTAATTTTTGTATTTTTAGTAGAGACAGGGTTTCACCATGTTGGCCAGGATGGTCTTGATCTCTTGACCTCGTGATCAGCCCGCCTTGGCCTCCCAAAGTGCTGGGATTACAGGCGTGAGCCACTGCGCCCGGACTAGATTTTAACAAGACCTAATTCCATGGGATTATGGTGGCTAATTTATCATGAGAATTAAATATAAAAATGTGGAGGCTCTGAGCTGCCGACAGAGGTAAGGACTACCGTGACGGGAATAGTCGATGGGCTAACAGGCAGCCAATCACATTACCATTCCTTTGTGACAAAGGGTTAATACTTTAACATAAATTAATTATACATTCATTATGGTGTTTTAAAACAGTCAAGCCTAAATAAATTCTTCATACCATCAAAAAGATATACATACTAAAAACCTGCTTCAGCACAAAGTTTTTCATTTGACAGCTCTTGGCCTGGGCCATACACATTAACAGGGATCTTCTGCTTCTTCAAGCTTAATATAGTACGTCTGGCAATCATTTTATATAAAAATAAAATTAAATTTAAAACCTCACCAAACTAGGATCCTGGTGTTGTAGAAAATCAGGGAGACACCAGAATAGCTAAAACCCATAGTTCTCAAGCAAGCTTACATCCAGTCACCTGGAGGACTCGTGAAAACAGCTCGCTGCACCCTGCCACACACCATTTTGATTCAGGAGGCCAGGTGGGGCCTGCGCGTCTGCATTCTAACAAGTTCCTAGGGGATGCTGCTGCTGGGCCAGGAGCCCCACTTTGAGAACCACTGGGGCTAAGACAACTGTAAAAACTTAGCACCATCTCCATCACTATTCAGTGGTAGACAGCATAAGCTTTCTGTCATCCGCATTTATTCTGCAGGGGACAATGTGGAGGTGGCCCTCATGATACCACTGCTCAGTACTTTATTGTCAAAAGAGAAGTTCTGGGCTTAGCTAAAAGAGCGCTTCTCTGTCAGCATGCAGTATAGTTTACAACTAAAGCCATATACAATATATTTGAAATGTTTTATTTAATGCTGAAAATTTTACCCTAAGGGACAGTAGGATGTGTAAAAAGAAAGGAAAAGGCACAGTAATTAAGTCATCCTTAGAAATGATGAGGTTTTCTTTCTTTCAAATAACTTCACTTTAATGTAACTTCAAGCCCAAACATACTGGGAGGTAAACAGTCTCTTGGTACCTACGGGGCCCGAGAGGCAAGTCAGCCTCCTTGAAGAACGGAGCGCTGGAGTCTGAGCACGCCAAAGACTCTCTTTAAAGCAGGGTCTTGGACCAGAGAACCCTGGGCAGCTGGAAGACAAAAGACTTCCTCAAGTTTCAGGAGGAAGGTACCGTGGACATCCTTGAAAGAGGACCCGAGAGAAAAACTTGTAGGCAGGGCTGGGAAGAAGCCATTTCTGAGTCTGATTCAAGACAGTGACAGAGAGCAGCTTGAGGCTCAGGGCACCACCTGGGCTCCCTCGTGCTCCACCAGAACCACCGCCAGCCAACTGGTCAGACAGCTCTTGCCTGGCTAGTCTGAGGCCTCAGCTGGCACGGGCCTGGCGACACTCTTACAGATGCCTACTAGCCAGGCGGGCATGCTCATATTTTCAGTGGAAAGGTACTTGCAACTGAAGAAAATCCTGAGGAAGCTGACGCCAGAATTCAGAACTCTTAGCCTTGAACTTTGTACAATGGGTTCTTCCAAGTGAAATGCACTCACGTCTTAACAGCAGCACCAAGCAGCCCTGGAAAATGAGCTGGGAGGGCCTGGTGGTCCACACGTGTCCTACGTCCCTCCCACTAACGTGCTTTCCCATTCGTGGGGACGTGGTCACTATGGGAGCCTGCCCAAGGGGCACGGCTCTACCCAAAGTGAACCAGCAGGCTCTGGCCGTATTCAAATGGGGCGCAGGGTCAGCCTCGGGGTTTGGGAACTGCACGCTGAAACTGCTGCCGCCGGTGAAATGGAAGGTCATCTGGTCGCTGTGTTCAACAGATTCCTCTTCAGTTCCCAACAAAATGCCAGCCTGTTGTCCTCTGGCCTGATTTTCCTCATTGGCTACACAGCGGAGGAGTCTGGGCCCAAGCTGCCCCCATGTAAAGTGCCGCGTGCCCGGGGCTGCGCTGGGGTCAGCTGTGGGCAGCGTGGGCTCAGAAAACGGGAGCCTGCAGGCAGCCCCGCCTGAGAAGAGCTTGTGTCACCAGGAAATAGCTGGTGGCTTGCGGGTCCAGCAGGAAAACACTGCTCCTGTCACCCACAATAGCTTTTGTACCAAAGAGAAGAACACTCAAAAGGAAATGATCCAATCTCACAATAAGCTCCCAACTGAACGGGTAAAGGCGGAGCATCATCGCAGTGTATGACTCGCAGGAACTCACTTAAAATACACACATTTGCTTCCCCCATGATCCAATATAAGATTGTTACTATTGCTTCTTTCAGAGGACCATGAAAAGAATTTCTATCTTAAAAAAAGGAACTCCATTTGTTTAAAAAAGAGCAACAGTGGGGAAGCGGCTCCCCTCCCCCAAGTCATTTTGGCTGGCACACTGTCTGAGCATCACTCTGGCTTTCAAAGCGTCTCAGCTTCAAGACGCGTCCCTGGAGATCCAGCCGCTTTCTGTGAGGAAATTCAAAATCCTTTTCTTTAGGACTTTGTCCAGGTAGCTAGGAAGGCGGCTTTTGGAGGGGATTCCTTGCCGCTTCTGGAGGTGGTCTTTAATTATAATAGTCTTCACAGTCACGTAGCGGGCTGGACTCAAGTTTAAAGAGCTGCAGAGCACCTTCTCACGATCTGACAGGAGCTCGAAGCCTGGAAGGTTCTCAATGGCGGCGAACTCGCTGTCTTTGCCGTCCTCCTTTCCCCGTTTGGAGCCGGCTAGGTTTTTGTTCTCCTTCCTCTTCTCCCGTTTATGCCGCGCTGCCTCGTACTCTGCCGACTCTTCCATCTTGGTGATCCCGTTTCGCCGGTACCGCTGCAGTTCTCGGATCTTGGCCCGGAGCATTTTTTCTTTGTGCATGTTTTCAAAAAGGTCATCAAACTCCTTGCATGACATGAACTGGTACAGCGGCCTCAGCTTCAGGCGCAGCTCCTTCTCCTCCTTGGTGATCTTGCGCTTCAGCGCCTTTTCCTTCTCCTTCTTGTCCTTCCCCAGGAAGGCTGGCACCAGATTGTAGTCACGGGCAATGTTCTTCCGCCGCTGTCTCTCTTTCAGCTTCCGCACGTACATGTCCACGTGGGCGCGCTTCAGCTCGATCTCCACGTCGTCGTCATCATAGTTGACAGAGAGCCCGCTGATGAGCGTCTCGGCATCCTGGTCGTACTCGATCTCGTAATCATCCCGCAGCGGCATGTAGCCCAGCTGCTGCTGCTCAGCCACAGAGATGTCCAGCGGGGGCAGCGGGGTGGTGAGGCTGGGTGAGAGGGGGCCTCCGCTGGGACAGGTGTGGTCTGTCACGCGGTTGGGGATGGTGTCGGGGATGCAGGCCTTCCCCAGGTTCCCGTGGATGTACATGCTCACGTAATGCTCCATCACCTCTTGGGGAGTCCGGGAAGCACCAACGTGGGCAGCCATATCTTCCTACGATGACAAAGGGCAGAAGTTAGTTCCACCATCAGGGTGCCAGATTTCGGTTCCGCACAGATTCTCTTCACGTTTTCACAAAGGCTGACCTAGAGTACTTCCTACAGCACCGTTACCCACCCTCCCCAAAGGCATTCAGTCACACACTGTCTTATGAGCTGGGCTCAGGGGAGAGATGACAATGTTGAAGCAACAACACACGCTGATTCTGTACATGAGAAAGTGAAGACCCAGAGAGGCACAAGCTGGCACAAGGTCTTGGGGTGAGCTGGTGGCAGAGCTGAGGCCAGAACCCCTGGCTGAGGTCTGGACTTTGTTCTCATTCCCCACCTGCGACCAGAGGAGCCCACCTGGTACTGCCATAAACCCTGCACTCAGGGGCTATCTGAATGTCCCAGGAGACAGCTGGGCAGGCCAAGGAATGCCTGAACTCGCCTCATTCAGACTAGAAAATGGGCTTGTCCCAGGGTGTGAGGCCAGGCCAAGTCCACGGCACTGCAGGAGGGGACCCAGTTCTACCATGTTGCCGCCCGCTGGAATAGCAAGGGCCAGGACACATCTGTGACACTTGTCCTGGCCGCACACCCATCCTGGCCTTCATGTGCCAGGGGGGCTGGCGTGGCCCTCTCCTAGGCAGTGACTGCAGAAGATGGGCCTGTGGCTCTTCAAGGGAGCAGGCCTTCATTTTTAGCACCTTCCATGGTTAAGTAGCTGGCCGGGAGCCTGCCACTGGCTGAAAGCATTCATCATTCCTACAAGAGGGTAACCCATAAATATAAGGTTTAATGGGAGGAAACTGTATAACTCCCTCAATCTTTTCCTTCTGCCGAGAGGCCTCTTCCTCAAAGTCAACCGCTAAAGCCACTTCAGAAAGTAACTGCCCAAAATGCGCACTCATTCCCTGGCCACCGCCTCTCAGCCACCCAGCCCCCACCTGCCTCTGCCCGCCTGGGTGTGGAACCAGCGCTGCAGCGCTGCCTGCAGCACTGCCAGAGGCCCAGCTGAAACCAGAGGGACCGCCACCCCATCCAGGCTGATGACTATGAGCTGGCGTCTGGGAGAGAAGTGTTCTGGGCTCCAGGAACGGATGGGATCCCACAGCTGGGGCTTCCTCTGGCACACATGCCTGGAGCCGAGGTGCTGGACCCTTCCCCCCCCCGCCACCTGGGGCCCAGGAATCTCCAGGACTCTGACTACAGAAGGCAGTGCCAAAACTCAACTGTGGGCCTCTTTGAGAATCATAAAGTAAAAATATTAGAGCTAAATGTTGATACTGGTCTTTGGGGACAATGACTGCTTCTTTTAAAAACATCACTGTTTGTAGCAAATCTGTTCATTTTATTTCCCCAGGAAGCATTTGGCCTAAAACAAAACACAACACCAAGTCACAACTATCGCCGGCAGCTACTGCCACTCTGTGTGACCCAGGCTGGTCACTGCCCATCTCTGAGCCTTGGGTCTGTCATTGCCAGAAGAGGAGACACGTGCAGCCCCACACACCTCACATGGGTAAGAAAAGGCTTCAGGGCCAGAGTGGGCCCCACACAGCGAGCGCGAAGTCCCCTCTCATGGAGCAGCCGGGGCAGACGCCACCAGGAACTCATGCTCTTCCCCCACAACCTTGGGGCCAGGGAGCCCCAGGAACCGCAACGGCCTCTGAAACAGGTAACTACAGGCCGTGTCTACCTAACGGAACAACAGTCCCTAACGCCCACCCTTTAGGAAGGAAAGGGTCATGTTGGGTGGAAACCCTGGGTGAACATCCTGGGGTGCCTGGAAGGTGGGAATTTCCATCCCAACGCCTCACGTCTGTGCTTCCACCCCACAGGCGGGCGGCAGGGGCAGAGCCGGCCTTGGCCTGCGCAGCTTCTCCAGCCCTCGACACTAGCTTCTGTCCAAGGCTGCGGAGGGGCTGCTGCATACACAGCCGACTCAAGAGGCCTGTTTCCAGGAGGCTCCAATGGCTGCTGCACCAGGTTCCCAGGCACGTGAGGCTGGGTGTCCCCCTCGTCCCAGAGGCTCCGTGGTGCCGGCTTGCTTACCCAAGGTCACAAGGTGAGTCAGTGGGGCCCCCCTGGCATTGGCCCTGGTCTCTCAAGCCAGTGAGACTAGCAGGAAGAGGCCTGCAGACTTCTCACTTGCAGAGATGTTTTTAAAATATCTTACTTACGGCCGGGCACGGTGGCTCACGCCTGTAATCCCAACACTTTGGGAGGCCGAGGCGGGCGGATCACAAGGTCAGGAGATCGAGACCATCCTGGCTAACATGGTGAAACCCCGTCTCTACTAAAAATACAAAAAATTAGCCAGGCGTGGTGACGGGCGCCTGTAGTCCCAGCTACTCGGGAGGCTGAGGCAGGAGAATGGCGTGAACCTGGGAGGTGGAGCTTGCAGTGAGCCGAGATAGTGCCACTGCAGTCCGGCCTGGGCGAAAGAGCGAGACTCCGTCTCAAAAAAAAAAAAAAAACTTACTTACTTGGCAGATTTTCAAGTTAGCAATACTAGGTCAGCCTCCAAAATCCTTCAAAAATCTGGAAGTCTGGAGCACAAACCCATCAGCGTCAGCTGGACTCCTTAGTGTGCCTCGTGGGGTCTACAATTGTCCCTGGCTCCTGCCTCGCACCTGTCAGGAGCTTCCCAGCACCCAGCCAGACATTGGAGGCCTGGCAGCGCCCACCCTGCTGGAGGTGCCCTTTGCTCCTCGTGCCCAGGCTAGGGGCTGGGGTCCACCTGGTAGGGCAGTGAGGAGGCAGATGCGGCCACAGCGTGTGCTCCGTCACGGCAGCTTTCCCCAGCGCTGGATGCTGTTAGCTTCCCTCCCACAGGGAAGGTTTATCCAAGACCAGGTCGCCGGGTCCAGGAAGCCTTCAGTGACCCCCAGGGCCGGGCTCAACTCTTTCCATCAGTTGTGGTCCTCTCAGCTTGTTTCCTGACCTGCCAGCCCTCCTTTTGCAGGTTTTACCAATAAAATTTAAAACAACAGCAGATAAGCACGTCTACGCCCATCATCCCACTCACCCCGTGCGCTTCCCACGGAGGAGGAGTGTTGTTACCGCCTACGGTTTTCAGATAAGGAAAGTAAACCTGAGGGTAAGCCCCTGCCAAGGGCACAAGACCAGTGAATGCTGAGCCACTTCCACACCAGGTAATGTGGCTGGGAGCATACACCCATCGCCACGCGCCCCCCACCATCCCACGATGCAGCGCACAGCAGCAGGGGGTCCTAGCCGCTTCCCGATGTTGTGATGAGAGGCAGAGCGAAGCCGGACGCTGGGCTTCTGCTCTTCTTTCTGGAACAAGCACGTTGGAGACGTGCCACAGCTCAGGCTGACCCTGCCCCCGTGATGTGCAGTGAACGCAGGCCTTTGCGCCCGGCGTCGTGCCCGAGGCTGCCAGCCCTGCAGGCTCTGGAGCATCTCCTGTCCCGGGCGATGCCGCAAAGCCCTGCGGCTCTGCTGTCCCTCGGTGGCCCCACTGCTGTCCTTTCCTCACCCCCATCTGGTCTGTGAAGGACGAGGCAGAGGACAGCTCATCCCGGCCCCAAGCTGGGCTTCTCCCGGTGGTTTGGGGCCAGGCGTCGTCTCCAAAGGGAGGCCCAGCACCAGCTCCTTTTTCTCCAAATGAAGAAGTGTCAAAAAGCCAGGAAGGCTCAGTTCCCCAGGGAGCTGGGTGTAAGGGAGGGATCCCACCAGGGAAGGGCATTCTGCGGGCAGAGCTCTCAAGGAGCAGCTGGGCACACTGGTGGCCCCTGTAGGGCCAGGAGGCAATGGAATCCATGGGACAGGGGACTGGACTATGTCCTAAAGGACAGGAGGGAACCACTGGCCCCAGGGGCAGAGCAAGGTAAGAAACACACCAACCACAGGCCACAGGTGGCAGCGCGGGAGGGCTCCAAGCCGAGCCCATGCGTGCATTTCCCATCTGCACAGGTCAGAGAGCCCTGACATGTCACCTGCCTGGCCACTCCGCAGAAGCGTGCAGACATGGGAGGGCCCCACCTGCCACCCAGGCCACCAGCCCCTCTTAGGAGCTCCAAGCCCCACCTCCATGCCGCATGAGCTCCAGGCTGACTAGGCTGTCCTCACTCACATTCCACAGCAAAGTCACTCCAGCACCTCCAGTCTCAGCTCAGCCTCAGACACTGGGCCAACAACTAGGGCCACCTGCAGCTAGCAGCAGGACAGAGCGGCCGGGCAAAGGTAGGCATGGGATGCCAACAGCCCTCGGGGCTGGCACACCAACTCAGTCACGGCCATGCGGTGGCCCCTGGCTCTTCCCTCTTTCAGCCTTGTCTGTCACCTTTAAAGAGACAACTTGAGGACACCGGGTCACCCCGTCTCTTCCCCTTCCCTCCTCCCTGCTCCAACAGCTCAACTCTCAGCACAAGCATCCCTCTGATGCCAGAGGCTGGGGACTTACTGGCGTTGCAGCCACTGCTTCCAGGTGTCAGACCTTTCGGAGACCCCACTGTCCCTGGCCACTGCCCCCAGCCTGTTCCAGTGGGCAGCCCTGCAAGCCTCAGTTCTAGGTCTCTCTGAACTCAGAGACCTCAGTGACTTAGAGTTGTCATTGGCCCTCAAGGTGACTGACACCTTCAGGTCAGATAAGGCTACCTGTGACAGAGATTTTGAAAGTGGCATTCCTCACTGTGGAAAACAGCAGGGCGGTTCCTCAAAATCACACACAAGGCCAGGCTTAGCCTAACCCCAGCACTTTGGGGGGCTGAGGCGGGAGGATCACTTGAGCCCAGAAGTTAATGACCAGCCTGAACAACATGGCAAGACCCTGTCTCTACAAATAATTTAAAAATTAGGCGGGTGTGGTGGTACATGCCTGTAGTCCCAGCTACTTGAGAGGCTGAGGTAGGAGGATCGCTTGAGCCCAGGAGGTGGAGGCTGCAGTGAGCCATGATTGTGCCACTGCACTCCAGCCTGGGTGATAGAGCGAAACCCTTAAAAAAAAAAAAAATTACACACAGAACCTAACCTAGCAATTCCACTTTTATTTACTTGACGAGATCCCTCAACACCATCTTCATAGCGGCCTTGTTCACATTCGCCAAGAGGTGGAGGCAACCGAATGTCCGTCACAGCTATGTAGATAAACACATTATGCCACACAGATGACAAGGGATTGTTCAGCCATGAAAGGAAGGCCGTGCTGATGCATGCCACAACACGGATGATCGCTGACGACATGAGGCAAAGTGAAATACGCCAGTCAGAAAAGGACAAATCCTGCAGGACCCACGTATTTGAGGTCCCTAGCGCCAGACGGGAAGTAGAACGGGGGTGCCAGGGACTGGGGAAGGGGGAGGGGGAGTGAGTGTTGAATGGGGACAGAGTTTCAGTCTGGCAAGATGACAAAATTCTGGAGGTGGCTGGTGGTGATGGCTGTACAACACTGTGAGTGAACTTAATGCTTCCAGACACTTAAAAACGGTTAAAATGGTAAATTTTATGTTACACGTATTGTACCACAATAAAAATCAATATATTTTTAAATAATTTTGAAGTTTTATAAAGTGACATGTCTTACCACTCTACCCCAGTGGTTCTTAAAGTGGGGTCCCACGGCGGCCGCATCAGCAGCACCTAGGAGGTTGTTAGAAATGCAGATTCTAAGCCCCACCCCTGACTCAGCAGCTTGGGAGGTGGGGGTGACTCAGGTAAGCCAGGCATCCTGGGTGTCCCACTGTGGGCTGGAGTTGGAGACCACCTCTGCGTGCCCTGCCCCTCCCAGCCACTCTCCCATCCGGGCTGTCCCTCCCCCTCCCGCCATCCTTAATGGTCATCCCTGGAAGCCCGCACAGTGGAGGCTCCTGCCCCGGCGGGGAAGGTAAGTCCCCACTTCCCATGGTTCCCAACCATGCCTCACAGCTCCCTGGGGTTCTTTCCATCCATCCAAATTTCCAGACCTCGGCCTCAGAGGTGACAATCCAGCAGATCTCAGGGGATCCCTGGGAATTCTAGGGGATCCTGCAGCATGGCTGGTGAACAATGAAACGGATGGTTCTAGGCATGGAGTCAGAAGCCTTGGGTTGAAATTCCACGTTCCCACATCACCCACAGTTGTTTCCTCGTTTGTAAAAGTGGGGAGCACCTGTCTCAGGGATTAGGGGACGGGGAGATGGTGAGAGGGGCGCGTGTCAAAGCACCTGCTCAGGGCCTGGCACTGGCGAGCAGACACTGCGTGATCACAGAGCCTGAACCAGCAACACTCTTGTACCCAGCACCCAGGGCTTTTCACCAGCTTCCTCCATCACCCCAAGCTGGCTTTTGCCTGGCCCTGAATACACCAGACTCTTAAAACACAAAACCCTTCCTTCCTCCACACTCTCCTCTACCTGCACAGCCATCTTGTGTCCTTCCCTCCGCAGGACATCCTGAGGCCCACTTGCCCACACGGCACCTGCCAGGTGAGGCAGCTGTCTTCCTCCTAGCCTGTTCTCACCACAGGGGCTGGCGCATACCAGGCCCCGAGGCTGTGCTAACTGAATGAATGAGCGAGAGAATGAATGCACGCACAAGGCAGTGACCATCGATGTGTCTGGCCTTCTGCCACCTCCTGGGTGTCCACCATCATCTCAAAGGGTGCAGCTCTACTCAGGACACCCCACCTGGCTCCAAGAAGGAGCCTGAGTGTTGACGTGTGTGCACAAGGCCTTCCATGGTTCACAGAGAACTTCACATGCTCATTTGATTCAAAACCACAAGGGCCAGCTTGAACCCCACTTCCCCGCCAAAGCCCTCCTGACCACCACCTGCAGAGGAGCACTGGCCCTCCTCAAGCTCCTCAGTGTCAGCCCAATTTCTTTGGCAACCAATCAACAGCTCCGGCTCCTCTGCCACCACTGCAACTTGCCCTCAGCTGTCACCTGTGTTTGCGTCTGTGTTCCTGTGCTCCAGCAGGGCCTGCATCCTCTAACTCTTGGAATCCTGCGCAGACCCATCACAAACCGGCCTTCTAGAGACGCCAGACCCCGCTAATCTGACTCTAGGCCACTGCTTGCCAACTCTTTCCCACTGTAGCCAAGGTCCTTTAACCTGTTCTCTCTGCCCCTCGCTATCAAACATACACACCAGCACACGGGTTGTCCCTAAGCCCCCAGGTGTCACTGTTAACCCTGCTCAGCTACGTCCCGTCCCCTTCAGGCCCCATCCCCCAGCCCTGGTACAAAGTGTGACCACAAAGCTGCCAGATTTGGCCACAATCCACCCTCTCCCATGAATCCCACATGTAGTTGTACAACCCCCAGGCCAGGTGTCACCATTTGCCATCTGAAAGTAGAACTCAACAGGTCTCATCTTTCGTCACATCACTGTCGCCAGCCCCCACACCATCTCCTTCCACACTCACAGTCGCAGCCCTTGAGTCCAGGCCCTGCCTCCACACTAATCTCCAGTGAATCAGGTCAAGCCCTTCTGCCACTCCTGTGGTGGCACCGATGGCCTCCTAGCCTCTGACCCACATTGCTTAATGCTCTCACTCAGAATGGGTTAGGGCCCAGGCTTTGGAATCACATAGGCCTGCGTTCATTCCTGGCTCTATCACATGAATGCCATGGAATCCCTGACAAGGCGCTTAGTTTCTTGCAGCTGCTGTTCTTCAACTGTAAGAATAAGAACCCACCCCCGAGGGTTGCTAGGAAGATCCCACAGGACACATATGGGAAGAGCATGGCCCAGAGCGGGCAGAGGCTAAATATGCCAAAGTGGGACACGCCAGCTCTGTGCACATAGCTGGATACATGCTCAGAAGAGCACCACCCATCTCAGAGCTGCAGAACAGCCTCAGAGGAAGAAAAATAAAGTCCCGGGGGGTAACGCAACGAGGTTCTGCCAGGGAGATGGCAGCACGACCAAATACTGGTGCCTCACCACTCCGGGGGGGTGGGTGGTCACGGGCCAGTGCACCCCCTGAGTCCTGGCTGCAATGCAGGCTCTCAGGCCTCACTGTGACCTCGCGCTGGTGCAGTGGGAGAACGCCCTGACCGCAGCCTGGCCAGGCTCGCTGTGCACCAAGCCCAAGCCCCATGCTCTTCCTGTCCTGGCTCTGTCTCCTCTACCAGCTGAGTCAGAATCTGCATTTTCACCAGCTCCCCAGGTGCTCTGTGTGCACATTAGTTCGGAAAGTATTGTTTTAGAAGAGGCCTCTCCACTTCTAGCCTGGTTTCTTCCAAAACCACATAGATGTTTTTGTTCCCCAGGTCTTGTGTTCTGTGTATTTTCCACAGTGCCGCAGGGAAGGCAGTGCAGACAGTGTAGTTAAGAGTACAGGCTCTGAAGTCAAACTGGTCCGTCCAAAGCCAACTGCCAAGGGCTGTCGGGAAAATGTCCTGAGATACGCACAGATATGCCAGCAAGGCTCTGCGCCTCCTTAGCAGCTAACGTAGAGATAAGTGCTGCGATGGTGAAGGGAAGGGCCCTCTGAGGCACTGATACTTAAGTGGAAAGCTCAGTCCTGGGCCATGATTTGCAGGGAGAGCACTCTAGGTAGAAGAAATATAAAACGATCAAGGGAGGTAACAGATGAGATCTCATTGCTCAACACTTCTAAAGCTGCCTTAATTGAAGTAAAAGCCACTGAGGCCGGTGTGAGGCGCTTTGTGCTTCCAAAGCTCGCTCCGGTTATGGTGTGTGGAATAGGGGAATGGGGTGGAGGGGGAATAACGAACAAGGAGGCTCCCAAAGTGGTCAAGGCAAGAAGTAAACGTAAACATCAGCCGGGACTACGGCTGTAAGAAGTGGTTTGTTCTGGATGTACTGTGAGGAGACAGCTGATAAACTGGATCAGGAACTTAGTGGAACAAGGAACTAAGAGAGGCAGGTAGGACAGGGAGGCGGCTGGCCATGGAGGGCTGGTGCTAGGGAAGAGCTCTGGGCCTAGGACCAAGTCAGTACCACACTTTAAGCTCCCTGAATGCAGGGATAAAGCCTTCTCTTTCCTTCAGAGTTCTCCGCCACTGTAGAATCTGCACAGAACACATGCTCAGTGCATATCCACAAACAGCATGGAAGGACAAGGTGGGGCAGAGTTTCTGAAAAATGGAGATCCCAGTGCTGGTGGCCATTAGGTAAGGGTTTGTAAAGGAGCATCTTCTCGAAGGAGCTGGGAGGAGAATCAACATTCCAGGGCTTCAGAATGAGTATGTGAGGCGGCCCTGAGACTCACTCAGGAAAGGAAAGCAAAAGGCAATCAAAGCAGCCCAGGCAGGACTGCTGGAGAGGTGGCAGCGAGATGGATGCTGTTCCGAGAAGCAGGCACCTGGTGTAGCAGGGGAAGACTCTGGAAAGCTAAGGGCGCTGGGGGTGTCTCACTCCCCTCCTTCTCAGGGTGCCCGGGGATGGCCACATGTCTTTGGTGGTTATGAGCGGGAATACGGCTAGAGATTTTCTCCTTTCTAATACGGATGCAAGCTTCCAGAGTGGAAGGAGAGCTGAGAGACCGCCCAGAGAGAACAACCATGTTCCTCTCTCAAGGACAGAACCTAGCACACGATGTTGCTAGCGTTAAGTGGATCCAGTCCAGCTCTCACCGCTCCCCACACAGGGCTGTCTCTACAGAAACCTCAAAGGTAAAGAGAGCAAAACCCAAGCCCCAGGCCTCCCAGGCCAGGCCTCTTTGTTCATTCTTTACTGACCATTCGCACAAGGTCGTGGGTTGTGGGGACCCAAGCGTAAACCAGGCACGCTACCCACAAAAGACTCTGTGCACTGCGGACCACACAGGGCACATGCATACAGTGACAGAAAGCAAACGGGGCCACCCCAGAGACCCCGAGACAAGCCGCAGGGCGCCCACCGCTCTCCTTCCCTGGTGCTCCCACCGCTTTCTGTCGAGCCTGTGGGCCTGCCTGTCTCCACGAACTCAGGTAAGGCACCGAGTCTTGCCCAACGTCTGCACTCCGCAAACGCCTGTGAAGGCGTCCCTGAAGGTGAGGGAAATGGCTCTGCTGTCAGAAGCCAGCGTTCAAAGCCCCACTTGGCCCCGTCTCGGCTGTGTGACCTTGGGCGCGTCACAGCCTCTCAGAGCATAGGTTCCGACAGGTGCCCGACTATAAACCGGCAGCGTCGCCCTCCCCACCTCCGGGGCCTTCTGGGGTGCGGAGCGAGCGAGCAGGTCCGGCGCTGCCTGCGCGCCCAATTACAGGAGAGGCGCGGGCCTTCCAGTGCCCTAGCCGGGACCCGGCCCCCGTCGCGCCGCTCACCCAGTTTCCGAAGCCGAACTGCTCGATGGCGTCCAGCAGCAGCTGCTCCTCGCGACTGGTCCAGCCGCCCTCGGCCTCGGGCCCCCAGAGCGTGAAGCGCCCGCCGTCCACCAGCTGGTAGCCGTGGTAGCGGCGGTGGTGGCCGATCTCGGCGCCGGCCGAGAAGCACTCGGGGCACAGCTCGATGTCCTGGCACTCGGTGCAGCGGAAGCGCAGCGGGCTCACCTCGGCCAGGCAGTACACGCAGTACTTCTTCCCCAGCTCCGCCATCTTCCCCCGCTCGCCGCCCGCCGCCCGGCCCGCCGCGCCCCCGGCCGTCAGCGCCCCGCCGCCCGCGGGACCCGCCGCCGCCGCCGCGCACGAGCAACCGCCGCCCGCCGCCGCGGCTGCCGCCACCGCGGCCCCAGCCCAGCCGCCGCCAGAGCCAGCCAGCCGGGCCGCGTCCCCCCTCAGTACGCAGGCGCCGTCCGGCCCGGCCCGGCCGCCACCGCCGCCGCAGCTGTCGCCCCGCCGCATCGCGCAGGCGCCCCGCGGGCGCCACCTTGCGGACGCCCGGCCCGCCGCTCTGCGCCTGCGCGCCCCCCGCGCCGGCCACCGCCGCCTTTCCCAGAGCCTCCTGAACGCCCCGCCCCACGCCCGGCGGTGGGAAATGGGCAGGCAGAAAGCCCGGCGGGGGCGCCACGCCCCTCGCGGCGAGAGCCCACGGCCGCTTCCAATCAATCTCGCCTATCGTCAGCTCGCGGCCTCCCATTGGCTTGCTCTCGCCGGGCAGCGGGGAGAAGGCGCTGGACGACGGCCTGTCGCCTGGCCAATCGCCGGGCCCAGCGTGCGCGCCTTCTGTTGCCCCGGGAAACCTAACAGCGTCCTGCCGGGGTCCGCTGCGCTGGCCGAGCCGGGAGGAGATGGACGTCAGCTCTGAGCACACTAAGGACCCCGGCGGGGAAGGCGGAGATGGGGAAAGCCTGGCCGCGTGGCCGTCCAAGATCAAGGCCAGCTCTGGCCCTCCGACCTCTCCCGAACCCGGGGAGCTGGAGTCGGAGCCGGAGGAGGAGGAGGAGGAGCAAGCGGCTTCGCAGGGAGGCACCGCCGCGGACGAGCAGGCCGAGGCCCCGAAAGGGCTAACGGCAGCCGAGGCTGCGGGCGAGGAGGGGCCTGGAGAGCCGGGGAGGCCGGCCGAGCCCCAGCCCGAGCCCGAAGAGCCGGCCGAGGTCGGGGCTGAGGAGCCCTCCCAGCCGGAGTCCGGAGCCGGGCCCGAGGAACTAGAGGCGGAGGCGGGGGCGGAGGAACTGGAGCAGGCGGCAGAGGGGAAGGAAGTCAGGTTCCAGGCCTCTCTGCCGCTGACCAGGATCGATGAGGAAGAGGCTGCTGCAGCCCCGGAGGCCGAGACAGAGCGGGTGGAGGGGGAGGAAGAGGACAAGGAGGAGACGCAGAGAGACGGCGCGGAGAGCAAGGAGAGGGATGGGGAAGGAGGCCCGGCCAAAAGCCAGGAAGAGGGGAAGCGCCTCGATGGAAGGGACGAGTTTGAGGACCTCGAGTGGTCCGAGGAGGTCCAGAAGCTGCAGGAGCAGCAGCTGCGCAGCGACCTCCTGGACCAGTACCGTTCCCTGCTGGTGGAGCGGAACCGCTCCCAGCGCTACAACCTATACCTGCAGCACAAGATCTTCGAGGCGCTGCGCAGAAAGAAGGGCCTGGAGGCCGCTGAGGTGGCTGACCGGGGCGCAGAGGCCGAGGCCCCCGAGAAAGAGCAAGCGTACCTGCGCCATCTGGGCATGCTGGAGGAGCTGAAGAAGCAGCAGGCAGACGACCTGCAGTGGTACCACCAGGAGCTGGGCCAGTTGAAGCAGCAGTGCCAGGAGAAGCTCACCAGGGTGGAGAAGGAGTGGCGACGCTTCCAGGCACTCAAGAAGCAGGTGGTGATGCAGGCCATGGGCAGCTGTCGGATGAGGGGCGGGCGCCAGGCTGCTCTGCGAGAGGTGGAGCAGATCCAGGCGTTGGAGGATAAAAAGGAGAAGGAGATGAGCGCCGTGCGGCTGGAGAACATTCAGCTGAAGCAGAGCCTGGTGCATTTTGAAACCAGGATGCGGACCCAGGAAGACCTGACCCAGGGTCTGCTTCTTATTGACTTTGAACAGCTGAAGATTGAGAACCAAACCTTCAATGAGAAAATTGAGGAACGAAATGAGGAACTTTTAAAACTTCGCAGCAAGGTGACCAACAGTGTGCAAGTAATAACCCACGTGAAGGAAAAGCTGCACTTCATGGACACGGAGAACGCGTGCAAAAAGACACAGCTGGCAGAAATCGAGGCCCAGGTCGCCCTAGGAAGAGACATCCTGACCAAGACGAAGCAAGCTCGAGAGGGGCTGCGGACGGACAACATCAGACTGAATCAGAAGTGCGGGCTTCTAGGCAAGGACTCACTTCTTCGGGACTTGGAAGAAAAGGTGGACAAGACCGAACTGCTCCACCGGCGCCTGGAATCCCTGAAGCGCCACCACGCTGGGCTCACTTTGTCCTGCAGAGGCGTGAGGCAGAAGATCAGGGAGGCCAAAGCCTTTCTCCCTTCTTGACCAGATCGATGAGAAGAGTCTGCAAAACACTTCATCCTCAGGACGTGCCGTCCTGCTTTATTTTACCTTCGTTGCTATTAAAAAGGCCTGTGTCATTTGGGACGGGACTGTATTTTGTATTTATCTCAAATCGTTTTAGCTTCCAAATCAGTGCTGAGCCCAAAACTGGGTTAGGAGTTTTATCTGGGATTGAGCAAAAATAGGTCCAGAAAAGCAAACAAAGGGTGATTTAATGTAACTGACTTCTCATGAAAAACTGTCAAAAGTCTCAAGTCTGAGCAATTCCATAATTTCAATGACGTGATACTAAAGAGTACTGTTCCTCTTTCATATGTAGGAGGGTTTAAAAGTTCAGCGAATGGGCAAGGTACAAAAAAACCCTGTGCATTAAGCTAATTATTAAATTCTTTGGATTTATTAAATTATGTAGTCCCAAGACACTGTTTCAGTTAGAAGCTCACTAATCCCCTTAGATTAATCTTAAATTTAAGTGATTTTGGGCCGGGCGCGGTGGCTCACCTCTATAATCCCAGCATTTTGGGAGGCCGAGGCGGGCAGATCACGAGATCAGGAGATCGAGACCATCCTGGCTAACACGGTGAAAACCCCGTCTCTACTAAAAATACAAAAAATTAGCCAGACCTGGTGGCGGGCGCCTGTAGTCCCAGCTACTCGGGAGGCTGAGGCAGGAGAATGGTGTGAACCCTGGAGGCAGAGCTTGCAGTGAGCCGAGATCGCACCACTGCACTCCAGCCTGGGCGACAGAGCGAGACTCTGTCTCAAAAAAAAAATTTTTTTTATTTGTGACTAGCACGAGCTTAGGGGGCAATAAAAATATCCAGGAAACAGGAGAAATGATAAACAGGAGAGGAGCTGATGTTTCTTCATCGTCCCTTTTTCAGTGAAAGGGAGTTCAGTCTACTCACTGTTGATGGTTGTTTCTGCTTCAATGACAGTCTTCAACTAATATTATTATTATTATTTTCCTTGGGACAGGGTCTCTGTCTCCCAGGCTGGAGTGCAGTGACAGGATCTCGGCTCACTGCAACCTCCACCTCCTGGGTTCAAGCGATTCTCCCTCCTTAACCTCCCAAGTGGCGGGAATTACAGGCACGGGCCACCACGCCCAGCTAATTTTTGTATTTTTAGTAGAGAGGGGGTTTCACCATGTTGGCCAGGCTGGTCTCGAACTCCTGGCCTCAAGTGATACACCTGCCTCGGCCTCCCAAAGTGCTGGGATTACAGGCGTGAGCCACCGTGCCTGGCCTGACAGTGTTCAAGTCTAATGAAACATGTTCTTGGATCCTCTGAAGAAATGCATTAATCTGTACCAAAAAATGAAATTTTGGCCCAGGCGCGGCGGCTCACGCCTGTAATCCCAGCACTTTGGGAGGCCGAGGCGGGTGGATCACGAGGTCAGGAGGTCGAGACCATCCTGGCTAACACGGTGAAACCCCGTCTCTACTAAAAATACAAAAAAAAAATTAGCCGGCGTGGTAGCGGGCGCCTGTAGTCCCAGCTACTCGAGAGGCTGAGGCAGGAGAATGGCGTGAACCCGGGAGGCGGAGCTTGCAGTGAGCCAAGATAGCGCCACTGCAGTCCAGCTTGGGCGAAAGAGCGAGACTCCGTCTCAAAAAAAAAAAAAAAAACTGAAATTTTGTTTTCCAGTGAAAACAAAATGACAGTTGTATTGCATGCTTTGCAAGGTGTAAAATATATGACACGGTGGCTGCTGGCATCACAGGAGACAGAGCCTTCTGTATCAGTCTATTTCAGATCTCGACAACAGGGCCCTTGCTATACACGAGTTCATTGAGTATCAAATAGTAAAATGCCCCTTATTCCTTGTGTCAAAAATACCTGGTAGGTCTGTTTCCTTAATGCAATACCAGTGATTATCTTGGAGCTAGGGGCTTGTTTTCATTTCTTCTTAATCCTAGATTGAATTTTGAGATGTGCAGATTTGGGGTTAAACATATTCGCCCATTCCTACACTTAAGTGAATCATAAAAAAATGCAACACGGTTTTTGGTGCTGGCTACCTCTAAGAACGGTGGGAACCCAACTCTGGGCAGGGGACTTGGTCATGAACTTTATCTTTGGATGCCATGATTTTGTGTTTTTTTTCTTTTTTTTTTCTTTTGAGACGGAGTCTCACTCTGTCTCCCAGGCTGGAGTGCCATGGCATGATCTCGGCTCACTGCCACCTCCACCTCCCGGGTTCAAGCGATTCTCCTGGCTTAGCCTCCCGAGTAGCTGGGATTACAGGCGCCCGCCAACACATCTGGCTAATTTTTTGTATTTTTTAGTAGAAACGGGGTTTCACCATATTGGCCAGGCTGGTCTCAAACTCCTGACCTCATGATCCGGCCGCCTCGGCCTCCCAAAGTGCTGGGATTTACAGGCATGAGCCACCGCGCCCGGCCATGATTTTGTTTTCTGAAGTATGCTCCCTTGGAAGCCAATGAAGGTTGATTAAAATTCCTTTTCTAACTTTCATGGCTCGAATACACTTTTTTAAATCAAACCACTCAAAAGTAGTAATGAGTTAAAAAGCTTTAGGCCAATCGCCGTGGCTCACACCTGTAATCCCAACATGTTGGGAGGTCAAGGCAGGTGGACTACTTGAGCCCAGGAGTTTGAAACCAGCCTGGGAAACATCACAAAACCCTATCTTTATAAAAATACAAAAAGATTAGCCGGGTGTGGTGGTACATGCCTGTGGTCTCAGCGCCTCAGGAGGCTGAGGCTGAGGTGGGAGGATCAGTTGAGCCCGGGGGTGGAGGCTACTGTGAGTAGTGATCGTGCCACTGTACTCCAGACTGGGTAATAGTGAGATCCTGTCTCCAAAAGCTTTGACTTCTGGCTTCCATTCTCACTCACTTATTCATCGACATTTTAGTCTTCCCTCTACGCTTTTCTTCAAAGCCAAAGCAAATCACTGGCAAACAGAACTTCCTGTGTGCCTCAAACTAAAAGCAGGACAGGCCCACTGGGTTCTTCTGTAGTTGGGGAGGCCTCAAGTGGAACTGGCAATGATGCTCCGAGACCTGACCAGGCATGTGGCTTTTGTGATAATGGCGTCCTTTATCTCTTTGGTTTGCTACAGGGAGAATAGGTATTTTCAGCTGGTTTTGACCCACCAGCAATTATCCAGATCCAAGCAAACACTCCCTCACCAGCCTTGAACCCAGTAACAAGCAGATCTCTCAGAGCACAAAGATACAAAGGAGTTTGCCATGGCTTTAAGGTGCAAAGCAAACCTGTCCTAAGTGACTGTATAGTGAGTTACCAATGTTCTCTCAAATTATAGTACCTTATGCTGGAGATGTTACAATTAATTAGAAGGTAATCTTCTGCTAATTATCTCCCACCACAGTTCTTTCCAATTCTAGGAGAGTGCTTAATCATGAAATAGCAACACACTCACAAATTGATAATGACTTCTGAAGAATTCTACAGACCCTAACGCAGTCTATCCCCAAAGTCTCATTGAAGAGCTGTTAGTGCCTCCACAGAAGCCTGTGTGCAGCCCCATCTCAGCCTTTGATCTCCTGCTTAGTGATGGTGCACTTAGGTACCTGTTCCCCAGTGAGACAAAGTCCCTGGAAGGCAAAGACTGTTGGTTCATCACCCTCCCTAGTGGCCAGCACAGTACCTGGCATATAAATGGTAATCAGTAAATGCGTTGGATTAATACATTAATATAATGCCCATCTCACTCGTTTTCTGAAAATAAGTATTACTTGAATGCCTATCATGTGTCGGGCACTGGTAAGTCCTGTGTTGGATTCAAAAATAATTCCAGGCAAAAAGAGGATCTCGCAAGACATAGAACCAGTTAAGGAAAATAGCAGAATGGCAGACTTGTAGTCAAAGTAGGAAGACACTACAGGTAAAGAGAGTTGTTCATGCCAGCAGGGAATGCAGCTGCTCCAAATGCAGCAGCTGGGCTAGAAACCTCTGAGACATGATGATTTTTTAAAAGACTGTCATCTCCTCGTCATAAAGTAGAGGACCCAGAAAACGTTGGCACTGAATACATTTTGAGTGAGGTGTTATATAAAATTAGACCTTTCTTGAAAAAATAGGTATGAATCAAAACTGAGACACTGAGGTCTGTCCCCTTCAGTGTTACAGGAAGCTTTCTCTTTTTCAGCAGCAGTAGCAAGAGTAAACCAGACATCTAATTTGACAGAGCCTGAGGCATCCGAAAAGAAAACACTTTTTTTTTTTTGAGACGGAGTCTTATTCTGTCACCCGGGCTGGAGTGCAGTGGCACGATTTTGGCTCACTGCAACCTCCGTCTCCCAGGTTCACACGATTCTCCGGCCTCAGCCTCCTGAGTAGCTGGGATTACAGGAGCACACCACCACACCCGGCTAATTTTTTGTGTATTTTTAGTAGAGACAGGGTTTCACTATGTTGGCCAGACTGGTCTTGAACTCCTGACCTCGTGATCCGCCCGCCTCGGCCTCCTAAAGTGCTGGGATTACAGGCATGAGCCACCGCGCCCGGCCAAGGAAACACTTTTTCATCGGTAAATGAAAATCTTTTTGCTGACTTAACACATTTGAGATTTAAAATTTATCTAAGTAGAGATATACGCTTTCTTCCTTTATAATAAGTTCATCTGTAGTCGTAATTTAGATTTTGTTCTCCGCTGGCGTGGGGTGCCTGTCCATGAAATATCAGAGTTATTGCACCTCAATTTGGTGCTTTTTGTGCTTTGAACTTTCAGATAGTCTTAATGTCAGAGTGATGAATCGTACAAATGCTATGAATGGAAAGGGCTGCAGGAGGCCATTTCAACTGACTGCATGCCTCCTACTTCCATGCAGTATTCCCTCCAGAGGACTGTCTACTTTTAAATCACCAATGATTAAATATGTACATATTTTATTTTACATTGAATTTCAATTTTTTTTTTTTTTTTTTTTTGAGACAGAGTCTCACTCTGTCACCCAGGCTGGAGTGCAGTGGCATGATCTCCACTCACTGCAACCTCTGCCTCCCGGGTTAAAGCGATTCTCCTGCCTCAGCCTCCCAAGTAGCTGGGATTACAGGCACCCATCACCATGCCTGGCTAATTTTTGTATTTTTAGTAGAGACGGGGTTTCACCATGTCAGCCAGGTTGGCCTCAAACTCCTGACCTCAGGTGATCTGCCCACCTCAGCCTCCCAAAGTGCTGGGATTACAGGCGTGAGAAACTGCACCCAGCTAAATATGTACATATTTTAATGAATAAAATTACACCCTCCCTAATTTTTAAATTGACAATGTATTCTAACATTTCACCCACAGGATGCCAAAGGTGAATACGAGGATCTGTCTAGGAGAAGACACAGCTTGTTCCTAAGACCTTGGAATCAGGCTGAGCTGGATTCACCTCTCTTCTGACTGGGACCTGAGACAAAATACTTCAGCTTTCTAAGCCTCAATGTACTCATTTGTAAAATGGGAAAATTTTACTTATAGGAAAAAAAGATCAGAATTTAAAAACAGTATCTTTTCTCTAGGTGGTACAATTAAAAACAACTCTCTTCATGCTTTTCTGAATTTCCAAATTTTATATAATAAACGTACTTAATTTAGGAGGAAAATCCCAAATTAAAAAAAATTCTTAAGTTCAAGAGTATAACTTGAACTTAAACCTTCACACGGTTTCCATGTGAAGCGCATGAGTCTACCAACCCATGGCAACGTTTCTGTGGGTGTTTTTTAAAAATATAATTAGTAGTTCAGCTTATTTTTGTTTGATCTTCATAAGCCAGTGGACAGGGCTGGGTACTTTTTTTAACCTTTGGTAACAGAAAAGAAAAATGAGGCTTAGGGAATTCAAGAAAATTCCCCAAAGTCACAGAGTTCCTAAATGGCAATGACTGGTTATGAGATTTATCTCCAGGGCCCTGTCTTAACCTGTGGCCAGACTGCACCTTAAACTTGGATTTATTTTTGGTTGGAGCAGTTTCTACCAGCAGCTCCAGAGCAGGGCAAGAAGCTGGAGGAACAACGTTTGAGGATAAACTTTGTGAGGTTCTGGAGTCCAGAGTGATGCTTCTGAGTTGACAAGTAACTCCTTTTGTTGTAATGCTTAGGGAGAAGGCAGTTCCCCTCACTCCACATAGAACCCCAGGCAGCTCAGGCATCCTGGAAAATGGGCTTTGGCAGCGAGTCTGGGGAAACAGTGCCTTGGTGTGGCCCTGGCCGGTGCTGCCAGAGCAGGCTGGCTGCAGGCGATGCTCGCGGGAGCCCATGGGGCAGGCCAGCACTCTGGGCCTGAAAGACCTATCTGGCCACTCTAGTTCGTGGCCAGGTTCCTGGTAGGCAGGCAAGGGCCTGAGTCATATGAGCAAATATTTGAGCTTTGTGTTTGTACCACGCGAAGCAGATCCACTGGTTTCCCTGGGAACCCTGCAAGCCTCTCCACGTCCTAACACGGACCCATCTGAGCTCTGAGGCTTCCCTCTGCTGGCCAGCCCCTTCCCTTGGCTCCCCGGTGACCCACAGCTGGTCTCAAGGTCCACACTGCCTCTCCACACCGCACTGGTGCAGCGTTCCGTTCTCTTTGTGCCTTCCTGCCTGGCAGGCTCCACGTCTCGGGGGTGGTTTGTAAACTATCAGCCCCTCTCCCCTGGGCTGCAGCACTCAGGAAAGCATCCCGGCCCCTTTCATGTTTGCACCTCTGCTACCTCTGGGGCAGACATCCCACAGCTCCTGCCACCACAGCCCGTGCTTGGCCCATGAGCCCCATTGGCCCCATCTCTTCCTCTGCAGGTGGTGCCTGCACACAGGAGGCGCTCAAATAAGTAAGTCCAGGCTCCACCCCAGACCTTGCACTTGGAGTTGAGGTCAGCCCTACAAGAACAAGGCTCGCAAAGGCCCCCTCCCCTAGACGGTGTTTCTGACAAGGGCTTGGGAGTCACAAGGCTGGAGTTTGAAACCCAGTTCTGACCACTGTCCGGGTCTATGCACATCCTTCCCTGCGTCTCATCTTTTTTTTTTTTTTTTTGAGACTGAGTATCGCTCTGTTGCCAGGCTAGAGTGGAGTGGTGCGATCTCCAACTTCCGCCTCCCGGGTTCAAGCAATTCTGCCTCAGCCTCCTGAGTGGCTGGGATTACGGGCATGTGCCACTACACCCAGCTAATTTTTTTTTTTTTTTTTTTTTTAGCAGAGACAGAGTTTCACCATGTTGGCCAGGAAGTTCTTTATCTCTTGACCTCGTTATCCACCCGCCTCAGCCTCCCAAAGTGCTGGGATTACAGGCGTGAGCCACCCCGCCCGGCCGTGTCTCATCTTTAAAATGGGGCAATAGCCCTGTCTTCCGCAGAGCAGCTGCAGAGATGACTCACAGGCAGCACTCGGCCCAGCACCTGGCATGGCTGTGACTGCTGCCACCATCACGCCTGTGGCCCGTCCTCTCACCATGGCCTGCAGAGAACGCATAGGAGATAACAGTGGCCCAGAGAGGAGAGCAGCCACTGAGGGAGAGGCGGGAGAGCGGGCAGCCGCATCTGCTCTGGGGAGAGTGCTATGGAGCACACATAAGGATTTTCCTGGGAGCAAGGGGCCAGAAGAGAAAGCTGCCCTAGGCTCTGCCCCACCAGCCGGGAGCCTCCTGCCTCGGGAAGCGGAGCGATGCCCACCCACACGGCGGGCCCTGTGTTACCCAGTTCTCAGCGGCTTCGCGGAGCCTTCCACCACACAGCCACAGCCTCCTGAGACCACACCACTGACCCCCACCTCATGCCACCCCACTGCCCGCTGGGGAGACAGACCTCAGTGCCTGATTCATGGGCTTCTGAGAAGGTTCTGAAGGGAACATGGAGAGCCCCTGGTCCTGTGGCTGGCACAGAGTAAAAGCACCAGCTGCACGCCAGGAAGGGTGCTGCAGGACCAGGAAGGAGCAGTGGGTAGGGGCTAGCTCGAGAGGGGGTACAAGGTTGCGACTCCCTCCAACCTGCAAGGGGCACACTCAACTCTCGAATCCCTTCACTCAACTACCACTGCACCATCCTGTTATTAACCAGTCTGATAAATGGATCTTAAGATATTCAAACAGCATCATGCTCAAAGTGAAAACTTCAACTTTAAACAAACGATGGTGAACATAAGTAACAATTTTACATTGACTTTTATTTAATAAAACCACGTATTTACAATTCAAAAAAGTCCTACTTTGATACACTTTACTAAATAAAATTAAAGGTTAACTGTACAAGCAATTAAAACATGATATGTAGCAAGTGTTATCAGGAGTTTTCAGCAAACTATTTAAAATAGTCAAAAACTGAGCAGTTAAAAAGTACCTTCTGAAGTGAATGCCGTTTCTAAATGGGATCCCAATGCCTGGCGGGAGAGGCAGCCTCACTCTACTGTGCAGGCTGGACAAAGGTCCCGGCCCTGAAGTCTTAGACTGTGAGAGTCAACGGCATGTGAAGTGGAGTGTGCAGACCTCTGGAGGAGCAGCACGTCAATGTCTCGTTTCCAGTTTACTTAAACCACACACAGAGGCAGCCTCTACACTTGCCAACAGTCTCTGTGCCAAGGTGTTAAGGGACCCTGGCCGGGGACTCAGAACTTAGAACTTTCTGGCCTCTGAAGAGGACCCATGAAACTGGCGAGACCTCATGTGAGCCCTGAACAGGTCATACAAGCCACTTCTGAACTAAGATTGGGAAGGTGTTCCACACTGGCATGGGATCCTGTTCAGAAGCGGAATGCATCGTAGTGCTATCTGGAGAGACTGATGTGAAACTGCTTCACCAGGAACACGCAGGGCTGGGCGCTGAAGACACAGAAGATCCCCAGGGGCAATCTGAACACACTGCACAAGGCCCTTTGCCGCGCCACCTTCTGTATGACTTAAGGAACATCTTTATGTACAGTAAGAAAATATATACATCTTTAAGGAACGGAATGCCCATATCATGAACAAAAATAAGTACATCTGCGAGGACAACAGCGCACAGGCCTCAGGCGGCCCCTCCCACAGGCCCAGCTCAGACCGGATTACATCCAACATCTTGATGTCAGGAAATGGCTACGTCTGGAGGCCACCGGGACCCCCCGTGAAGACAGGATGACTCCTCCGAGAGGAGGTGAGTCAGCATTTAAAGGCCGAGGCAGAAGGTGGTCTCCACGATGCTCTGCAGCCTCCCTGGAGATTCAGCTGAGATGTAGGGGCAGAGTCCGGGAAACGTGACACATGATAGTGCTGGGAAGGAGGGCAGGGGACAGCCACTGGCTCAGCAACTTGCTCCTGCACCTAGAGGAGCATTAGCGGGTATGGCAGACATAAAAAGTCCAGAAAACGAATGCCAGCTCGGCTTTCCTTCCCCAGCCCCTGGCCCAAGGCTCCTGTTACAAGCTATACAGACCGAGCCAAACAGCCCTCAACATCAGAAATGAGATCAGCCTGGGGACACCCCCTGGGGTGGGAAGTGTGGCTGAGAAGGGCCGTGGAGTGCAGACCACCCCAAGGCACACATGTACGCATGACTAACCAAGCCCGTGACCGGGTCCGCAGAATGCTCCCCAGGACCAGCCTGCCAGCGGACCGCCACGTGGGCCCTGCTTCCAGACACTGGTCTGCCCTTTAGACTGCGCAGCTGCAAAATGGTTCATTTCTGTGATTTTGGATAACCAAAGTCCTCACACAAAGTTCTACAATTAGTCAAGGAAAAGACAGAACAAAAAATTTGCCAATGACCCTGGGAAAGTCAGCTAAAATGGGGAGGCTGATGGTCCAGTATGAGCATCTGACGAGATTGTCTAGGCTGTTAGACGTGTGTTGCTCGCTCCTCCGTCTGTACAACGGGTCATGAAGCACACGTTCTAAAGTCAAATGTGTGAGGGACTCACTGGCACTTAGGATGGGTCCAGCTGTGCAGGGCTCAAACGCAGAGAGGAGCCACTGCTGGCACAAGGGGCCACCTCCCCCACACGTGCTGTTCTGGGCTGCTGCCCCGGCCTCCACCGAACAGGCAGGTGGGAGAGGGCCCAGCCACACATCTCTTTCTCTACCCTTTTACTTACAGGGGGCTGATTCCACTCTGTGTTCTCTCCGCTTTTAAGCCTATCTCTATTGCCACAGGGCTTCCTCGCAAATAGCTCCTCCTCTCGAACCTTCCACCTCCGCAGGACCGATGCCAGGGAGCAGTCTCCCGGAGCGCAGTCCCACTGGAGCCCACGTGTGCACCTGCAGCCTCTACACTGTGACTGTGTCAAGGCAACATGGCCCAGTGCTCACCTGCAGGCTGGGTCGATGCCCAGGTATCCACAAACACACATCAGTGGCCATCCTCAGAGAGCCCCTGTTCCTTTAATGCTATCTTTCGTAGGTGAGTTTTAGAAACGTGACCTCCAGCTCTGGAAAAACTATCTCAATAACTCAATCAGCGATCCCTTTCTTATCGAAAACATGTAAATATCAGCCAAAGCATCTCAAGTCTCCCAAATAACATCTCTCATGCATCCTGGCTAAGACTGTAACATACTTCCCAGTCGTTGACATAGAAACATTACAATTTAATTAGCTTTTGCTGAAATAAAGGAGTGGGGGTGAGCCACTGCCCATCGTTCAACTGTGCAGCAGATGCAGTGGCTGGCTGTGGTCCGCAGCAGCTCATCCTTCCACTGAGCTGCTTAAGGCTAAGCCTTGGTTTAATTCTTTAAAAGTTTTTGTGTTTGTTTTGTTTAAGGCCAACTCCAGTGTTAGGAATCAAACTTAAAGAGCGTCTGTTCTTCTCGGCTGCCCGGGTGTCAGTCGGAAACAACAGAGGGGCCGCGGCATGGGGCTCTGATTGGTGCCGAGTGCGAGTTCCCGCTGCAGCCTCAGTGTCGGAGGGACGGACTTCCCTTCTCCATTTCCCGGCTGTCTTTCTGCAATGCAGTCAGTACCTAGAAGTCACAGGGAAGACAGCTGAGGTTAACTTACCACGCACACAGATCCTGACAGCAGCGATGCAGAGACAGCAGTAGCCTCCTAACAGGGTCCCCCGGCTCCCCACTTCCACTGCCTCCAACCCTCCAGGGTCTTCCGCTCCTACGTCCTGTGTGGTCTTTCCAACATGGACACCTGCCCGTGCCCTCTCTGGCCTGGTGAGCTAGCTGCACTCCTTCCAGCCGGCCACAGAATCCACGTCAAAGCACAGCTGGGGGCCTCACTGGGGTCCTGCAGTGGCCACCCAGGAAGCCCAGGCCTGAATGCTAGGATGCTAATAAGCTCTGTGCCCATCCCGCTGCACTCCTGCCACCCTGTTCCTCCTCCACCAGGAAGCCTGCCACCTGAGAAGGCCTCAAGGCACTGGTTCCTCTTGCCTGCCTTCCTGAGCTCACCCAGAGCCTGCTCCCTCCTCTGTTCTCACAGTTCTTGGTCAACATCCTTCTTTTTCTTCTTTTTGAGATGGAGTCTCGCTCTGTCACCCAGGCTGGAGTGGAGTGGCGCCATCTCGGCTCACTGTAATCTCTGACCCCCGGGTTCAAGAGATTCTTCTGCCGCAGCCTCCTGAGTAGCTGGGACTACAGAGGTGTGCCACCACGCCTGGCTAATTTTTGTATTTTTAGTACAGACAGGGTTTCACCGTATTGGCCAGAATGGTCTCGAACTCCTGACCTCATGATACGCCCACCTTGGCCTCCCAAAGTGCTGGGATTACAGGCTTGAGCCACCATGCCAGGCCAACACCCTTCTTTTAAAAGATATTCCATGCCATTGTGGCTGCTTAGCAATTGCAGCAACACTAACAGGCTGCATGCCAAGCAGAGAACTCTGCCAGCGCTTCGCGCCCAGCACCCGCTTAGCCCACGCGACAAACTCTGGAAGGCTAATGCCCCAACATGAGGGGCCTGAACAACAGACATGTACGGAAGTGACGTGCTCAAAGTCCAAGGGTGAAACCAAGACAATCTTGGTAACACAGTGCTACCTGCCTGGGGCCAGGAACCATGCCACTTTGAGTCACAAATTTAAAAGTAAAAGCATTTTGGTTTCAATTAAGGTGCAGAAAAGGAATAATGGCAGATAAAGTCCCCCTGCATCTTGAAGTAAATGGGGTTGCTGGCTCAACATAAACATTTAGTCATTTTGAAAAAGCTCATGGCTGGGCATGGTGGCTCATGCCTGCAATCCCAGCACTTTGGGAGGCCAAGGGAGAAAGATCACTTGGGCCCAGGAGTTTGAGACCAACCTCAGCAACAAAAAAGCAAACAAATCTCTACAAAAACAAACAACCAAATATTGGCTGGGTATCATGGCACATGCCTGCAGTCCCAGCTACTTGGGAGACTGAGGTGGAAGAATTGCTTGAGCCCCGGAGGTTGAGGCTGCAGTGAGCTGTGATCGCACCACTGCACTCCAGTCTCGGCAATGAGAGTGAGACTCTGTCTCAAAAAAAAAAGAAGGAAAAAGAAAAAGAAAGCTCACCAGTGTCTTAACCTTAAGCACAGGATTTGAGAGAAATGTGCATGGACCACAAGTCCCATGAGACCTGAACTGTATAAAAGTTACTGATGCCTGGACTGGGTGTGGTGGCTCACGCCTATAATCCCAGCACTTTGGGAGGCTGAGGTAGGTGGATCGCGAGGTCAGGAATTTGAGACCAGCCTGGTCAACATGGTGAAACCCCGTCTCTACTAAAAATACAAAAATTAGCTGGGCATGGAGGCGGGTGCCTGTAATCCCAGCTACTCGGGAGGCTGAGGCAAGAGAATCGCTTGAACCCGGGAGGCAGAGGTTGCAGTGAGCCAAGATTGCGCCACTGCACTCCAGCCTGGGCAACAGGGTGGAGACTCCGTCTCAAAAAAAAAAAAAAAAAAAAACTGACAGCACGTCACTGATGCCCAAGCCCCCCACCCCCATCATCAGACTAACTCCTATCACCATCCCATTAATAACAATGTCCTACGGTCAAATAATCTGACCCAGTTTTAACCAATAGTTTTTACCTAGTCCCTAAAATGCAAGGATCAAAATGGCTCATCTGGGTTTAATCCTTTCCTGTGTATGTGGGTGTGCAGTATGTGGATACGCAGGGAGTGACCTGCACCTGTACGTGGGTGTGTATGTGCATGTGAGGTGTGTGGGTGTGTAATGTGTACGTGTGGGTGTGATGTGTGGGGTGACGTGTGTGTGGGGCTGTGATAGGTGTAAGTGGGGGGTGATCTGTAGGTGTGTGTGTGGGTATGCAATGTGTAGGTGTGTGATGTGTGCACGTATGTGTGGGTGTGGGGTGATGTGTAAGTGGTGATCTATGTGTGGGGGGTGGGCAATGTGTGTGTGGGGGGTGATCTGTGGGTGTGGGTAACTGTGGGGTGATTGTGTATGTGTGTGATTGTGGGTGACTGGGTGTGCAATGTGTGTGCGTGGGGGTGATCTGTGTGTGTGTAGGTATGACTGTGTGGGGTAACTGTGTATTTAAGGGTGTGTGATATGTGTAGGGGGTGATTGTGTATGGATGTGTGATGTGTGTGGGGTGGACTGTGTATGTGGGTGTGTGATGTGTGGGGGGTGATTGTGTGTGGTTGTGTGATGTGTGGGGGGTGATTGTGTGTGGGTGTGTGATTGTGTGGGGTGATTGTGGGGGTGTGTGATGTGTGTGGGGTGATTGTGTGCGGATGTGACTGTGTAGGGTAATTGTGTATGCGTGGGTGGGTGTGTGATGTGTGTGTCGGGTGATTGTGGTGTGTGGTGATTGTGTATGTGTATGTGATGTGTGTGTGGGGTGACTGGGTGTGTGAGGTGTAGGGGTGTGACTGTGTGGGTGTGCAATGAGTGTGCGTGGGGGTGATCTGTGCGTGTCTATGTGTGGGGTGACTGTGTATATGTGGGTGTGTGGGGGGTGACTGTGGGTGTGTGAGGGGGTGAATGGATGTGCAATGTGTGTGCGTGGAGGTGATTGTGTGTGTGGGGTGATTGTGTACGTATAGGTGTGTGATGTGTGTGGGGGGGTGATATATGCATATGCCATAAAACTCTCCCCCAGTGGGAAATGTTACAGGACAAATGACCTGTTTTTTTGGGCTTTTTTTGAGATGGAGTCTCACTCTATTGCCCAGGCTGGAGTGCAGTGGCATGATCTTGGCTCACTGCAACCTCTGCCACCCAGGTTCTAGCAATTCTCCTACCTCAGCCTCCCAAGTAGCTGGGATTGCAGGCGCCTGCCACCGTGCCCGGCTAATTTTTGTATTTTTAGTAGAGATGGGGTTTCACCATCTTGGCCAGGCTTGTCTTGAACTCCTGACCTCGTGATCCACCTGCCTCAGCCTCCCAAAGTGTTGGGATTACAGGCGTGAGCCACTGAACCTGGCCAACCTGTTTTTTGTTTTGTTTTGTTTTAAGACAGGGTCTTGCTCTGTTGCCTAGGCTGAAGCACAGTGGCACAATCACAGCCCACTGCAGCCTTGACCTCCCAGGCTCAAATGGTCCTCCCATCTCAGCCTCCCTAGCAGCCGGAACTACAGATATACGTCACCATGCCCAGCTAATTTTTGTATTTTGTATAGAGACGGGGTCTCACTATGTTGCCCAGGCTGGTCTCAAACTCCTAGGCTCTAGTGATCCCCCAACCTTGGCCTCCCAAAGTGCTGGGATTACAGGTGTCAGCCACTGTGCCCAGCCTAAATGACCTGTTTCCTTTGACAAATAAAGGCAAGCAAGAGAGGGCTAAAAAGTGAGAAGTGGCGTGGCATAGATATTACAGAGGCTTAACAGAGCTTTCAAACAATCACAAGGCATGGACTTTATTTAGATCTTGATTCCAACCAACTATAAAGCCATTTATGACATCTGAATTTGAAAACTGGATATCTGATGATAGGAAGGAGTTAGTAGCTGAGTGGTAACGGTATTGCAGTTATGTTAAAAGAGCCCATATGAGTCAGAGATCGCTAACACCAACAGGTGACACGGTGCCAGGGACTCGCTTCAATATGGTGGGAAGGGGAGAGGTGGGAGGCAGCTCCAACAGCCGCTGCGCTTCCACAGTCACGGACACTGCAGAGCAGGCGTGTGGGGTGCATTATTTTATGCTGTTCTAGTTTTGTAAATATTTTAAATCTTCCATTAATTAAAAAAAAAGTTAAATCAAGAACAGACATTTCGGGGGGCTGAGGTGGGATGGTCACCTGAGGCTGGGAGGCGGGGGCTGCACTCCAGCCTGGATGACACAGCGAGACCCTCTCTCAAAACAAAGAAATCCCCCAGGCATGGTGTAGCACATACAGAAAAGGAAAAGTCTTCATAGACGTCAATCAACAAGGACTTCAAACCAATGCTGAGTGTATGCAGGATCAAGAACCCAAACTGGTTTTTTCTTCCTTTTTAGTATGACAAAGACTCGGAACAGAAAATGCAGGTCAATCCCACAGAGGACAGGACCTAGGAGGGATGCCTGGAGGGAAGCCAAGGGATACGGACTATCCGCGCCGCTGTTTGGGGCACTCAGCCCAGAGAGGGCACAGCAGCGCATGGGAAGACCCAGGAGGGACCCGTGCCCTCCTCTCTGGGCCTCCCTTTGTTGTAAGAGTGGGGTAATCCCACTTCCTTCTCAAGGACACACACAAAAGCCTGCCACAGGGCATGGCCACGGGGCTCAGTAAGTGGGTCCACTTTGCTTTCTGTCTCTGGCATTATTTTTTTTAAAAAGGAGGGGACGTGGCTTACAAAGTACTTTCTAACATGTAAAGAGCACTATAATGATAAAAGTGCTGACCCTCCCAATGCCACTGCAGAAGAGGTGGGAAGGCTTTCATTATCCACACCCCATCCAGCTGACAGAAACCCAAAGAGGAGGCGACCTGCCAAGACGCCCTGTGGCACAGCCACGTCTCCACCCAGCCTCCCTCAGTTCCAGCCCAGGGACTGCATCAAAGGGGCTACGTCCTCAGACAGCACTTTACGTAGGGGCCTTCCTGAGTCGCGCCTCTTGCCAGCTACGCTGTGGGAAGCCAAGAACACAAAGCCCGCTGACCTGAGCCCACTTCTTGTTTCGGCTCTGCATCTGGATCGTGGCGATGGAGGCAAACAGCTCCTCGGCGGGCAGGTCCTCGGGCAGCCGGGTCAGGAACTGGGCCATGTGGATGAAGTCCATCTTGGTCAGGATGTCCTCGAACAGCTTCAGGATGCCCAGGGCCGTACGGAACAGGAACTCTTCCCCATCGCGACAGAACACGTCCCAGATACGACAGGCCAGGTCGAGGGGCAGAGATTTACTATATAAGGTAAAGATCCTAGGGGGTAAAAGTTGGAATTTTTCAGATTTTGAATCTCTCCTAACAAAGAAAGAACAGTGAATTCCAGTCTGATTCCATGAAAAACACTCCCCTAGTCACTTTCAGGCAACAGCTGGGGCCAGAGCCAGGCCTGCACTCACACTGAAGGGTAATTCTAACATCGCTCAGGACACAGCACTATCAGCGTCCGCACAGAATCATGCAGCACACAGCTTCCGAATGACTGACAGCAACGACTCCTGCCTGCAAGGAATATGTGCTGAGCCCCTACTGTGTGCTCACCCTGTGGGGGCAGGCATCCTGTCTTAGGGACCGCTGTACCCCGCGCCACCCACAGAGCAAGAGTACGGTAGGTGCTCCTCCTGGCTATGGGGCTCAATGCTGGCGCCACTGCACAGGTTCCCCCCGCCCTGGGAGCATGCACGAGGCTCCTTCCTCCTCTGGGTGCCCTCAGGCTCCTGGTCCCCAGCCTGGTGCTCATCATGGCACACCCTAGCTCCACATCTAGTGCCCTGTCCGGCAATCTCTGCTGAATTCCAACGCCCTGTCTGCGGCAGGACTTCCCAGACGCTCCTGGCTCTCAAAACCTGCCCAACACTGACAGTGCTCGGTACAGGTGGGGATCCCCAGCTGGGTGAGGACATCTCCACCCCTCCTGGAGGACCTCTCTTCCAGAGTTCAGTATTTCCTGTGCTGGCACAGAGACAGTGCTGGGCCCACACAGCCCCTGAACTGCAGGCACTGGACTCGGCCTGAGGGGCTGACTCGGTCAGGAGGTCAGGCCACTAAAGCTTCCACAGTGTGACCCTGACTTTCCCATAACAGATTCCACAGAAAATCCCGCACACTGGTCAACCTGCTCACAAGTGACAGGGGCATGGGTTCTGTCCACAGTGGACTCCGGCCGGGGGGTGCTCCATTAGATGCAGCCTGTCCTCCAGGTCCCGAGGACATGCAGTTATGGACGTGCATTGCACAGAGCCCACAGCTCCTAGATGAGAACAGGAATGTTCCAGGCTGTCCCTCGTCAGAACCTTCTAACAGTAAAGGTCCAGGAAGGACTAAAAATCTAGACTTCATTCAACTCAGAGGAGGGAACGGAGAGCCAGATGACAGGGAAAACCCGCACCTAGAGGAAGAGCAGAAGCTGGGCGCACACCGGGCGCTGTGTGCTATGTGAGCCCCTCCGGAAGGACACCCTATGCGTCAGGAAATGCCCGGGAGACGTGCTCTCTCATCTCACTACACCTGACAGAACCGCGCCTCAGGACAACAGCTAAACGGACCCAGGTCTCACCATCAGTAAGTCCCGAGCCAGACTCTGAACCTGACTCCAATGCCCACGCTCTGATGTCTGAGCCTCAGCACACACCATGAGGCAGCAGCACCGTCGCAGGCTTGGTAGGAAGCTTGATTCTAAAATCACAAGCCTTCAGCCCGAGCTTCTTGCTATTTCAAAACCAGAAAACCATTTCACCACCTGGTCTAGAAAGTACAGTTCAAGAAAGAACAAAGAGATCTTTTGTTTCCTTAGTCTAGAGAATATTCTCAATTGTACCTGGAGAGCACGCTTGTTAACTCTATGAGAAAGGGCAGGAGAGTCCACTCGGCCTGCACTACTATCTCTGTGTGCCCACTCACACATGGAAATCAGACTCTCCCTACATCTGCTAAAAAGCAGAGTCCTGAGAAAAAAACGGATGGGGAAAGACGACAATGTTTTTTGTTTTGTTTTGTTTTTTTCTTGAGATGGAGTCTCACTCTGTCGCCCAGGCTGGAGTGCAGTAGTGGTGCGATTTCGACTCACTGCAACCTCCACCTCCCAGGTTCAAGCAATTCTCTGCCTCGGCCTCCCAAGTAGCTGGGATTACAGGCGTCCACCACCATGCCCGGCTAATTTTTGTATTTTTAGTAAAGATGGGGTTTCACCATCTTGGCCCGGCTGGTCTTGAACTCCTGACCTCGTGATTCACTTACCTTAGCCTACCAAAGTGCTGGGATTACAGGCGTGAGCCACCACGCCCAGCCAAAACAACAGTTTTTATATAGTTTATACACATACATATTTTATATATATAGTCATATAGTTTTTAATAGCAAAGAAGAGAACAAAAGAGATTTCTACAATGTACCCCCCCAAGCCCAAAGAACTAAAGTTTGTTCTTTTTTTAATTTAACATAATATTCTTAAGCTGAGATTTATGTGTGAGTCTCCATAAGTTACTCTAGACAGGTAATGAACTTTATAAAATTAAGTCACCACTGGAATGACCCAGAATGCCATTCACTATGCCCACGATGCCCCCTGCTCTGCATTTCCATGAGACAAACCCATTTCCAATCCCATGAGCTTCCACCTCCTGGCCATGCTTACTGCTGACGCCGTGCTGCGACCATGCCTGGCTCCTCACTGCAGCCTCTGGGCTTGTTCCTGGCATCAGCCTCTGTCCCCTGCAGGCTCTTCCCACATGCTGTGTGTCACTATTTCTTGGAAGGTCATTTCCTGACCCTCAGGCTGGACCAAGTTTCCTTGAAACGTTCACGCTGCACTGCACGCACCCTCCTTCATGAGGCCCTGGCATTCTTCATCTTCCTTTACACTGAGCCAGTGAAGGGACGCTCTTGACACTCCTGGACACTTCCCTCTGCCTCGCACACCATCCTGCCTCTTCTGGGCCTTGCAGGCTCTGGCAGGCCTCTCAGCAAGCAGCTCCCAGGCCCTCTGCCCCAGTCAGGGCTCCCCATGGCCTCTCCAGCCCCTGGACTCCACTCCAAGAGCTCCGCACCGTCCTAAGCCACTTCTGTCCCCTGCTCCAGGCTGGAAGTGCCTCAAGGGCAGACACCCCGCCCCACAGTCTTGAACTGAGGCTCCTCTTCTCCCATTCTCTCCTCCAGCAGGGACTGCTCAGAGGTGCTCCCACATCATTATCAGGAGCTTCCAAATGTGGGCTGTATTTTAAACCACATTTAGATTTGAAAGCCAGCCGTGAACAGGCCACTGAAGGGGTACACCAGGCTCTGTCCTGGCCCCAAAGAAGCCCTGCCATGGGATCAGAACCGGTCGGAACAAGGGGGCTACTGTCCACACGGCCCTCCTGGTTCAAGGTCCACCTTCCCCTGCTGCCCTCAGGCTCACAGAAGCAGGACGGGAAGGGCCCCTTGGCCTTCCCAGAGACGGCTCACTACTCCACCCACGGTCGGAAGACAGAATTCAAGGGTTTTTCTCTCCCAAAAGATGTTTACGTTTTGCCTCTGACCACTGCATATTATTGCGCTGTAGATCAAAAATGGTATTTTTTTAAAAGTAATAAATAAAAGTATGTTTTTAAAAGTTAAAAAAAAAGTAATTTCAAGTACAACTTCAACTAATGCAAAATAACATAATTCTTCTCTTTTCTTTTTGTTAAGACAGGGTCTCACTGTGTCGCCCAGGCCAGAGTGCAGTTGCACAATCACGGCTCACTGCAACCTAGACTTCCTGGGCTCAGGTGACCCTCCTAGCTCAGCCTCCTGAGTAGCTCAGACTACAGGCACACACCACCACACCGGCTAATTTTTAAGTTATTTGTAGAGATAGGGTCTCACTGTGTTGCCCAGACTAGTCTTGAACTCCTGGGCTAAAATGATCCTGTCACCTCAGCCTCTCAAAGTGCTGGGACTACAGGCATGAGACACCGCACCCAGCCCAAAATGATATATTTCTATGTCGCTAAACAAATGACGTGTCTCTCAGCTTAGAAAAGACCCCAGACAAAAGCTGCGTATCTGTTTCCCCCATGATACGTGAGGGAGGAAAGGGGCAGTTTTTGCTGATGCGTCTTCACAACTTCCAGAAAATTCTTACCTAGCCGGGTCTGTTCCGCCTGCTTGTCTGAGCTTGCTAGAGGCAAGGAAGCACCATGGGGTAAGGACGAGGGCAGTTCAGGGCTGTCGTGAAGGAGGAAGACGGCATCCACGGAACAGAACTGGCCTCTGCCCTGTCTACTAATGAGGGCCCCGGGCTGCACACAACAGAAAGTGCTCGCTTCATACATTTTTACAGGGACTGTTCAACTGAATCCTTGTTACAACCCCAAAAGGAGGTACAATAGTCTTTTCCATTTTACAGAGGAGGACAGTACAAATAAAGGGAGATTAGCTGGGCATGGTGGCATGCGCCTGTAATTCCACCTACTCGGGTGGCTGAGGCAGGAGAACTGCATGAGCCTGGGAGGCGGAGGCTGCAGCGAGCCGAGATCGCACCACTGCACTCCAGACTGGAAAGAGTGACAATACGTCTCAAAAAGAAAAGAAAACAAAACAAAACAAGAAAAAACTCAACCAAATAAAGGGAGGCTGTGGAAAAGCAGATCTAGCTTAAAGTAAAAGGGAAAGTCACCGGGTAGTCTCACCCATTAAGAAGCCAAAACCAGCGACTTGGACCTTCAAGGCCCAACATTACCAATTTCTAGCTGTGTCCCCATTTTCCCAACCTGACCAGCTGCTAAGGAGGAGCCCTCACCCCCAGGATGGCTCATGAATGGCACTCAGCCCCTCCCCCAACCACGGGGCTCCCTGTATTCCCAGAAACATCAACAGTTAGATTAGACAGTGCTAGGTAAGAACAGAGTTACTACTGAGCCTCATTAGATTTTGTGAAGCTTAAATAAAGCAACATTAAACTCCGAACACACAATCCCATTTGTTAAAAGTTGGAGATGGTTACTTAAGACTCAGTTCAAACTTAGTTAAACCCATAAACTGCGCTCACCTTGATTCTGAAAGCAATTAGACATATATCCAGCTCTGTGCCCCAGAGTCCTCCCTAACCTGAGCCCAGCAGAGTTTACATACCCACCTCTGTGCCCCAGAGTCCTCCCCAACCTAAGGCCAGAGGAGTTCACATACCAACCTCTGTGCCCCAGAGTCCTCCCTGACCTGAGCCCAGCGGGGTTCACATACCCACCTCTGTGCCCCAGAGTCCTCCCCAACCTAAGGCCAGAGGAGTTCACATACCAACGTCTGTGCCCCAGAGTCCTCCCTGACCTGAGCCCAGCGGGGTTCACATACCCACCTCTGTGCCCCAGGGTCCTCGCTAACCTGAGCCCAGCGGGGCTCACATACCCACCTCTGTGCCCCAGGGTCCTCCCTAACCTGAGCCCAGCGGGATTCACATACCCACCTCTGTGCCCCAGGGTCCTCGCTAACCTGAACCCAGCGGGGTTCACATACCCACCTCTGTGCCCCAGAGTCCTCCCAGACCTGAGCCCAGCGGGGTTCACATACCCACCTCTGTGCCCCAGAGTCCTCCCCAACCTAAGGCCAGAGGAGTTCACATACCAACGTCTGTGCCCCAGAGTCCTCCCTGACCTGAGCCCAGCGGGGTTCACATACCCACCTCTGTGCCCCAGGGTCCTCGCTAACCTGAGCCCAGCGGGGTTCACATACCCACCTCTGTGCCCCAGGGTCCTCCCTAACCTGAGCCCAGCGGGATTCACATACCCACCTCTGTGCCCCAGGGTCCTCGCTAACCTGAACCCAGCGGGGTTCACATACCCACCTCTGTGCCCCA
Source organism: Pan paniscus (assembly GCF_029289425.2). Lineage (NCBI taxonomy): Eukaryota > Metazoa > Chordata > Mammalia > Primates > Hominidae > Pan > Pan paniscus. The sequence goes on along the minus strand of NC_073252.2, from coordinate 7,285,804 downwards.
GAGTCCTCCCAGACCTGAGCCCAGCGGGGTTCACATACCCACCTCTGTGCCCCAGGGTCCTCGCTAACCTGAGCCCAGCGGGGTTCACATACCCACCTCTGTGCCCCAGAGTCCTCCCTAACCTGAGCCCAGCGGGGTTCCAGTCTTTCTGTCCCAGCACTTGGCAGGGGACAACAGACATGAAGTAAATATCATGAGCACCGCGTGAGAATGCAGGCTCCCACTTCAGCCAGGCCAAGGTGTGCCAACGATGCACAGGCTGCTGCCCCTCCCTTCAAGCAGGTCCCCAGTGTAGGCAGGGGACGCTCCTCCCTCCTCCACACGCCCATAAAGACCCAGCCTACGCCAGACGTGCTCAGCACGATGCTCCCGGCTCCTAAGGCACTCTTGGGGCAACCTGTACCCCAGAACTGAAGGGCCAGAGATGACCCAAGTGCAAGAGGCAGCGGAAACGGAAACCTCCCAACGGTCACTCCCCCTTGAACCTTTCCTTTAAAATGGAAACTCGAGCTGGGCGCGGTTGCTCACGCCTGTAATCCCAGCACTTTGGGAGGCCTAGTTGGGAGGATCACGAGATCAGGAGATCGAAACCATCATGGCTAACACAGTGAAACCCCATCTCTACTAAAAATACAAAAATTAGCTGGGGGTCGTGGCGGGCGCCTGCAGTCCCAGCTACTCAGGAGGCTGAAGCAGGAGAACGGCATGAATCCGGGAGGCGGAGCTTGCAGTGAGCCGAGATCCACCACTGCACTCAAGCCTGGGTGAAAGTGCGAGACTCCATCTCAACAACAACAACAACAACAAAAAAAGATGGAAACTCCAGGCAATGACAGCATCTCCAAGGATCATTAAACATAATTTCAGAAACGCTAACCATAACATGGAATGTAGTCCCCGATTCTTTTGTTAGCTCAAGATTATTTATTATAAAGCTCACTCACACCTCTAGATAATTCTGCCACTGGACGGCAATGGGAAATATTTTCAGAAGTGAAATGACCTAAAGTCAGTCCTACAAAATGTAGATGCTTGACAGTCGAAACACTGAAAACTCTGTAGGAAGACGGAGACAGCTGAGGGGCCCCTGCTCTGATCCGCATGCCTCATCGGCAGGAGTGGCAAGCCACAATTAAAGAAGGGCCAGGAAGGCGGTGTTGGAAGGACAGCGAACCCTCAGCCCTGACTCCTCATGAGCAACTGGTTAGGCAGCGTACAGGGTGCACTGGAAAAGGGACCGAGGAAGGTGACCCTCAGGCACAGACGCATTCTTTGACCTAGGACACTGAGCCAGGCATGGGGCCAGGCACTGGGGACACAGAGGTCACTCTTGAAGCTTTACCACAGGGGCAGCAGCTGACAGAGGGGACCCTCAGAGAGTGGGTGGAGCTGGGGCGGTGGGAAGCAGGTTTGGTGGGCAGGCAGTGTGGCAGGACAGGAGATTTTTCTGACCTGAAGTGTAGCCATTTTAATGGGCTACCCACACAGCCCACCCAGGATGCTGAGCTGGCCACACCCACAGGCCCCTCAGCCCCTGCCGCGAGCAGGAGGAAGGCTCTCTTGTTCAGGCAGTTAGCTGCTGAGCCCTGGAACTTAGCATGCTTTATATCCCACCAGGAACAGTGCAGACCCACAATGTGGAGGCAGGCCCAGGTGTGATGGGTGTGGACGTGTCTCTGGGAAAGGTGGTCTGATGTAGCAGAAGCAGCAAAGACCCCGAAGGCAGACCAACCTGGACCTCACACCATGGATGTGACATTGAGAAGTGGGCCTCAGTGACTTCTTCTGTGCCCAGAAATAGGTACACCTGCTCCAGAACACTGAAGACCACAGTGACGAGTGCTTCTGAAATGGCAGCTTCTAGGACAGGTCTTATGTAAAGTCTGTTCTTCCCCTTTGCTTCCTCCCTACTGCCCAACCTGTTTCTGATCTGAGCTTTCACCGCACTGTCAGCACCCAACAAGGAGCCTGAATCACTGCAGACCACCAATAAATGCTGACTCAGGAAATAAGTCATGAATACATGGCTTTCCTGTGCTTAGTTCAACTTAAATATTTACTAAGGCCTTTCTATATGCCTTGCCCTGTACTGGAACTGCGAAAACAGACTGTATCCTAGCTGGTGCTTATTCTAGAACACAGTCAGCACTTCAAGAATAAGGCCTGTGGAGGCCTCATCAAAGCACAGTGGACAGCATTCACAAGGCCCTGGGCACCAACCAGCTCACAGCACAAAGGCCTCAGCAGTGAAGAACCCTTGCCACTTCCTTTTCATTTACTCTGCCTCACTGCTCATTACTGACAGTCCAACCCATGTTCTACACTCGACATGCTATTCCTGTCTCTGGAACCTGAGCTATGGGACCCATCTTACGGGTGACACTGCCTTACACAAACCCCCTTAGAAAGGACTCTAAGGGAAAGTACACAGCTCTAGAGCCGGGTAGACTTGAGTCTGGACTCCAGCTCTGCATTTGGCTGGCATCAGGACCTTGGCCAAGGCACTCTGCCTCTCTGAGCCTCAGTTTTATTTTTTGTTTGTTTGTTTTGGAGAGAGAGGCCCACTCTGTCACCCAGGCTAGAGTGCAGTGGTGTGATCTCGGCTCACTGCAACCTCTGCCTCCTGGGTTCAAATGATTCTCGTGCCTCAGCCTCCTAAGTAGCTGGGATTACAGGCACGCGCCACCATGCCCAGCCAATTTTTGTATTTTAGTAGAGACGGGGTTTCGCCACGTTGGCCAGGCTGGTCTCGAACTCCTGACCTCATGTGATCTGCCCGCCTGGGCCTCCCAAAGTGCTGGGATTATAGGCGTGAGCTAGTGCACCCCGCCCTGAGCCTTTTTTCCTCTATAAAACACAAGTGTTACACTGGACTTGGAGAGGTTGTTCCAAGGGTTCAAAGACAGCATGTGTGAGAAGCACTCGAGTCAAAAAACGCAGGTGCCCTTTGTCTTTGCCCCTACAAGGATTACAACCATCTTCACGCTGGGACAGAAGCAGACAACACTATTCTCCAGGCCTGTACTTTTCACACTGCCAGGCATGACCCAGACAACAGCCAGTGGATCATGAAGGCAACGAAAGCAGATTATCACCAGCATTTTTTGGAATAAATAGAACAAAGTACAATACTTCAGAATGCTTCACATGGTCAGGGTTAGGTACTGGGTCATGAAACCACCGTTCCCAGCATACGTACGTGTTAAGTTTCTGCAAACATTGGGTCACAATTTAAAACACATTTCCTTTTGCAAGTAAAGGTGGGAAAAGTTTGAAAGACACTATTGACTTTTGGCCTAGAATCCTAAGAAACTAATCAGAAGCCCTAAAACAGATAAGGGAGAAGCTAAAGGCTCAGGTCCTGCCTGGATCCCCTCCCGTCCTCCAGTACCGCGGGCCCCAGCCAGGAATCTGAGGGGCAGGGCTCGCAGTCAAATGCACACGGTGGGGCAGCCTGTGCAGGAGCTTTGTGTTCACAGCTGTGAAGAAAATCACCATTTACTGAATAAAGGTCCCCTTTAAAGCAGGCCCTAAACACTTCTATCCAGTACAGCCAGGCAGGCCAGCCCAGCATCCCCGCCAGCGCCATTCACGGCCCCATGTTCACTGTCCTGTAGCTTCAGCTACAAGATTCAACCTCCAAAACCTCGTCCTTCATGGCAAAGGTCAGCGGAGTGAGAACAGTCCAGGGTTTGGGACAGAAGCAACAAACCAAGAATCCCAAAGGCGCACTCTTAAGGGCACAGACAAGGCTGCTTTAGCTAAGGGGTCAGCTTCCTTTCAAATGATACTTGAATTTTACCTTCCAGAAGGCCTTTTCCCTGCTGAAGAAAGTGGGCAACAACAACAAAACCAAACCAGCCAGCTATCTGTTCACAGTGGCTGGACATTTACCATACGATTTAGTGGAACGTGCCTTTCTGGTCGAATAGTACCTTTACTTCTGCGGAGCCCCTTCTATGAGTCAGGTGGTGCCGCACGGTCACCCTGCAGCACCCTGTGGGGTGAATTACTGTGGCCTCCAGATAAGGAACCGGGAGCTCAGCCGGGCTTCACAACCTTCCCCAAGACCACAAGGCAGTAATGGGAGAAGCTGGGTTTGGGCTGGGGCTGCTGGATCCCGGAGGCACCCTCTTCCCACCATGTGATCTGAGAGGCTGCTCCCTTCCACACACAGGTCTCCCAGCCCTCTTACCTGGCCCTCAAACATGGTGCTCTCTGGGCTAACAGCCACACCCCATCCTCAGCAACCCCTTTCACCACAGCATGAAGACCTGCCTGGCCTACTGCTGCTGCGTAGACCTCTCAGGATCCTTGTATCTGTCTCAGGATGCCTCTACTCACATGTCCCGCAGGCACCTCAAAATCACCCATCTGAAGTCAAATCCACTAACTGCCCTGGCCGAATCTTCTCCCTTTGTCTTTGGTCTCAGCTGAAGGCATCAGCAAACCCCTTCCCCAACCGCAGTCAAGAGCTGACCATGATTCTCTGACATACCCACAATATTTCCACGGGGCCTTCTCTCCACCTACTTCAGCTTTTTCCCCCTTAATTTGTCTCTCTGTTCCCAGGCTCTCCTGCCTTCCAGGTAACTTAAAACTCGCCGCTGGATATGCCCCACTCTCACCCTCAGCAGAAGCCTTCTCCCACTCCCCCTGGCCCCGCAATCCTGCCCAAGCTTCAGAGCTTGGGTCTAAGAGCCACCGTGACCTGGCCTCCCCACCTCATCGCCTGCCATCCTCTGCCCTTTACTTTCAACCTCTACCCCACCAGACCTGGCTACAGTGCCCGCTGACTCTGGAATGGCACATGCACTTGTCACCTTCGCTCTATGTACTCTGAACCCTGTGCTGGGTCCAGGACCTCCTGCCTTCCAAGACGGCACTCATCTCACGTGGACAGTGCCCATGGACACACGTGTCTCCCACAAGCCAGGAGCTCCTGACAGGCAAGCGCTGCCCTTGCTCCTCAGGCCACCTCTATACCCAGCGAGGGCCTGCACAGGCCGGGTGCTTAGGACGGGTCCTTTAAGGAATGGACAGCACTTTGGAAACAAACAGGCCCAAGATACCATTTCTCCCCTTGAGGGAATTCAGGAGGGCCAGGAGGAGGCACTGATGTTTATGGGCAGGGCCATCAGGGAAGGCTGGAAAGCAGGATATGAGGACTCAGCCGGGCCATGAAGAAGTTGGCAGAGAAGAGAGTGAAGAACAGACAAGGGCTGAGAAACGCTCTGAAAACACAGGGAAAAGCCAGTCTTACCAATCAATTAGGTAGATATCTGGAGTTAGGTTGTTCTTCTTGAAATGGGCAAATAATTTCGGCAAATTTTCTTCAAAGAATACCTCAAATGCAGCAAAATAAGTCAACATCTAGGGAGATAATATGAAATTTACTCAGAAACTATCTGCACAAGTTTCCAATTTACAAAAAAGTCAATATATGTTTATCTTTAGACTCTTAGAGTTACCTTCTTCTGTAATTACTAATACACTTTGAATGGCAACTTATTGTAGGTACTATTCAAATTATAAACAAGCACTATTTCTAATCTTCACAATGACATCAATAGCCACACCTCATCTTCTTCAATTCATAGAAAAGGGAACTGAAACCCAAAGCAGTTATGGAACTTGCCAAATAAGGGCACAAGCTTTGTAGGTGGTGAAGCTGGGAATGAATTTGTGCCTGTCCCGCTGCAAAGGTGGAGCCTGTACAGACTCACTCTTTCCTAAAAACCAGGAATATATGAACGTGTAAAAGTATCTGGAGGCCGGGTGCGGTGGCTCATGCCTGTAATCCCAGCACTTTGGGAGGCCGAGGAGGGTGGATCATGAGGTCAGGAGATCGAGACCATCCTCGCTAACACGGTGAAACTCCGTCTCTATTAAAAATACGAAAACGAAAAATTAGCCAGGCGTGGTGGCGGGCGCCTGTAGTCCCAGCTACTCAGGAGGCTGAGGCAGGAGAATGGCGTGAACCCGGGAGGCGGAGCTTGCAGTGAGCCGAGACTGCGCCACTGCACTCCAGCCTGGGCGACACAGCGAGACTCCATCTCATAAAAAAAAAAAAAAGTATCTGGAAAAGCAGGCATGCCTCATCCAACCCCTGGCACTTGCAGGGGGCTACACGACTCATGTCTGAGTCAAGGGCAGCACCCCTCCAGCTGACAGAGGCACACCTTTGAATGCAACGAGGGGGAAACACTACAGGGAAAGGAGGAAAGGAGGGCGTTACAGCCCGTAGTTTATGGAACTTGCTTTCCAACGGTGGACGGTTTTTTAAGGAAGCAAAATGTACAAAGCTGGGAAGCAGTGCTGACAGCAGAAAGAACTCCAGCTGGACTGGGGGCAGCACCCGTCTGATGGTGGCCCAGTTCTGCTCCAGCGCTCACCAGCTGGGCGCCTGGGGGCAGATCACGACTCTGGTGTCTGTGCATCCGAAGGAGGGGCTCTACTGTAGACGGTGGCTCCCAAAAGGGAGTGATTTGGTCTCTAAGGCAACATTGGTCAATGTGAAGATACTTCTGGTCGTCACAACTGGGGGCAGGTGCTGCTGGCACGGGGATATGGAGGCTGGCAAGCTGCTAAGCATCCTCCAGCGCACAGAACATCCCCCAGCAGAGTCACACAGTCCTAAGTTCAACAGGGCTGCCAGGGAGAAAACCTGCTGCTGTCATGAAGACCCCACTCAACATTATGACTCTATGGTTTTTCCTTCAAAATACAAGCTATGATTCCTAGGCACAATTTCTACCACATTTCCAAAGAGAAAGCTGGGGTCTTATCTTCAAAATCAGCAGAAACTTAGATGGGAATCATTTATTTATTTATAAAAAGATAAAATTAAATTTACATGCAGGAATTATTTTCAGGAATTAATATCACAAGCAACGTAAGGCCAGTATATACTGTGCCAATGAGTTATTTCAAGAGTAAGAACGCTTCCTCAAGATTTATTTTCTGTTTCTGACCATTACTTTTCTTGGAAAGGTAAGTTTTTACCTGATTATGAAAGTCATACCTGTAAACACTCACTGTAGATAACTTAGGAAACACATAAACACTATTAATCCATCATTCAAAAATCTATAAACACTAGTAATTCTGTGGCATATTTCCTTTTATTGTTAAATACAATAGTCACTATAGTTTACGTTTTATCTTACATACACTGAATTAACATCTTGAACACTTTCTCACAATGCAGCTCTTTGTAAGCAACACTACTGATCACTTACCAAATTTTAATTTACCATTCTGCATTCTCCTAACCTCATTTCAGCTATTCTCACATTTACAATTGTAAATAAGTGTGTAATGACTATCTTTGTGCATAATGCTTTGTCCACATTTATGACTTTCTTAGAAGTGATTCTTATGAGCAGAACTGCACACCAATGCTATTTACAGCTATTGATACTTAATACCAAGTTGTCTTCCAAAAGGACTCTGCCAATTTACAGTCCCAGTAATAGCTACCAAATTTACCAACAACTTTTTTTTTTTTTTTTTTTGAGATGGGGTCTCGCTCTGTCGCCCAGGCTGGAGTGCAGTGGCGCAATCTCGGCTCACTGCAAGCTCTGCCTCCCAGGTTCACGCCATTCTCCTGCCTCAGTCTCCCGACTAGCTGGGACTACAGGCGCCTGCCACCACGCCCAGCTAATTATTGTGTATTTTTAGTAGAGACGGGGTTTCACTGTGTTAGCCAGGCCTCGTGTGTTACTCCTGACCTCGTGATCCGCCCTCCTCGGCCTCCCAAAGTGCTGGGATTACAGGCGTAAGCCACCATGCCCGGCCAACCAACAGCTTTTAAATACTTTATGTATGTACTATCTGAGCAAGACATACTCAGTAAACCTTAAGATATCAAGGAAGAAATAATCCCTAGATGATCTAAAGTATTAGATCATTTTAGTCTTGAAGTACTGGTAATAATTATCAGCAAATCAGACAGTGATGGCCGGACACAGTGGCTCACGCCTGTAATCCCAGCAATTTGGGAGGCCGAGGCAGGTGGATCACTTGAGGTCAGGAGTTCAAGACCAGCCTGGCCAACATGGCAAAACCCCATCTCTACTAAAAATACAAAAAATTAGCCTGGCATGGTGGCAGACACCTGTAATCCCAGCTACTAGGGAGGCTGAGACACGATAATCGCTTGAACCCAGGAAGCGGAGGTCGTAGTGAGCTGAGATGGCACCATTGCACTCCAGTCTGGGTGAGAGAGCAAGACTCTGCCAAAAAAAAAAACCAACAAAAAACAAAAAAAACCCTGATGGGCTTATTAAATTGGTGACTTCTATGCTACAGAAGAACAAGGGCTTAGGAACCAGAACGGATTCAAATCTCAGCTCCTCCACTTACCAGCTGCATGCCTTGAACGAGTCCCTTCACTCTGAGCCTTATCTCCTCACCTGAACTGCGCAGAGGGCTTATCTGGGAGGCATGTAAACCCTACCCCCCACTGTCACCACCCCCCACTGTCACCGCCTCCCACTTATGCAGTGTCGTAAAGACTAGAGCAGTCCACTAAACAAATGGCTGCCTTTTAAAAAATAAAGGAGTATGGTCTCCAGCGTGTCTCCTTTCTCCCGAGTGGGGCACACTTCACAAAGCAGGGTGACAACGAGCAGCAACACCGCTCGATTACGACACATTCTACCCAACAGGCCCAAACATGGGCACTGCCATCAAGCTGTGACTTTGACACCAAGTGTGTGTTAAGTTTAAGCAGGAGCCACACTTCTTCCTTCATTAAAAGAACACATTTTCAAAAATACAGGTAATGTTTTTCTGAGAGAACGTATTAAGAAACCCAGACATACGGCTACAAACCATGTCTTTTTCAGCTTCCATGCAATACACTGCTCAAAATCATCCTCCACCTTACAGTGCTGCTTACTCTAAACATCTCTTCACAGAGAGAAAATGTATTCTTTTTTTCCACTGAAAACACAGACGAGTAAGCAACTCTTGACATTTAAAGACACAGTACTCAGGGCCCGAACACAGAGGATACTCACAAGGCCATGGTCCACTCTGAAAAACGCCATTTGACAGGGTTTATTCAAAAGGTTAGAAAAAGCAATAAAGGCATCTGCAGTATCTAAGTTCAAGATCAACACTGCCGCTATGAAGGACATGCCCTGGACCTGAGAGAGGAGAGAAAGGCACGTTACAATCACAGTGGCCACAGGGTCACCGTAGTGCGTTCATTTTTAGCAAAGACAAACCTACCACCCTCACACTAGAAGTGTCCCTAGAGCTGCCCCACTCCTCCGGCCACCCAACGCTGAACTGCCCTCACTCAGAACCACCACTCTGCCACCCCAGCCACCCGGCCTGCTCTCCTTCAGTTCCCACCCTTGCTCCCACCCTGCAAATGGAAAACCCGAAACCAGCCATCTTAGGCCCACGGCATCTGAAATACTGCTCTTTCCTATGTCCAGTGTCCCGGTGCTGTAGACATGTGTTATCTATCTCGATAAGCTTAATATCAAACCATGCATGCGCACACACATCCGCGAAGCCACAGAAGTATCAGCAGTGCTTTTTAATGGTTGCTGCTTTTAACGTGGTTAAGGCTTCTTTGATTTAATGTTGGAAAAAAGTCACATGCCAAAAATGAAAATTGCATTCAATTAAAATGTGATTAATGCCCCAGAGCAGCCACGACAGCTCAATTTCTTTAAGAGGAACCTGAGTCAACTCACTTACCACAAGACTTTTCATACTCCTCGGCAAAAACGAAGGCACTGGCATGACATTTGCAGCTAACACGTGCTGGACAATATCTGACTTTCTTTTTAGATAACAACATTATAAAATACTGAGAAACTTCACTTACATAACCCACATCTGGCCGGTAACAAGTATAAGCGCCCAAAATACTGTGCAACATGTCATGATATGGACCACCCTAAAAGGATCAACACAGCAAAAACAACACATGCATGAGTACTGTTAGTGCTCAGACGAACATCTGATACTACTACTGCTGCCGCTGCCACTCCTGCTATTTTCAGCATTATGAAATATGCCAAGCATGATGCCAGCAGCTCTATATGCATATGGAATTTAACAAATTACCCATTCACAGCTAGGGAAGTCTGCAGCTCACGCTATGTAACTGCTCTGAAAAGAAGCTGGAGGGCCAGGCAGGAGCACCACCCTGGACAAATATCCTTTATTTGGCTCCTGCTGTATAACTCTGTTCCCTTTCAAAGCCCACCAGGAGAGCCAGGTATGCGGGGGCTCTTCAAAGCAGGTGACTACTCAGTGTCACTCAGGCCGTCTCCCGCTGTGCCCCACATCCTGACTATCCTTTCTGCCTCTCTTCCCAGGCTTATCACTCTCCTTGTTTCTGTTGGTTTTCTGAATGGCAAGTTTAGGAAATACACTCTTCTAAGTCCTGGTGGCTACCATTTTGTTTAAACATTCTCCCAGCTCTTCCACCCCTCTAACATTTCCACTTGCTCTTATAACTGCTTCCAAAAAGTCAATTGTTGGAATTATTTCCCCAATGGAGCACAGAAGAAAGTGCAGAGATGCCTCACGCTGAAGTTAGCATGTGAGAAGATACAACAAAAGGACAGGTTCAGTCCCAAACACTTACTGTCTATGTCTACCAGGTACCTACATTTAACACAAGGAATAAAAATCACACATGGTGAGAGATAAGAAGTCACTCCACAGGTGACCACAGGTGGCTTACAAAAGAATGCCGTGGCCCAGACCATCATATTCTAGCATGTGAAAAGAGCTAAGTAAAAGAAAAGACAGTTCCAAATCACGGAGGGACAAAAGGAAAAATAGCAATGAGAGGGTAAAAATGCCAGCATCCAGGCCTAGGGTGGGGGTGACGGTCTGCAGTGGCACCAAACGCCAGTCTAAGGACTAGTGTCACTGTAACAGAGTTTTATCCAGGCCAAGGCTAAACAAGAAAACAAGAGCATTACACTGAACTTCTCTTAAAGCTAAATGTGTTCAACTTCAAAGGTTTTCTACCGTTGTAATTTCGATCCTTCCATCTCACTTTGGTGCTAAATGTCATTTCTTAAATGAAAACAATGATGCGGCTGGGCGCAGTGGCTCACACCTGTATTCCCAGCACTTTGGGAGGCCGAGGTGGGCTGATCACGAGGTCAGGAGTTCGAGACCAGCCTGGCCAACATGGTGAAAACCCGTCTCTCCCCAAAATACAAAAATTAGCCGGGCATGGTGGTGGGTGCCTGTAATCCCAGCTACTCGGGAGGCTAAGGCAAGAGAATCGCTTGAACCCGGGAGGCGGAGGCTGCGGTGAGCCGAGATCATGCCATTCCACTCCAGCCTGGGCAACAAGAGCGAAACTCTGTCTCAAAAAAGAACAAATAATAAATGACCTTAACTGCTTTTGGACATAGCTCTCCACTCTCCCCCTCAACTGTTCTTTGCTTTCTTTTTAGTAAACTCAATCTCTGCTCATTAGAAAGGTTACTAAGCTACTTTCTACCAGGGCTGAGAGATCTCCACATTGGATTGAAAGACCTGGGAAGAAACTTCTTTGGCCTCCGCCCACCACCTCTTCCATCACACACTTCTGCCACCACCTGGTAGGATATGGCCCTTTGACCTCTGGTTGGATGTAGTTGTCTTTCAGTTTCAAATTACGTTCAAAGAGATTTAATAACAACAAGCACTGTTATCTGCCAAGTACTGTCAACAGCCCTGTTAGGCCAGTATGATCACCCTGTTACAGATGAACAAACTAAGGCTCAAAAAGATAGATTTGCCCAAAGCTAGTGGGAAGGCAATCTGTGATGAAAGCCCAAATTTGTTTGAAATCAAAGGTGAAACTCCTTTCCAGAAAGCTGCCTCTCCTGGATCCCTCTGAGAGCCTGGTGAGGGGGCACGTGAACCGTGGGTGGAGGGTGGGGAAGGGCCTTTTGGGCTGGGGGAAGAAAGTCTTTCCCCTCCAAGGGCAAGAAACAGGAGCAGCTCCAAGAGAGTGATGCAGGGGCTGCAAAGCATGGAGTGCACTGAGGCCTATGGAGACGAACTGGGGCAAAAGGGCAGAGAAGCTGAAATCTGCCCTGTGGGAGAAGCAGGGTTCCAGGAAACAGGCTCCCAGCTAAGTCAACTGCCTGCTGCAAGCCAGTGGGGTGCTCGCTGGGCTCACGCACCAGACACCAGGACCAAAGCTGCTGGTAGCTTTGTAGATTCCCTCTCTTTCCTCTTCTGAAAAGATTTCTGAAGACCCACATGGAAATCCACAAAGATGAGAACCTGAGTAAAGGCAGTGAGAACAGACAAGGGACAGGTGCAGAGGTATTCTGCAAGAACAACTGCCCACCAAAAACCCGTTATAGATAAGAAAGGGGTCAAAAGATCCCCAGATTAACGCCTGCTGGCTCAAAGAATAGAAGGTCTTTAAAGAGTTCAGGTCAGATGACCCCACAACCTACTGCTGGTAGCCCTGTCCTGTGTTCAGATGCCCAGGAGGAGGCCCCCCTCTGCTTTTCCTGCCACCTAAGGAGCCTGTCCTATCTCCCACAGCAGGCTTCTGTCCCTCAGCTGCACTGCTCTCCTGGTCTACCTGCTCAGAAACCTGTCACCCCGGCTTGGCCACCCACCCAGGCTGCCAGGGATTTCCCTTTCTCACACGGGCTCACCGCACTGGGCTCATCTGAGCCGAAGCCCATCACACCGACATGGCCTTGCTGAGCGCAGACTGCTACACACAGTCCTGAGAGCAGAGGAGTGTCCAAGAAAGCGCCAGCAGACACAGCCACCCATGGGGACCCTCTCAGACCAGACCTACAGGGGCCCCGAGACAAGTATCTCAAGAGGAAGACAGAATTGTCTTTTGGAGCACAAGTATGGACATAGTAAATATTTGTTGCAAAGGATCAGTTACACTTATTTTAAAAAGTCTAAATGTATTTAATAGTAACATCCACCCTACCTCCTAACACCCCCAAAAACCCAAGTACCTTTCAAACTTGACAACAAATATACACAGTTCAGCATCTATGAATTTTAGACAAAACATACTTGAAAGCAACAAGTCACCACCACTTACTTGCTGGAAAATGCAGAGATTAGGAAATGTTCTAGAAATGTCCAGTTTAATAAGCTCCAGACTGGCTTCTCTGTCTGCTGCTGAAAAACCAGCATCTGTCAAAAGACGCCAAAAATCATTACATTCCTCAAGGGCACGAATGTAGGACAATTACGAGCCTTTGAAGTTTTACAAGAACAAAACACGGAAAAAAGTTCTTCAGAAGCACACTGACCTAATCACGTCTTGACTCAGTGCAGCTTCAGAGTATTTAACAGATTGTAGGGTTTCTTAGAGAACAACATATCTTATGGCACCAGCTAATTCTAGATTATCATTAGATATTTTCCAGAGTCTGAAATCAAAATCTAACATTTCGCCTCTCACCAATAACAATCAGTGGAAAGCAAGGACAAGTAGGAGAATAAACACAAAGAAACTCCAAGCATAAACACACACACACACACACACACACACACACACACATATATCACTGCTCGATCTCAAACATCTTCAGTGTAAACTCACTAGATGTAGAAACTATTGCGGTATTATACTCATGTTATATTTCTTTTTTCTTTTATCTTTTTGTAGCGACAGGGTCTTTCTTTGTTGCTCAGGCTGGCTTTGAACTCCTGGCCTTATCTGCCCACCTCAGCCTCCCAAAGTGCTAGGATTACAGGCACGAGCCACTGTGCCCAGCCAGTGTGTAATATCTCTAACAATCATAAATAATTTGTTTTATACTTTTTAGAATTCTAATACCACAAAGACTGTAAAAATGATCAGTAAAATCATGTATTTCTTAACCAAAAGAAGTAATCATCCTTGTGTGTTATGGAGAATTCTAAAGGCATAATCTAGCAAACATGCAGTGTTCTTGTCTCTGTAAATCTGAGCTCCTCTATAAGCCAGTATTCAACTAATCCCAGACACCAGGCTACTGGAAGTCACATGAACAACTTTAAAGGGAATGGCACTGGTTATGACGGGCCCTCCAGCATGTCAGGACACAAACACCTCTCAGGAACTGGGATGTTCTATTTCTTTTTTTTTTTTTAGAGGGAGTCTTGCTCTGTCACCTAGGCTGGAGTGCAGTGGTGAGATCTTGGCTCACTGCAACCTCCACCTCCAGGGTTTAAGCGATTCTCCTTCCTCAGCCTCCCGAGTAGGTGGGATTACAGGTGCACATCACCACGCCTAGCTAATTTTTGTTTTTTCTTGAGACAGAGACTCACTGTTACCCAGGCTGGAATGCAGTGGCACGGTCTTGGCTCCCCGCAACCTCCACCTCCCGGGTTCAAGTGATTCTCCTGCCTCGGCCTCCCGAGTAGCTAGGATTACAGGCACCCACCACCACGCCTGGCTAATTTTTCTATTTTTAGTAGAGATGGGGGGGTCTCGCCATGTTGACCAGGCTGGTCTCAAACTCCTGACCTTGTGATCCACCCGCCTCAGCCTCCCAAAGTGCTGGGATTACAGGCGTGAGTGCCTGCACCCAGCCTAATTTTTGTATTTTTAGTAGAGACGGGGTTTCACCATGTTGGCCAGGCTGGTCTCAAACTCCTGACCTCAGGTGATCCATCTACCTCAGCCTCCCAAAGTGCTGGGATTACAGGCATGAGTCACCACACCCGGCCAATTTCTTATAAAAAGTTTTTACCTTTAATTTTTGCTAAAAAAAACAAAACAAAACAAACCTTTTCTCGTGGAGCTTTGTATGACTCCACAACAATCTCTACTGTAGTTAAGGTCAACTTTCTTCACTACGTAATCAAGAATGACAAACATAATTGACCACAGCAGTCCGCTGCTTTTAGAAGACACTCTACCTTCGTTCTCCACTTCAGAGCCTCCTGTGCTAAGGGACCGCCACCTCTCCTTGGCTCGGGCAAGACAGATGTCAAAGAGCTCTGGAAGAAAAGCCTCTGGGTAAGTGTTACGTGCACATGTATTTTTCGTCAAAACCACCACAGAACACAGTACTATTTCCTCCAAATACTTAAGTTCAACTATAATAGGCTTAATGCATACTTAACAGGCTACTTAAACCATTCCCCCCAACTTGGCCTGAAAGTAATTTTATTGTTTAAAGACACAGCCTGAAACAAAGAAAGATTACACACATCACTGCTATTTAGTTCTCTGACACAGCCTACCCACAAAACTGCCTTGTTTTGGTCTTTGTGACTTGTCTACTGCTTCTCCCAGACCGCGAGATCCCTGGGGCAAGACGGTGAAGCTCTCTCACTCCCTCTGTATCCAAAAGACACAGCACTGGAATTGACACAGAGCAACCCAATCAAGGAATGTCTCACTGACCGAGGGAGGGAAGGACGGACCAGCAGAGAATCATTGGGTTTCAAGTAAGGACATGGTGCAATTGCCCCCACCTGGCACAGGCCTCGTCTTGCTGCCTGGCAGTGAAGCAGGGGTGGCGGAAGATCCCAGGAATACGCAGAAGCTTCAAAAAACAGGACTCTTGCTGGCAGAGAAGGATCATGACAGCCTCCAAATCTCCATATTAAATATGGAACTTATTTTTGTGACAGCTCTCTTCGGGTGGTTTGGTAATAGTTAAACAACACGACTTCACTAGCATACACAGACCTCCACAGGTATATCCGTGCCCCATTCTTCTTTCAAGGACAAGTGTGAAGGCTGAATCCACAGAGCTCCTTCTCAGCGCCCTGTTCCCCGACACAGCCCAGTCTCAGGTGCTTCCTGGTCATCTGGCTTTTTCTTTTTTTTCCGAGATGGAGTCTTGCTCTGTCGCCCAGGCTGGAGAGTGCAGTGGCGCAATCTTGGCTGACTGTAACCTCTGCCTCCCAGATTCAATCAATTTTCTTGCCTCAGCCTCCTGAATAGGTGGGATTACAGGTGCACGCCACCGCACCTGGTGAATTTTTTTTTTTTTTTAGTAGAGATGGGATTTGGCCGTGTTGGCCAGGCTGGTCTCAAACTCCTGACCTCAGGTGATTCCCCCCTGCCACAACCTCCCAAAGTGCTGGGATGACAAGCGCCAGCTGCTGCACCCGCCACTCCTCTGGCTCTGATGTTCCTGATCAGCTCCCAGATGTCTCAGATTACACACAATCACTTGTCTATCACTGAGACTTTAATTGCAGCTACCCATGGAATTTTCAGCACTTTATTTTTCCCATCATTACTTTTGGAAAACACAGCAGAGCACATCTGCCTTCTGGGCAGTGCACGCTATTTTATTAAAATGTAATCCAAAATCTAGTTTTGCTATTATAGTATCAGTGTCCAAAGCAGTAACTCAGCACGCGTGCTCCCAGGACAATCCCACACTGCTCTGAGCTGCTGCCTCATGCACCTGGTGGCACTTCCACCTGCTTTCGGCCTCCAGGAGGCCGGCCAAGCTCTGGTCATTTTGGCAGGAGGTGGATGAAAACCACTGTGTGGCCATGGCCACTAGGGAATCACTTCCCAAGTAAGGCATTTGACAGTTAAGTCACAGAGGCTGCCAGCCTCGGGGTTCAATGGGTCAAAGTGTCAGAGAGTTTTAAGTCTCCCCCATGGCTTTATTGGTGTGCATCTGGGGAACGCTGGAGGCTGGACAGCTACCACACCTTCTTCCCAAACCCCCTGCTCCAATGTCAAAGTACAAGATTGACTGGGGCCCTAAAAGTGAAGTTTTAATAGTACTATTAGGTCGACTTTCACTAAGTTTTCAATTGTACAACCACAAGAGCAAAACCTTAGGGCTCTCCAAGTCAGAACACGGGATTTAGGATTAGCCTGGGCCTAGGATCAGAGTCCTGGCCCCACACACACGAGCCAGAGACCTGGGCACAGTCCTAGCCTTTCCAGGATGCTGAGCCTTCTCTAGAGGAAAATGAGGTCAAGGTCGCACTGTCAATATTAAATAAGATCCATAAGTAAAGAACCTAATATGATGCTTGGTACTCAGCAACCAAGTTTGTTTGTGTTCTTACACTGGCTTGGAAATGTAGTAAAATCGAGATTAAGCAGGACCCAGTAAGGTAGCATTCATTCACACAGCAGGTATTTCTTAAGGGCCTGCCCCATGCAGAGACCCAGGGTGGGTAAGGGTGAAAAGGTAGAGAGCACAGCAGGTGAGGGCCCAGCTTCCTGAGTACCAGTGCTAGTGGGGGCCACTGACACTGTGCGGTTCACAATACAAGACAGACAAAATGTACACAAATCGAGCCAATACCAAGGTTTGGATAAATGTCTAAGACTCATGTCTAAACATGTAACTGACTCGTCAGTGGTTTAGCCCAATCCAAAACAATAAGGTCCATAGATTTTAATTTAAATAAAATCCACCCAGGCATCAGTGAGAAGCAAAAATTAAACACACACACAAAGTACTGTGCATTCCATCCAATCTGCAGAGACAAGAGTTTAGAAATAAATGTTCAGTAATTTCTCCAAACCTCAACTTCTGAGGATACTTTTAAAAAACCATTTCCACAAGTTAAACGTTATTCATCTTCTCACACAGAGATGTTAAAACAAAATTTTGGTAGGTATGGATTTAGCCAAGAGGGAGTTCCGGGCCCCCACGTTCCTCTGTAGGACCACACCGCACAGAAGCCAGTCACCTGCCAGCTGGCTGACGCTCCGTGAGGGCGTGAGGGGAGACCTGCCTGGGATGAGGCTAAGATAACCTGTCAGGATAAGAACAACAATCAAAACCCCAACTAGAGAGCGAAGATACAAATCAACTGTTTAAACTCAAGGCCTTCATGAGCATAAAAACCACATCATCAACTCCCCAGCAGGTCCTAGGCCCAAGAAAGAGCAGGAAGGTAGCCCCGTCTTTCCACAGCTCAGACCGCAGGCAGGGAGGCAGAAGTGAAAAGAATGGCTGCCAGTATTAATCACTTAATTTGAAGTCTGTGGGCTCCTGGCACCTATTTCACTCTGGATGCGCTTCAGAGTGCTCAGGACACCTGGGGAAGTGAATTCAGCCTGAGGGAGGAAGTGTACATGCAAACTGAGTAGATGCAATACAGCGAGAGATCAGTGAGCATGGTTCTCACCCAGCAGACAAACTCCCAGAGCCCCAAGGACCCCAGTCCCAGCACAGTATGTTGTCTCCTCCAAGGCTGCCTGAAAAAAAATCCCACAAAATACCAACAGACACCCCAGTACAATAAACACCCTCACAGCAAGAACCACCTCCCCCTTCCACACTCACGTCGCAGGCAAGGCTTGCCTTCCTAGGACTTTGATCCGCGAAGCTCAGGCACCTCCCCGATGCTCTAAGCCCTGTCTTCCAAGCCCCCTCTATTCAAGAGCTCCTGCGCTGAGCTGTCAGGTAACCGGAGTGCACAGCACTAAACCCAGGCCTCCCAACTGCCCCTCTCTCCTGAAGGACACAAGTCTCCTGGTCTCTCAAAAGACACAGATTCGTGGCAATGGCTGCCATTCTTTCCAACAGGGCAAAAGGGAGAGAAGAAGCCATAGGGCCTGGAGGTGGACTCCCCAGGATCATGCAGGCCACTCACCGTGGGTGATATTTAACTCGTTGCCAATGGCTAAGCTCCAGACTTTGCCTCTCACACTTGGAGGGATTCCCTGCCACCATAAATCTCGAACTTTTCTAGAGCACCACCTGGACAAAAATGGAAGCAGGAGTTTGAGTCTGTTCTACACAAAGACATTTGTCTACCTGCGTGCCTAGCCCCGAACCACCAAGAGCTGGGATGCACCGTTGCATCAGGCACAGCCCCTGCCCTCAGGAAGCTTAGAGTCCAGGGCTCTGTAAGGATCAAATCAACAATCCCCTTCCACTGGCAGCTGCCGTGGCAGGTATGGAAGAGCACAGCATAGCGCAGGTCACCACGAACCAGAGGCCCAGGCACACTCTGGGGCCAAGTTCTGAATGACCTGAGCACATGAAGGACGGGAAGGACTTTCTGAGCAGAAAACACAGGAAAAAGCAATGGCTTGGCCTCCTACAGGAACAGCACATAGCTGGGAGTGGGTGAGGAGTACCAGGCGGCACTGCAGCAGCACTGGAGACAGAAGCAGACCCCAGCAGAGAGTCAGCAGACGGCCATCGCACCACCAATACAGGCCCAGCGCCCAGATGTGAGCTGGCAAGCTCTAACTGCGGAGAAGAACTGCTGACTCAGAACATTCTAGACTGTACAGAGTCCTTCAGCTCTGCTGGGACACGGAACACACACTGCCAACAGCCTGGGCAAACCAGGCCCCCGTGGTGCCTCTGAACGCAGCAACGTGGGGAGCACAGGCTTGAGGCTGCAGAAAGCAGGCTGCATCCTAACTCCATCCTTACCTGTGGAATCCGGACAAATGATCTCTCCTCTCTGAACCTATACCATCCTCTCGAAAGTCAAGACGATGAAACCTACACCCAAGGGCCACTGTGAGGATGAAGTGAGATAAAGTACAAAAGCACTGAGAACAGTGCCAGGCAGCGTCCGTGTGCAGTCGACGGGAACTGCTGTGGGTCTGCATGCAATGCATTCAGACCACATCCAACCCACGGCCCTGCAGGACAGACCAGAGTGGTCTCCCTCGGTGGGAGCAGCAAGCATTCTGAGAACCTCTGTTCTTGTTACTAGATCCCATGCGAGAACAGGTATAAAGTGTTTCCTGACAGCATCCAGCCTTTTGAGGATACTGCCTTAAAAAGCATGCTCTGAGCATATTTTCCTAGTGGAGACCCTGAGCAGGGCCGCGTGACCCCTGCAGTGCTGACATGTGGGACGAGAGCAGAAGGGAAGCTGGCATCCAAGCTCCCCGAATGCCTCTGTGCGCAGCCCTGGGACTTCTGCCCGCACACTGGCCCCCACCGTTCTGAACACGAGAATAAAAACAAAGACCCACAGCTGCCCCTCAGATGTAAAGAGGGCAGCAGCTGCCAGACTCTGCCAGGTGCACTCTACTGGACACTGGGGTCACTATCCTCAAAGAGCGGAAGACAGAGGCCTGAACAGACAGCTGTGTGCACACAGAACCACAGGGCCCTAGAGCCAGGGTGGGGGCAGCAAAGTCTTCCCTGAGCTTTGGAGAGCACACAGGAGTTTGCTGGCTGAGGAAGTACAGGACAAGAGCACTCCAGACACAGGGCCTGGAACATGCGAGGCCCCAGGTTTAAAAGGAGCAACACCTATGGGGGGCTCCCTAGGGAGAGGGCTCTGTCCAAGTGGAGGAGAGGCATCCGAGGGTGAGGCTGCCGAGGAAGGCAGGCCACCTCACTAAGGGTGTTGCCTGCTAAGGGTTCAAACTGTGTACTGACAGTCACGGGAAGTTACTGAAATTCTAGGTAAGGGAGGGGACACTGACTCATGCTTTAGAAGCTGGCTCAGGAGATGAGAAGAAGGTGAACTGGAAGGGAGGGGAAGGGGCTATCACAGTCTCCAAGCAAGGGATGGCGCAGGCTGAGCCAGGGTAGAGGAAAGGAAGATGATGCAACTTCAACTCGCTGCATCCAGGGTGTCACTGCCGGCTATGACGACTACAGCTGTGGCCCACAGATTCTAGAAAGACATGCTCTGCAGTTCAGCCACACCCAGAGCCACATCTTACATTGTTTCCCAGTTAGGTAAGATCTCATTATTCCAGGTGAGCACAGCGTTTCCAATGCTTTCCTCGACTCTGCATCTTTCTTCCAGCTGCTTCTTCCTTCGCTGGGCTTCTTTCAGCTCTAGAAATCACAATTTAGAAAAACAACAATCTACTAACTGATATGGACCATTTCCAGGCAAGGTGATTTTCCTGTCACACTGCGAACACACCAGGAAAACCGCCCTGAAGCAGAGCGAGCATCAGCTCCAGCGCTCACTTCACACCCGACGGACTCCAGAAGGCTCAGGCATTATCCACCCTTTAGTAAGCTTGCAAAGTCTAACATCTAGACAGGAAAGTACACAAAGAAGAATACGATTCAGTTGGCCAGGCGCGGTGGCTCACGCCTGTAATCCCAGCACTTTGGGAAGCCAAGGCGGGTGGATCACCTGAGGTCAGGAGTTCGAGACCAGCCCGGCCAAAGTGGTGAAATCCCGTCTCTACTAAAAATACAAAAATTAGCTGGGCATGATGGCAGGGGCCTGTAGTCCCAGCTACTGGGGAGGCTAAGGTAGGAGAATTGCTTGAATCCAGGTGACAGAGGTTGCAGTGAGCCGAGATAGCACCACTGCACTTCAGCCTGGGCAACAGAACGAGACTATACCTCAAAAAAAAAAAGAAAGAAAAAAAGAACACAATTCAGTTACCACAAAACAGAAAAATCCCTGAAACTACCATCCTGATCAAAACAACCGAACGTTACTGGAACTCTGGAAGTCTCTCCTGTGCTCCCAGCCCTATCCCCTTCCAAATGCAAGCTCCATGCTGACTTCCAACAGTTCGAGCACTGCTTTTTTTTTTTTTTTTTTTTCAGACGGAGTTTTGCTCTGTCACCCAGGGTGGGGTGCAGTGATGCAATCTTGGCTCACTGAAACCTCCGCCTCCCGGGTTCAAGCAATTCTCCTGCCTTAGCCTCCTGAGAAGCTGGGATTACAGGTGCCCACCACCAGGCCCAGCTAATTTTTGTATTTTTAGTAGAGACAGGGTTTTACCATGTTGGCCAGGCTGGTCTCAAACTCCTGACCACCCGCCTTGGCTTCTCAAAGTGCTGGGATTACAGGTGTGAGCCACCATGCCCAGCCTTCAGCATTACTCTTAATCTACAAATAGCAGCTCTGAGAAATACCATGCATTTAGTTTACATATACTTTTTTTTGTGTGTGGTCAAATTTACCATTTTAAGTATACAGTTCAGTGGCATTAAGAACATTCATACTGTACAACCACACCACCATCCATCACCAGAGCTTTCTCATTTTCCCAAATCAAACTGCCCCCATTAAATACTAACTTCCTACTCCCCGTCTCCCCAACCCCTGGCACCCACCATTCTACTTTTTGTCTCTGAGTTTGACTGCTCTAGGGACCTCACAGAAGTGGACCATACATTATTTGTCCTGTTTTGATTGATTGGTTTCACTTAGGGTATCTTCAAGATTCCTTCATGTGGCCACATGTGCCAGAATTTCCTTCCTTTTTAAGGCCAAATAATATTCCACTGTACATATACACCACATTGTTATATATTTTTATTTTTTTTTTTTGAGATGGAGTCTCGCTCTGTCACCCAGGCTGGAGTGCAGTGGCACGATCTCGACTCACTGCAACCTCCACCTCCTGGGTTCAAGCGATTCTCCTGCCTCAGCCTCCCAAGTAGCTAGGACTACAGGCATGTGCCACCACACCTGGCTAATTTTTTATTTTTAGTAGAGACACGGTTTCTCCATGTTGGTCAGGCTGGTCTCGAACTCCCCAACTCAGGTGATCCACGCGCCTCGGCCTCCCAAAGTGCTGCGATTACAGGTGTGAGCCACCATGCCTGGCCTTTTTTATTTTTATTTTTAGAAAGGCAGACTGCCACATGCAGTGCCTCATTTGGATGTGTCTGGAGTCTTGGAAGGTTGACGACTCTACATTCGCCTACGAATGGAGCCTGTCTGGAGGCTCTAGCAGGGGAGTGCAGCTACTCACATACCCTGACTGAAGACCGGTCCTCTATCAGGGATGGTCATTCTCTTTGACCAAACACACAGCTTCGGGAGGGACGCACATGGAGTGCTAGTGGGGAAGGGGACACCGGGCTAGCCAGCAGATCAGCCGAATCAACCCTGGTGATCAATGGAGCGACAGATATGACAGCCAAATCGCCCTCACATCCATGTTATATATTTTTAAAATCTCCTAGAAAAAGAGTTTAAGTGTTGCAAGGAATTTTATCAAAATATCTTCTTGGAACTTTAAAAAACAACCCAGAGAGGGAAAGAAATATACGTGTCGTTGATGGCTGAAACTTTCTGTAGTCTAGTATTTCTATCTTACACAGTCACTTTTCTCACGTCAGTTCAAAGTGCTTTTCTCTTGAATAAAGCTACCCGGAATGGATAGTAGCCTTCTGCGAGAGACACAGGCACCCAGCTCCAAAGCCTGGGGCTTTACAGATCGCCCGGGACAGCCCTGGGGGCTTCTGGGATGGAAGAGGCCTCCTTGGGAGGCTCCCAGCAAACCCTGTGGTCTCACCGCTTCTCCCCTCTGCCTGCCTCAACGTCCCCCCGAGTCCCTGCAGTCCGCCCACGCCACCCTGCAGCCCTGTTTTCGCTTGTGGGGGCCTTCCGCATGCATCTTTTTTTTTTTTTACTGGAAGACTACAAATTTCAAAGACTGAAGTTCAGGTTCTATGACTCCAAATGGTAAAAAGAAAATAACCAGAAAGACACAAACCCTGTGCTGCCTGATTTAACCCATCAAGTGTGAACCCCATTACCTCGCTTTTTGGCCTGAACCACCATTTCTTCATACTGCTGTCTGTGCTTCTGAGCTTCTTCAGCTGGTTTTGCTGGGAGATTTCTTGACAGGAAAGAAATGAGTTTTCACCATTATAAATACCGCATAGAAGTCTTTCAGAAAAAACCTGAAGCATAATTTCCTAAAAAATGTAAAGCTCAAACACTAAAAACTCATTTTTTTAAGATTACACAGTTCTTTCACAAACTTTTATAATGCTTTCTTACAAAAAGAAAAACAAGTTCGCTATAAAACAAATGAATGTCGCTCACGCCTGCAATCCCAGCACTTTGGGAGGCCGAGGCAGGCGGATCACGAGGTCAGGAGATCGAGACCATCCTGGCTAACATGGTGAAACCTGTCTCTACTAAAAAATACAAAAAATTAGCCGGGCATGGTGGCGGGTGCCTGTAGTCCCAGCTAATCAGGAGGCTGAGGCAGGAGAATGGTGTGAACCCAGGAGGCGGAGCTTGCAGTGAGCTGAGATCGCGCCACTGCACTCCAGCCTGGGCGACAGAGCGAGACTCCATCTCAAAAAATTAATTAATTAATTAATTAAATAAAAACAAATGAATGCGCCGGGAGCGGTGGCTCACGCCTGCAATCCCAGCACTTTGGGAGGCCGAGGCAGGTGGATCACGAGGTCAGGAAATAAAGACCATCCTGACTAACACATTGAAACCCTGTCTCTACTAAAAAATACAAAAAGTAGCCGGGCGTGGTGGCACGTGCCTGTAGTCCCAGCTACTCAGGAGGCTGAGGGAGGAGAATCGCTTGAACCTGGAAGGCAGAGGTTGCAGTGAGCCAAGATCGCGCCACTGTGCTCCAGCCTGGGCAACAGAGCAAGACTCCATCTCAAAAAAAAAAAAAAAAAAGAAAGGAAAAATGAATGACAAAGATTAGCAGGAAGAAAATAACAATTATCCATAACTGCAACAGTGATAAACACTTAATCTTTTGGTATATTTTCACCCCACACTCCAAAGAAACTTTGATTTGACTGCAATACACTAATAACTGTCAACACCTAATTCTTGAGGCAGGGCACCCTAACAGCATTTGTTACATGTATGTATGAAGACATTTCCTGACCAGATTTTTAAAGTGAACAGATTTCATACTAGCTACGTGGTTCATTTGTTGTTTGACATATACACAGATGTGCACCTTAGTTCTAAGCATCTTGGTATACCTTCAAAACCCATTTAAAAAAATACAATTCGTGCTCTCTTTCAGAAGCGTGCTTGTAACTGTACTGGCACTAGGGTAAAGGGAGAGCAGGAGTGTCTGGCTGCCTGTGTCCCTCACACAACAGGACCCACATTCACTGGGACATTTTAAACAACCATCACTTGCTGCAGGAGAGTCCGCCAGTTCACCTTTCAGAGCATGAAAACGACTGGACTTCAAAGGGCAGTCTTTTCCTGATGGCCTCTAACTTTCCAGTCCTCCATTTCTCTCCCCAGCATACAACTTTCAAGGACAAGAAAACAGTAGAAGACACACTGCTTCTTTTTTTTTTTTTGAGACGGAGTTTTGCTCTTGTTGCCCAGGCTGGAGTGTAATTAATGGTGTGATCTTGGCTCACTGCAAGCTCCGCCTCCCGGGTTCAAGTGATTCTCCTGCCTCAGCCTCCTGAGTAGCTAGGATTACGGCACCCATCACCACACCTATTTTTTTGTATTTTTAGTATTTTGTATTTTTAGTAGAGACAGGGTTTCACCATGTTGGCCAGGCTGGTCTCGAACTCTGGACTTCAAGTGATCCACCGCCTCGGCCTCCCAAAGTGCTGGGATTACAGGCGCGAGCCACTGCACCCAGCTGACAACTTATTTTTAAATGCTAAAGTAAAAAGAAAAATTACCAGAACGGAAAATCCTGGTCAAAACTTCTATGCTACAGGACAGTTTTCCAAATTGGTCATTTAATATAATTACAGAACACATGTTAATATAGAGAATAAGAAATGATTCTGGCTTACTCTTCTTCCCTTTTCTGACCCTAGTTTTTCTCTAACGAAAAGCTGCTTAGCAAGTTGTACTTATTTCCTAAAGCAAACACTCTAAAGAGAGTCTTCTTAAACTCACGCTGGTCTGTCCTCGAGGATGAGTGCGGTGGTGGAAAGTGGTTCAAAGTCAAGATTCTTCCTCACATTCTGCTTTGGAGAGGGTGGCTTGCTAGGTCTTCCAGCCTTGTCTTCATATTCCTAGGACAAAGAAACCAGGGATGACTCCAGGTCCTTTCAGATAGGATGAAGTCCTTCGGAAAGCAAGAAAGTTGTTTTGTCATGAAACTCTTTTAAGCCAATTTCGAGGACAATTCGCCAAAAATCTTTCCTGCTATTCAGAATGAAAAGCCGCTGACTAAAGGGGTCTTTCTGGAGATGGAGTCTCGCTCTGTCGCCCAGGCTGGAGTGCAATGACACGATCTTGGCTCACTGCAACCTCCACCTCCTCGGTTCAAGCGATTCTCCTGCCTAAGCCTCTCAAGTAGCTGGAAATAGAGGCGCTCACCACCACGGCTGGCTAATTTTCGTATTTTTAGTAGAGATGGGGTTTCACCATGTTGGCCAGGCTGGTCTTGAACTCCTGACCTCAGGTGATCCACCCGCTTCAGCCTCCCAAAGTGCTGAGATTACAGGCGTGAGCCACTGTGCCCAGCCTAAAGGGGTCTTAGAGTTCCAAAGCTGAGACCATTGCTTTATGATATGACTGCACGCTTCCCTCGTTGGTGGGGAAATAACAAAGGATCTCATTATCAAAGCAGCCCCTTTGAGGAGGGCCCTCAAACGCTGCCTCAGGTCTACTGTCTCCTGGGTAACAGGCATGTTTTCTCTCTTCTGGACACTGTAAATTTTAACTGATTATTATCACGGCCACTGGGAAGCTGCCACTGCAAATTGTTATGTAAATAGTTTTGCCATGCCCTGGAAATCTAAGAGCAGCCTCCACATCACTGGGTCACCGATTCACCCATGCACTGCAACCACAAGAGCTCATTCACACCTGGTGACCCACATTCCAAACGCCCAGCTGGAAGAACTCAGGAGAGCCAAACAGGTTGGTGCTTCTGAAATAATGTGTGGGTACTTCGCTCTGTGCAAAATCAAAAAACACAATCATTTAAGATGATTATAGATAATTAAGGAAATATTACAGACAAGGCTCTCAGGAATGCCCCTGAAGGGAAGATAATCTCATTGAGGAGATAGGACAAAGAAAGGTAGTGTTAACCTAAGATTTCATGTTTGTCATGAGGTGGTGAGAAATTGCTAAATGAATTTCAGGGAAACTAGCTGTCAAGAGGCGTGTTACTGGTGAAATTATGCGGCAAGCAATTATTCTCTTAGCCAGAAAGGCCTCTAAAAAGTAGAAAGAAATAGATTATTTCCTCAAAATACACAGGCTATGAGAAGGACGTGCACCAAGAAGCAGTTGGGTGGGGCAGTTTCTGTACACCTGGATGTATATGGTCACATGTCTTAACACTGTTTACTGTGGCTTAACATGGTTCCATTACAATTCTAAAATTACTTCCACTTACCAAAAACTGAAAACACGGACTCATTCCTTGCTGGATTCAAGCATCTGAACATCTACACTGTATGGGGTACACAGCCGTGACCTAACACGGCACTAGCCCTCATGAAGCTTCAAGTCTAGCACCTGAATGTCAAAGTCTCCAATTTCATAGGAAATCAAACAAAAGCTGTGTGTTGAGAAAGATTCTGAGGCATGCTGCATTTTAACAAGAATTAGTAACACATACCCCATGAGGTGCTACTTATCTGCTGAGCCTGGTCTGGTGAACTGTATGCCAAGGCCAGAATGCTGGGCCCAAAATCAGCCATGGCAGGATGTGGATGCCCATTTCCATCGGCTTTTGTGTGCTCTGTGCATGTGGACTCACTTTGTCTTCACAGCCATCTGCTTGGCAAGTGTTACCCATTTTACAGACAGGGTAACTGAGGCTCAAAGTGAAGTGACTTGCCTGAAGCATACAGCCAGCAAGGCTGGGCCTGCCGCCCTGAGTCTGCCGCCCTGAGCCGGCCCAATATCATCTGTGAACACACTCAAACCCACAGGTGTGCAGTTTTAGAGGGGAAAGCCCGAGTCCTACGCGGTGGCCTCTGCAGCCAGATAGCTCTGGGAGCAAATTCAGATCCACCAACCACCAGCTGTGACCTCGGGCAAGGTACTCACTTCAAATCCCTAAGCCTTCTTTCCACATCTGCAAAATGGGAAACCCCGCCTGCCTCACCCTGAGAGGGCTGCTGGAAGGAATGAGGCGATGTCACAGCCTCTGGTGCACAGGGAGTGCTGGAGAAGGGCAGCCCTTGTTGGTCTGCGCCACTAGCTTTCTCTCCCCTCAGACCTGAAACCACGGGAAAGGCAGAAAACCATGCTCTAGTGCCAAACAACAATCTAGGAGCCCTGCCAAGTTGCCAACAGCACAGATACAAAAAGTAGGAGTAAAAGGAAGTAAAAGCCTTGAGTCATGACCAGAAACATCAGATCGCTTCAGTCAGAGCTTCTTACTATTACCAACAGCAACAAACAGTGGCGGCGGCTGACGCTAACAAGCCCAGCACCTCTGAGTGCTTTACGCGTGCACACTGGGTTAACTCCATCTCCTCCACACCAGCCCCCCGAAGGGGCTGCTCCACCCTAGACCATGCTGGGTTAACTCCATCTCCTCCACACTAGCCCCCCAAAGGGGCTGCTCCACCCTAGACCATGCAGGGTTAACTCCATCTCCTCCACACCAGCCCCCCAAAGGGGCTGCCCCATCCCAGAGCACGCCAACAAGACAGCTGCACAAGGACACGCTGTACCTCACCAGCGCAAAGCTGTGGCTGTGGTCAGATGGCCCAATGAAGGTTCAAGAAAAAAAAGCAGGGATGCAGGCTACCTGAGGCAGGCATGGTTTCCTGCCTCTTCCAGTGGTTTCAGGTCTGAGGGGGAGAAAAAGCAAGTGCCACAGACCAACAAGGGCTGCTGTTTCTCCAGCACTCCCTGTGCACCAAACACACACGGGGACCCAGAGGTGTCCGTGACTTACCCGGCGGGCAAGCGGGGAAGCTGGGTCACAGGCCACGCGCTGGGGTTCTGCAGCCACACTCCTCATCACAGAATTCATGCAAGCCTCTCGCAGACATGCATCAGAAGTAATCCATCTTTCAGATTCAGTCTCAGTAGTTTTCACAACCGTGACCGAAACCTCAAATACTGAACTAAGTGCACAGATTAGCAGAGACGCAGGGTCAAATGCTTGTTTTAATCACAGACCAAGGCATGATTAAAATAATAAAGTAACACAGGTGGCCTAGCCTGCTCATACTTGAAATCCCAGGCAAAGCCCTTTCCAAAACCTTAGGCACCCTTTCAGAAGAGAAATGGTGTTGGAAATGGTGACAGGTCCTGCTCTAGACCCGGTTCTCCCAGGGCAACCTGGAGGTGACAACAGTAAGCTCACTGTCCAGGCCAGACAAACCAACTTCAGAAACAAGAAAGAGGACTGTTCACTCCCAGGATCCCAGAGGGGAAGAAACAGCACCTGGAGAAAGAACACTCAGTTGTGGATTATCAGCGCTAAGGTCGGGCTAGCAAGGGATAAGGCTCTGGAAGTAAAACCAGAGTTCTAGGTCCTGGCTTGGGTGAGTCGTCTTGTCTCTCAGTCTGTTCTCAGCTATAAAACAGTAGCAACTGTACAGACCACTGTGGCGGTCAAGAGATAAGATATGTAAAATGGCTGGGCACTCACTCCCTCAAGTGCCAAGCCCTTTCTGTGTGCCAGGCAAGTACTGGTGTGGTCCACTTCAGTCCAACTCATCATTTCCAAGTTCCATCTCTGCATGGGACCAAATTTTGAAGTCTCTTGGTTTAAACCAAGCATCGATGCCCGTCTTGCTGTGCTCGTCAAAATCCCTGCAGACTAACAGGTAAAATAAACTGCCCACTTAAGTGACAGCTGCCACCCTGGACAACCCTAAAGGGAATTTATTTATTTATTTTTGAGGAGTCTCGTTCTGTCACCCAGGCTGAAGTGCAGTGGTGCAACCTTGGCTCACTGCAACCTCTGCTTCCCGGGTTCAAGCGATTCTCCTGCCTCAGCCTCCCAAGTAGCTGGGATTACAAGCGCGCGCCACCAGGCCCAGCTAATTTTTGTATTTTTAGTAGAGACAGGGTTTTGCCATGTTGGCCAGGCTGGTCTGGAACTCCTGATCTCAAGTGATCCACCCACCTCAGCCTCCAAAGTGCTGGGATTACAGGCGTGAGCCACTGCATCCAGCCCTCAGAAGGAATTTAGAACAAGGTTCTTCAAAGTTCTGGCAGCAGATCAGTTTGATTGGTCACAACAGCATTTAAAAAAAAAACAAAACAATAAAACACAGTACATAAATACAATTTGCTTCAGCTTTACACTTAGTTATGTCAGTACAATGAGTCTCAATTTAAAGTGTCTAACTGGGGATAATTTCAAAAAAGTTTGCAGGCTGTCAGTTTAGAAGCACAGTTGTTCGAAGTCCCTGCTCTGGGCAGCTTATAAGGAATCACGCTGGGAAAGACGAGACCATACCAACATGGCAGCAGCACCTCACTAGCAGCCAACTTGTGGGGTGTGGTCTGATGACCCAGCTAAGGTTGAAGAAAAAAGGCAGGGAGGCAGGGTGCCTGAGCAGAGCCCCAGTCTCATGCAGAGGGCTCTGCATGAGACTCAGCATGCAGGGCAAGAGGGAAGGGGCCATGTGGAAAAGAGGAAACTAATTTGTGAAGGGACCACGCGGGCCTGGCACTTTAGGAGATCCTCAATCTCCAACCCAGCAGGGCTCACTCGACAGGGGCAATACGATGCAGGCAGAGGCTCCCACACAGGTGAGACCGTGAGGTGTGCCAGGAGGAGCGAGCCACACACTGTGGGAGGAAGGGCAGGATGCCTGAGGCCAGGGGGACATGGGAAGCTTTCACAAAGGGGCCAGTTGAGTGGACAGACAGGTAAGACGTGGGCTAGAGGCCAAGAGGAAGAGGCACTCTGACAGCAGAAGCAGTGGCCAAGAGACACCCACAAGCAGGCTAGCACCAGGATTTGAACCGGGAATGGTGCAGAGTCAAAGTTGCTTTGCTCTAGATTTGAAGGTCTCAACACGTTACCCAGAGGTGCTGGGACAAGCCCCAGGAGAGAGAGGAGAGCCAGAGGAGAGACTATGAGGTATGGGGAGCCCCTCAGACGCATCCAGGGGCAGGGTCTACATTCCACGTGTGATCTGCACAGTGCTAAAGACAAGAAGGGCACGAGACTCCTGAATTAGGTTTAACGTTTGTTGGTTTAAAAAGCGGGGGGAAAGCCTGCTTCAATGCACATTTGTTTTAAGAGGGAAAAGAAAGGATCATGATTCTCACACAATGAAAAAGTATTCCTAAGCCTGGCACAGAGGTGCTGTGCCTGTGGTCCCAACTACTCAAGAGGCTGAGACAAGGATCACTTGAGCCCAGGAGTCCAAGGTTGCAGTAAGCCATAACCGCACCAGGGCAACAGGGCAAGACCCTGTCTCAAAAAAAAAAAAAAAAAAAAAAAAAAAAAAAAACAAAGAAAGAAAGAAAAAAGAAAGTACTCCTGGTAGAAAGACAAGAAGGGTCATCAATGCTACTTATGAACTGGAGGAACACTACAAAACAGCCAATGATGTCAATAACCTGCTAGTGGAAGCCCCCTGACTTCCAGGAAGGAGCCTCTAGCTCCCTGGAAATCTATTTTAGCTACAAGAGGAAAGGGTCATCAGTCAAATCCTGTGCTTAAATCTCCGACCCCGCTGTCTGCAGTATCAAGATTCACCAGTGAAAATAACCTGAGGATTTGGGAGTGCGCCTGGAATAAAGCTGCCAAGGCAGGCCGGCCATCCGAGTGGTACCTGTCAAAAGACTGACTTGAACTAATGCTGTGACAGCACGGCCACCACATCTGCACAGGCTGAGGACCCAGGGAAGCGCTGGGGGACAGCGGCAGGCCTGGTCTGAGCCAGCACCACCAGCAGAATGACCTTGAGCTCCTCCTCCATCCACAAGCCTGTTTCCTCATCTGTTACACTTGAAGATTAAATGAGAACCAGCATAAGCTGCAGAGCCAAAGCAGGTGCCCAGAAATGATAGGAGTATGACTGTCACTATATACTATGAAATTACTCTTCACAACATTCCACTCTAAGAGGGTTGCTTGTGGAAAAGGGCACGAAACTGAAAGTGTCCGCAACACCGCGGCTGGTCTCACACTTGGCCATTTGTAAAAGCAATTGTCTTGGAGGGGGGAGCCCAGTTTAGCATCTGGGAGGGGCTCTGTTTTGCCATTTTGAGGGGGAAGAATGGCCTCCACAGGTCTTACAAAGGTCCCACCTTCCAAAAGGCAGCCCCGGGTAACCCCTGAAGCCTGACCTCACAGTAAGTAAAGCCACTGAGAACACCTGAGTGGTTCCTCTGGCCTGGATTCTTTAACCAGCTGCAGTCCCCTCCTGGAAAGCGTTCTCTAAGTTACTGGGAATGTTGGCATTCTGGGAAGCACTCTCAGGAGTCCTTTTGTAATAGTCATATTCCTCCCAGAGCATCAAAAGTTAATATGCGGGCTGGTGAATGAAACATATTCAAAGGAACTAGGTTTTAACACGCCCGGTTGCTGTTGCAACCTGACCACCTCATTGGGCTCTAGAGCTCGGAGCGCAGTCTCATCTCCATACAAAGGCTCATCGGATCGCAGGCGAGGCCCTTCTGGCCTCTAAGGGGGCTGCTGGGCCTGGCCCGGCTCTGAAAACAGGGTAAGGAGGACTCAAAGGACGTGCTCGCTCACGCTGTCTCTCGTCGTCCTAGTAAACGTGAACCAGAAGAAAATACGTGGAAACACAGACACAAAGAGTACCAGGGAGGAGAGCGCATCAGCAGCATGCACAGCAAGCTTCGCCTGTTGAGGACAGATGCACGTGATGCTCGCACACCCGCACAACCGCACAACCGCACACATGCACACTCGCACCCTCCACCTGCGCGGGGCCGCAGGGCTGGCAGGCCCAGGACAGGACAGGCCCACGGGACCGGGCAGGCCTGGGGCGCAGGGAGAGGCACCGGCCCGCACCCCGACTCACCATGAACGCCGGGGCCTTAGAGGCGCGCGGCCGGAGGCTCCATGCCCAGCGAGCGGAGGGCCGGCCTCCCTCCCTCCCTCCCGGACCGCGGGCGGGCGGGCGGACGCGGCGGCTCCTCAGACTCGCGGGGCGGGGCGGGGCGGCAGGCCGCTCAATCGCGCGCAGACGCAGCGAGGCGATCCGCGCTGCCGGCTCGGCGCGTCAGGCCTGGCTGGAGACTCCCAAGGGGGCGGGGCTGATGGGCGGCGAGGGGCGGGCACAAGGGGCGGGGCTGGGGCGTCCCCGTGGTACGGCCCCACCGGCCGTAAACACCGGGGACGCGCGCCGACAGGCGGAGAGCCAGCTTTTGCCTTAAAGATCACCCGAGAGCTGAGAAACGTGTTGCCAAAAGAAATTGCATAAAAATATTCGCACTAGTGAGCTCTGGGTGGCGGGGTGATTGTGAGCAGTTTTTACGGGCTACCGTGGCTCCTGTTTTTCACAAAGTATTAACAGGTGGGTTTAAAACGTCAGGGTGCACACAAAACACTTAGAGAAGCCGAACAGGCGCCCCGGGGCTGCCGGGAGGGAGACGGAAGCCGGCGGGACAGCGCCCTTCAGATGGCGCGGTACGCTGTCGGTGAGACCTCAGGTTTTTAAAAACAGTCTTTAAACTTCGACCCTACACCGTAGGGACTACGTCGGGTCAAAATTACTTCTGGTCAGCCGCAGGCCCCAGGTCCCAGGGCTGAGCAAGTCCGGTCTGCGGCAACACGAGGCTCTCCCGTGACGGGGCCTCACCCAAGGCTCCCCCAGCAGATCTCCTGGGATTCAGAACTACCAAATCGCCGGCAGACAGGTCTCCATCAGAGGAAGCCTGTGACAGCCGCCAGGATAAAATAAAAAGGACAATGGCAAGTGATAGCAAAGACGTGGAGAAGCTGGAATTCTCCTAAATCCTTGGTAGGAGTGTAAAATGGTGCAGCTTCTTCTATAATTCAACATCCCCTACCATACTCCCAGGAACCCACCCAAGAGAAATACGACCAGAGAGACTTGCATGCAAACATTCCTAACAGCATTGTTCACGCCAACCAGAACGTCCACCAACCGCGGATGCATGAGCAGCAGGGAAACGGCCATGAAAAGAAACTGCTGAGACATGGGCCTACGTGGATGAACCTCAAAAACGCTAGGCCAGGTGAAAGATGCCAGACAAGAAAATTCCATTATTCCATTTATGTGACACTTCTTAAAAAGGTAAATCTCTAGAGAGAAAGCAAATTCATGTTTGCCTGGGGGTGAGAGTGGGATCAACTGCAAACAGGCACGAAGGAACTTTTTTGGGTGATGAAAAATAAAACTTTGGATGTCGAACATATTTTAAAACTAGATTGCAATGATAGTTGCATAACTGTATACATTTATTAAAATCGTGGAACACTTACAATGAGTGGATCTCATGGTATATTATTTATACCTCAAGCCATTTTTAAAAATAGGATAAAAGGGAAAGAGGCTGATTCTGGCTGAAAGGATTAGCGAACGCCTTGTTAAGACAATTATCCAAAATTTGAAAATAAGGCAAAAGCAGGAGTAGGGGTTATTCTTTCAATTAATTCCTGGGCACTTTTAGCATGGCTGCCTAAAGATTATTTAACTATCTAGGACACTGTCCCTGTGCTATTTATTACTCCATTCAAGCCCAAATACTGTAAAGTTACATATTAACTTGTAGATAATGTCCAAAAGAAAAGATAACCCCAAAGATTATGTTTTATTGTGACCAGTTTGTTTGTTCATTGAAATCTAACCTAGCCATCTTACTCTAGTTCTTTTTGGGTTTTATGCATATATGTGTGTACAAACACACACACACCCCTAATTCCTCAAATGCTCTTGGCATAAGTTTTATCTCTTACTGGTCTCCTCAAGGCGTAAAATAAATCTTTGACCTTGATCATTTTAATTTTAAAAAAGGTAAAAGTCTTGAGAAAAAGGAGTGTTTTATATGAAAAGAATAAAGGGACATATAATTAAGGCAATACACAAACCTGACTGGATCCTGGTTCAAAAAGAACAGCTTGATACAACTGAGGAAATTAGAACATGCTCTGGGTATCAGATGCTACTATGGAATTCCCCATCATTCTCCTGGGTGTGGTAACAGTCATGGTTATGTAGGAGAATGTCTTTACTCTTAAGAGCTGTGTGCTGAAGTATTTAGCAGTAAGACGTCATAATACTGCAAATGGTTCAATTTTTTAAAAAATAGAGGCACAATAAAGTAAATATGGCAAAATGTCAACAGCCGCTCCATCTAAGTGGGGCACATTGACACATTAAATTGCCCAGGCGAGGGCAAAAGCATTCAAAAGCTCCCAGGGGCTTTTCTCTCGGTCTTTCCGGGAAGCGGCATCAATTAAGCTGCACCATCTCTTCGGCGTTCACAATCGTACACAACGGGCCACCCGCCTGCAGACACCACTGCCGAGTCCAAGGTCAGCCAGAAACCAGACTTAGAACACAGACAGTCCCCTCCTTACAATCACAGGCTACTACAGCTTCAAGTTATGTGTTTAACAAGCTTCCTAAGCATACCAGAGAGAAGGTGCTCAAAGAACTCAGTCTGCAATTACATCATGTCAATGCAATTGTGTGGACGAAATTTACACATACATAATTTGTCTCAGAGAAAGGCCTGGGAGGGCAGACATGAAACCATCAGAGACTCCTGTGACGGGGGCTGTGAAGTCTCAGGAGGGAAAGGATTTTCCTGTCTTGCATCTATCATTTGAGTATTTGATAAGTATTTTTTCATAAATTGTATTTAAAATTTGAAAAATAATTTTCAAGCTAATTCAGATGGCATCAAAAATCGATTTCACCAACTGCTATTTCCAAGCCACACCGAATTATTACTGCAGCAAGGTTGTTTTTTGGGTCTGTTGCTGGCTTTTTTCTATGCACACAAGACTGAAGGTCTAGCCGTGACAGGAGACCACAATGAGTCCTGACCGTGCCGAAGCTCCCATGGGATGCCAGGATGCCAGCCACTGCTCCACGACCCCATGCTTCATTGTACTTCACCCTCACGAGCATAGGCAATGTGAGCACTACCTCTGCAGAGGATACTGAGGCTCAGAGAGACAAAGACATGGGCTTAAGTCCACACGACTGACTGTAAATGACAGAACCAAGGTACACATTCCGGCTTTCTAATCCCAAAGCCAGAGTCTTCCCAACCCACCCCAACCCCATGTTCACAGGCCCGAGACCCCTCTCACCCCAGTACTGTGAAAGGCCCCAGTAAAGACCTGTAAAAGAACAAATGTGTTTCCTGTTCCTGAATTCCTATTCCTTCTGGCGAGACGCAGCAGTAAGACTGAACACAAGATCCACAGTGTTTGCACCAAAGAAAGTGTGCTCTCAACACTACCCTCTCTCCAACTAACGGAAACTTATCACTTCCACATTAGGAAAAATAAGCAAAACTTAGGAAGCATTAAGCATTAAATAGGAATTTCAGTCTTTATTGTTAAAAGGCATTGGGGATAAAGAATTTATACTTCTCAGAATAAATAAGCTGTTACCAGGATAATAGAAGACTAAAAAGGAAAGTGCAAATTAAACAACCATGCTGCCATTTCCCCTGTAGAAACTTCAGATCACTTCCTTCTTTCTCGTTCTTGGCATCATGTGGAAGTATGATATGTAATTAACCTGCTGCTTCTCTAAACCCCAACATTAATGGGGACAAATGGGGATTAGACATTTTATGGGATAATCTCCTGATAGGCCTGTTCTCCACCAAACGATCCCAGTCCCATACAAACATGACCTCTACCACCTTGACAAGCCAAAACTTCCAGAGTAGGTTCAGCTTTCAACTCGGTCACCAGCTGTATAATGTTTCCCTCTGCTCTGGCCACTGGAAAGCTCAATGTAAAGTTTGTAGCACACCTCTAGGAGTTACATGAGATTCTGTGAGTTGTATCTTGGGGCATCCACTTACCTCTGGGTTCATCTTGCTGTCCTTTGCCCAAATTTCCTCAACAATTTTTCTGTCATTCTACACATTAAAAATATATATATATATTTTAAAGGCCGGGTACGGTGGCTCACGCCTGTAATCCTAGCACTTTGGGAGGCCAAGGCAGGCGGATCACTTGAGGTCAGGAGTTCAAGACCAGCCTGGCCAACATGGTGAAACCCTGTCTCTACTAAAAATACAAAAATTAGCCAGAAATTGCTTGAACCCAGGAGGCAGAGGTTGCAGTGAGCCGAGATCGTGCCACTGCACTCCAGTCTGGGCAACAGAACAAGACTTTGTCTCAAAAAAAAAAAATTCTTTTAAGTAGACATGTACACAGAACAAAATACAAAAGGTACAAAAGTGTATACAGTGGAAAGTAGGTCTCCCTCCTATCTCCCATGTACCCAGTTTGTTCTCCTCTCCAAAGAAATTCCACTAATAGCTATTTTGTAAGTATCCTTCCAAATATGGTCTCTGCATTTATGAGGATGTGCGTGTATCTTTATCCACATAGAGCACACTATACAAATGGTAATCCATCTTGCTTTGTGAGGTTGGCGCAGTATTTCATTTAGGATTTCACCAATTCCCTGCCAAACATTTAGATAGCTTCCAATCACTTGTGCTGCGATCAATACCCTTATACAACTGTCATTTCACCTATATGCGTATTCATCTGTAGGAGAAATTAACAGAAGTGGAAATGCTGGGTCAAAAGAACCCTAAATGATTCACTAATTCATGTTAGTTTATTTTTTGAATTAACATACAGTTAGCTTTTTAGTGTATATAGTCCTATGACTTCTAAAATGTTGCCTTGTAGCCACCATTGTGACAATCAAGATATAAAACAGTTCTATCACTCTCAAAACCTCCTTTGTGTTAGCCCTTGGTAGTCACACCCTACCCCACCCCTGGCACTGTGAATCTGTTCTCCATCACTACAACTTTGTCTTTTCAAGTATGTGATACAAATGAAATCACAGCACGCAAGCTTTCGAGACTGACTTTTACCTTCAGATAATGCCCGAGGTTCACCCAAGGTATTAGGTGTGTTTATTACTGAGTCATATTTCGTTGTATAGAATGTACCACCATTCATCCATTCATTGAAAGGCATTTGGGTTGCTTCCATTTCTTGAAGATTATGAAAAGAGCTGCTATAAACATGTACAGATTTTTGTGCAAACATAAGTTTTCATTTCTCGATGGCAAATACCTAAGAGTGGGATTGCTGGGCTAATTCTAAGTATATGTTTCACCTATAAGAAACCTCCCAACTGGTTTTCCACAGTTGGGAAATGGCTGTACCATTGTGCATTCCCACGAGCAAGGTACCAGCTAGGACTTCCGATATAATGTTGAACAGGAATAGTAAGAGTGGACATCCTTGTCTTGTTTTCAATGTTAGGGAAAGGCCTTCAGTCTTTCTCCATTAAGCATGTTAGCTGTAGCTGTTTCCTGTAGATGCTCTTTATCAGGTGGGGGAAGTTCTCTTCCATTTCTTCTTTGCTGAGAGTTTTTGTGAGGAATGGACAATGAATTCTATCAAATGCTTTTGCTGCACCAACTGATAGGATCGTGTGGTTTTCTTTAAATTGGTAGTATGGTAGCTGACACTGATCGATTTTCAAACACTGACCCAGCCTTGTGTTCCTGGGCTAAATGTCACTTTGTCATGGTTATAACTTTTTAATGTATTATGGGATTCAATTTGTTAATACTGTGTTGAGAATTTTTTGTGTGTCTTCAAAAGGGATATTTGCCTGTAGTTTTTTTGGTACTGTATTCATCTGGTTTTGATATCAGGGTAATATTGGCCTTTAAAATGAGTGAGGAAGTACTCCCTCTTCTTCTCAAATTGGTGTTTTCTTTAAATGTTCAGTAGGATTCATCAGTGAAACCATCTAGTCCTGCTTTAATAAATTCCAGGATGATTCAGGTTATCTATTTCATCTTGGATGAATTTTGGTGATTTGCAATTTTCAAGGAAATGGACGGTTTCATCTAAGTTATCAAATTTATGTGGCTGGCGCAGTACCTCACACCTGTAATCCCAGCACTTTGGGAAGCTTAGGCAGGTGGATCACTGGAGGCCAGGAATTCTAGACCAGCCTGGCCAACATGGCAAAACCCTGTCTCTACTAAAAATACAAAAATTAGCTGGGCGTGGTGGTACATGCCTGTAATCCCAGCTACTCGGGTGGCTGAGGCATGAGAATCACTTGAACCCAGGAGGCAGAGGTTGCAGTGAGCTGAGGTCGCACCACCACACTCCAGCCTGAGCAACAGAGCAAGACTCTGTCTTTAAAAAAAAAAAAAAAAAAAAAGAGAGGTCGGGCGCGGTGGCTCACACCTGTAATCCCAGCACTTTGGGAGGCCAAGGTGGGTGGATCACAAGGTCAGGAGATCGAGACCATCCTGGCTAACATGGTGAAACCCCATCTCTGCTAAAAATACAAAAAATTAGCCGGGCATGGTGGCGGGCGCCTGTAGTCCCAGCTACTTGGGAGGCTGAGGCAGAAGAATGGCGTGCACCCGGTAGGCAGAGGTTGCAGTGAGCCAAGATCACACCACTGCACTCCAGCCTGGGTGGCAGAGCGAGACTCCGTCTCGAAAAGAAAAAAGACAAGTTATTTATAACATTCTATTGTCTTATTTTTGTGGAGTCTGTAGTGGTATCCCCTTTTTTCATTCCTTTTGCTAATTTTATTCTCTTTTTGTCAGTTTTGCTAGAGTTTAATCAATTTTGTTGATCATTTCAAAGCCCCGGCTTTCGGTCTATCATTTTTCTGTTTTTAATTATACGGATATCTGTTCTCACATTTATTACTTGCTTCCTTTTGCTTGCTTTGGGTTTATTTGCTCTGTTTATACTTTCTTAAGGTAGAAACTTTGATTACTGATCTGAGACCTTTTTTCTTTTCTATGTGAGCATTTTAATGCTATACGTTTCCCTCTAAGCACTGCAACCTACAAATTTTGGTATGTTGTGTTCTCGTTCGCTTCAAAATATTTTCTAATTTTCCTCGTGACTTCCTCATGGGCCCATGATTTAGAAGTATGCTACTTGTTTAATGTGCAAGTTTGGGGAGACAATTATTTTTCTGTCACTGTTTTCTAGTCTAATATCACTCTGGTCAGAACATATTTTGTATAATTTTAATCCTTTTGAAATTTTTAAGCTTCTTTTATATCCCAGAATATGGTCTGTCTTGGTGAATGTTCCATGTACATTTGAAAAAACTGTATTCTGCTCTTGCTGGAGGGTGCTGTGTTCTATAAATTGTGAATTAGATCAGGTTGGTTGATGGTGTACATTTCTATGTCCTGGCTGATTCTGTCTACAGTTCAATCAATTACTGTTTAGTGAGGACTGTTGACACTCCCATTATAAATGTGGACGTGTCCATTTGTTTCAGATCTAATAGACTTTGCTTCATGTATTTTGCAGCTCTGTTATGAAGTGCAAATACATTTAGAATCATTATGTCTTCATTAGGTAATGTCCCACTTTATCTCTGATAATTTTGTTCTGAAGTCTGCTTTTTATAATATTAATAGACCTATCTTAATTTTTATTATATTAATAGACTTATCTTAATTTTGATTAGTGTTTTCATGGTATATCTTTTTCTATCTTTTTATTTTAATCTACATATTCTATATTTGAAGTGAGTTTCTTGCAGACAACATATACATAGTTGGGTCTATGGTTTTGTGTTTTTTTGAGATAGGGTCTCACTCTGTCACTCAGGCTAGCATGCAGGGGTAAAATCAGTTCACTGTAACCTCAAACTCCTGGGCTCAAGCGATCCTCCTGCCTCAGTCTCTTGACCAGCTAGGACTACAGGTGTGTATCACCATGCCCAACTAAATTTTTTCAATAGAGACAGGGTCTCACTATGCTTATCAGGCTGGTCTGGAACTCCTGGCTTCAAGTAATCGTCTGCCTCGGCCTCCCAAAGTGCTAGGATTACAGGTGCAAGCCAACACACCCAGCCCATTTTTTTAACCCATTCTGACAATCTGTCAGAACTGAGTATTGAGACACACAACTGGTGTGTTCAGATCATTTACATTTAATGCAGTTGTTGATATGTTTGAATTTAGGTCTACCATCTCATTTGTTTTCTCTTTTTTTTTTTCTTCCTCCATGTCTTCTTTCCTGTCTTGATTCAAGCTTTTTGAACTTTTTTTCGAACTCCATTTTGGTTTCTCTATTATGTTTTTTGCCATCTCTTTGTATAGTTTAGTGGTTGGTCTAAGGATTACAATATACATATTAACTTTCCACAATCTACTTAGAATCAGTATTTTACTACTTCAAGTGGAATGCAGAAACTTTATCACCACACCTTGTCCCCTTTTGTATTTCGCTTGTCTTACATATTAACATCTACATACACTGCAAACGCCAGACATTATAATTTTTGCTTTCAAACATATTTTTAAATAGCTCATTAAGAAAACAGTCTACTGATTTGAAAACGTTCCCCAAATCAATCTCAATAGGAATAAGAACCCCATGCACATGTCATTTCATTTTCTAGATTCTTTTCATGATAATTTATTATGTGCCCTGATTTTTTTCTCCGGGATTTATAGTCCATTGGGGAACTCAACTATTTATTTAAAATTGTGTTTCCCAGGAAACGAGAGTTATGTATATTCAACTGTGGTTTTGTGAATGTCTTTATATTTATGGTGTTTTAACTCACCAACTTTGCATTATAATTATACGGCAAATTGTTTATTGCTCTTTCTACTCTAATCGTGTTATAGCACATTGTTACTGTATATTTAAAGGCAACATCTACTTGCTTTCAGTTAAAACAAAAGGAAAATAGTCTACTGTATTTATCCAGATCCTGACAATTTCT
This sequence comes from Pan paniscus, assembly GCF_029289425.2. Lineage (NCBI taxonomy): Eukaryota > Metazoa > Chordata > Mammalia > Primates > Hominidae > Pan > Pan paniscus. The sequence goes on along the minus strand of NC_073252.2, from coordinate 7,244,363 downwards.
GCTCCCCTTCTTTCCTGATGTTCCAAGTCTCCTCCTAGCATAAAGGCCCTTCTATCTGAACAACTTCTTTCAGCAAGTCTGCTGCTGGCAACAAATTCTTCGTTTTTCATCACCTGAGAATATCTTTATTTCACTTTCATTCCTGAAGGGCATTTTTGCTGGATACAGAATTTGGGTTGACAGTTCTTTTCGGCGCTCTAACAATATCGTTTTACTTTTTCTGGCCTCCACGGTTTCCGATGAGAAATTCAGTCAAATCGTTATTCCCCAATAAGTATGACATTGTTCTTCTCTGGTTGCTTATATGATTTTTTTGTCTTTATTTTCAGCAATTTGGTTATGATGTATCTGGACATGGACTTCTTACTTTTTAGAGTTTATTTTGTTTGGCGGCCACTGAATTTCCTGAATCTATAGGTTTCTATCTTTTGCTAAATGTGGGAGATATTCAGCCATCATTTACTCCAATAATTGTCTGCATCATATTGTTTCTCCTCTCCGTCTGACACTCCAGTGACAGTGTTATACTGTTTAGTACTGCCCCACATGTTCCTAAGGCTCTGTTCATTTTTTAAACTCATTTTTTTCTCTGTACTATGCAGACTGGATAATTTCTGTTTTTTGTTTTGTTTTGAGACAGAGTGCTCTGTCACCCAGAATGGAGTGCAGTGGCACGATCTCGGCTCACTGCAACCTCCGGCTCCTGGGTTCAAGTGATTCTCCTGTCTCAGCCTCCCAAGTGGCTGGGATTACAGGCACCTGCCACCACACCTGGTTAATTTTTGTATTTTTAGTAGAGATGGGGTTTCGCCACATTGGCCAGGCTGGTCTCGAACTCCTGAGCTCAGGTGATCCACCCGCCTCAGCCTCCCAAAGTGCTGGGATTACAGGTGTGAGCCACCACTCCCGGCCTGGATTGGATAATTTCTATTGATCTTAAAATTCACTCACTCTTTCCTCTACCATCTCCATTCTGCTATTGAGCCTGTCTGGTTAGTTTATTTCAGTTAGTGTATTTTACAGTTACAAAATTTCCACTTAATTCTTTTTATAGTTTCTTTTCCTTTACTGATACTTTCTATTTTCCCATCTCAGAAGTGTGCACCCTTACTTGTTGGAGCATTTTTATAATGACTGCTTTAAAGTCTATTGAATAATTCCAACATCTGTGTTATCTCGGCAGTGGTGTCTTGATTATTAAAAGATGATCCTGGCCAGGCGCAGTGGCTCACACCTGTAATCCCAGCACTTTGGGGAGGCTGAGGCAGGCAGATCACTTGAATCCAGGAGTTCAAGACCAGCCTGGGCAACATGGCAAAACCTTGTCTCTACAAAAAATATACAAAATTAGCCAGGTGTGGTGTCACGTGCCTGTAGTCCCAGTTACTCACGAGGCTGAGATGGGAGGATCGCTTGAGCCTGGGAGACAGATGTTGCAGTGAGCTGAGATGCGCCACTGCACTTCAGCCTGGGGGACAGAGCAAGACCCTATCTCAAAAACAAAAAACAGGCCGGGCGCGGCAGCTCATGCCTGTAATCCTAGCACTTTGGGAGGCCAAGATGGGTGGATCTCTTGAGGTCAGGAGTTCAAAACCAGCCTGGCCAACATAGTGAAACCCTGTCTCTACTAAAAATACAAACAAGTTAGCCAGGCATGGTGACTCAGGAGGCTGAGGCAGGAGAATCACTTGAACCCAGGAGGCGGAGGTTGCAGTAAGCCAAGATTGCGCCACTGCACTTCAGCCTGGGTGACAGAGTGAGACTCTGTCTCAAAATAAAATATAAATATAAATAAATAAAACTAAAAAATGGGGTTTCTTCATTCTAAGTGTTAGAGACCCATTCGCCAAGTCAGAAGTACAGAGCTTCTCCTGGTGCTCTCTGTCCACATTAAGACCTATTCCTGCATTTGGGTCTGCCTGAGTTCAGGCTGAGAAATATTGGAAGGGAAAAAAAAATTGGTAAACTCAGTACCAATTCAGTGGTACTTCAAATTCTGGTCTTCTTCCCCAACTCACCTGCCACTGTTTACTTTCCAGAATCTCAAGTAGCTGCTCCATGCTTTCTGTTCAGGTTTTATATCTGCATTCATTGGGTGACACCGGGTAGAATGTGCTTATTCCGTCTAACCTGGGACCGGGACCTGTTCACTTCTGTAAGCTCGTTCAAACCCATTTTGCAAAGGCATAAGGGATAATGAAAGTGAAGTTTTTTCTTATTATTTTAGAATTTGCCTGTAGGCCAGCAGCCACTTACTTCCACTGACCACCAAGACCTATCCTTGCTGCAATCTACAATGTTTTGAGACTTTTGGAGTACCCCAGACTTCTCAGAGGTGAGGAGAGAAAATGTCACTGTCCTGGATCTGCCTTCTTCTGGGATTCTTGCTTTAAAATCTAAGAGCTGACTTGAAATTCCAGAAGGCCGCCCAAGACATTCCAGGCTATACAAACGCAAACACAACAGGCCATGTACTCATTGGTGCTCACATGACAGTGTTTCATCCAGGACACTGAAACCTACAAGCCTATCCTCCCTGCAGCTATCTTTCCAACAATCAGCAGCACCCTCAGAGTCCAACCAGGACATTAACTTTCTGCTCAACCTCATTTCCAACAACGACGTCAATCCCTACAGCCTATGTACACAGTGTTATGTCGGAAAGAGTTACCGAGTCTGTTGTAAAGCATCCCCACGTATTTTCAGCCCTGAGCCTCTGACACCTGCTCAAATTACAAAGCATCACTTTTACTTTTTAAATGGTCATTTTTGGGCAGGAGGTAGGTCCCAACTGGAGACAGGGTGGCAGCCTGACCGCTGAAGCTTCGAGTCCAGCTGAGATGCCCCAGGGGTGTCCAAGAGAGAGAACACAGTCATGGGTTCTTAGTTTCTGTTTCTGATTGGGCCAGTAAAGCCCCTTCCTCATCCCTCTTTTCCGCTTCTAGATACAGAAAACAAAAACCATAGCTTCAGACTGCTAAAAGCCTCAACAAAGCAGAACAACAAAAAACTAAGGCGGGTTGGACAAGCTTGCCCTAGAGGGTGACAGTGGACAGGGAAGGGCCTTCCAGGCACTCTAACATTTAGAGGATGGGGAAGATGAGGCACCTAGCAAAGGAAACCGAAAAGGTGGGCGAACGGGCAGCCTGGAAGCCGAGGCAAGAAAGTCACTCAAGGAGCCGGGGTAATGCTGCTGATGGCCAAGGAAGACGAGGGCTGAGAACAGACGCTTGCATCTGGTGGCCGGCGGCTGACAGTCACTTGAAACAGGTGACTTCAGAGATAAGAATTGCTTATCACCGCAATTCTTCACAACATTGATCACAACTATAATTATATGTAGAGTTATTTGTTTAAATCTGTCTTTTCCTTGACCCATGGTAAATTCCAACGAAGGCAAGGGCCACAGAAGTCTTGCCCTTCACTGTAATCTCAGGATGGATCTACTCAGAGGCTCAAATCTGTGAAACAAACAAAAGGGCCATGGAATCCAAGAAAGAAGGTTCCCCTTTACTCACAAGGCAAAGGACTGCACTTCCGAGGCAGTGTCACCATCCATGCTGCCCTGGCCAGAGTCCAGCTCATACAAAGCCAGCAACCAGAGGCCTGAAGGCAGCTCTCTCCAAATACATGCTCCCATCTTTATCCACAAGAACTTCTCCGGTTCACCAGCAGTTACTGAAATTTGCCTGGCCGGTGGGCTTTGGGCCCTTTATTTAACCTGCTGTGGCAAAGATGGCTATTTTCCTTCCAATAGCTAACATTCTCTTCCTGCATACCAATAGTTCTTAAATTTTGGCATGCATTAGAATGACCTGTAGCTTCTGTTAAAACAAAACTTGTTGGGCCCCAGCCCCAGAACTTGGTTTGATGTGTCTGGAGTAAGGCCCGAGAACATGCATTTCTAGCAAATGCCCGGGTGATGCTGATGTGACTACTCCGGGGACCGCAACTGGACAGCCACTGTTGTATTGTTATTCTCCTACCCGTGGTCATTTTTGTTTCCCCTGTTAAGAAAATCGCTCTCAAACTACCATCGAGGTTAACAAAAAATATGACTTAATTTTCAAAATGTTTATGCAATTTGAAAAGATAACTAAAAGTTAACATTTCAATATTTCCCCAAAATAGTAATATATAAGGCCCAAGCCAAAAGAATGCAGCCCAGTTAGAATAAAATCTGTTGTACTGGGCAAATGTCCTGGGCAAACCACATATGGGATCAACACCACAAATCGGACCTATTGATTAAAAGTCAAGACATCCATTCCTTGACTAATAACGCTGGGCGACTCACTGTGTTCAACCCTGGGCAAAAATACACCACATGCGCATTATCCCTTAGTGTAGAACAATTAAGCAAGTAGATGTCATAATGCCTGTTTAGCAGATGAGGAAACTGAGAAGTAGTCATTGGCTCAATAGAGACAAAAAGTGGTGAAGCCAGAAACCAAACCCAAGCCTGCAAGTCCAAAGCTCCTGGCCAGTGTGCACACCTGACCCCAGCTCAGCCACAGGCTCCTTGAGGCAGGTCCAAAGCTCCTGGCCAGTGTGAACACCTGACCCCAGCTCAGCCACAGGCTCCTTGAGGCAGGTCCAAAGCTCCTGGCCAGTGTGAACACCTGACCCCAGCTCAGCCACAGGCTCCTTGAGGCAGGTCCAAAGCTCCTGGCCAGTGTGCACACCTGACCCCAGCTCAGCCACAGGCTCCTTGAGGCAGGTCCAAAGCTCCTGGCCAGTGTGAACACCTGACCCCAGTTCAACCACAGGCTCCTTGAGGCAGGTCCAAAGCTCCTGGCCAGTGTGCACACCTGACCCCAGCTCAACCACAGGCTCCTTGAGGCAGGTCCAAAGCTCCTGGCCAGTGTGCACACCTGACCCCAGCTCAACCACAGGCTCCTTGAGGCAGGTCCAAAGCTCCTGGCCAGTGTGCACACCTGACCCCAGCTCAACCACAGGCTCCTTGAGGCAGGTCCAAAGCTCCTGGCCAGTGTGCACACCTGACCCCAGCTCAACCACGGGCTCCTTGAGGCAGGTCCAAAGCTCCTGGCCAGTGTGCATACCTGACCCCAGCTCAGCCACGGGCTCCTTGAGGCAGGTCCAAAGCTCCTGGCCAGTGTGAACACCTGACCCCAGCTCAACCACAGGCTCCTTGAAGCAGGTCCAAAGCTCCTGGCCAGTGTGAACACCTGACCCCAGCTCAGCCACAGGCTCCTTGAGGTAGGTCAACCCAACTGCTCTTGGGCTCCCAGTGCACAGCACAAGACCTGGCCTCAACATGGCTCAGTACTTGTTGGCCAAGCAGATGAAGAACGCACTGAAGAGCTCAGGCTCATTCTCTTGCACTGTGTTCCGTTGTTCCATTTCCTGTTGTTCAAGGTTGACTTGTCATAAGAAAGAAACAACGGTAACAGCAAATACTTTCTATGTTCACTACTATTCTGAGTGCGTGTGTGTATTCACCCGTTTAATCCTCACCACCATGGAGGCAGGTGCTACTGTTCTCCATACTGTAGAGATGAGGAAAATGAGGCTCAGAAAGGTTAAATAACTTGCCCAAAGTCACACAACCAAACCGTAGCAGAGCTGGGATACAAACCCTGGTAGTCTAACTCCAAAGTCCAAGTTCTTATGTCACCACGTGATGTTGCTCTCTCAAGTAATAAGAAAACTTCCAGAGAAGGAAAAGGAATTTCCTCAACACTTTCTCTAGGCTTCGGCCCTGACTGGAGTTATTGTCACCATCCTGATCACAAGTCTAGGCTGTCACGGCCCCAGCACCTGCCTCTCTCAAGTGCAGGCTGTGTGAGCCGATGCCTATGACAGCAGCCAGCCCCAGCCAGCAGCGCAGAGGCCTCCCCACAGTGCTGAGTCCCTGACCCTGAGCCCCTCCCAGGCTTCACCAAGTCCCTTGGGTTGGGAGATGAGCGATGAGAGGGCCAGAGACAAGCAAGCAGGTCCCGGGCAGGATTGAATGACTCGCGCAGGTAAGTTACATTCTTTATTATTGATGACGGAAGCAGATGGTCCTCCTCTTGGCAATACTGTGTTACCGCATAATGAACTGGCCTAGTCATTTCAGTTCACAGAAAGAAAATATCCTCTAAGGTCAAGAACATAATCCATGCTCCCCTCAAAAAAAAAACAGGGTCGGGCCAGGCATGGTGGCTCATGCCTGTAATCCCAGCACTTTGGGAGGCCGAGGCAGGTGGATCACAAGGTCAGGAGACTGAGACCATCCTGGCTAACATGTTGAAACCCCGTCTCTACTAAAAATACAAAAAGTTAGCCAGGCGCGGTGGTGGGCACCTGTAGTCCCAGCCACTGGGGAGGCTGAGGCAGGAGAATGACATGAACCCGGGAGGCGGAGCGTGCAGTGAGCCAAGATCGCACCACTGCACTCCAGCCTGGGCGACAGAGTGAGACTCCGTCTCAAAAAAAAGAAAAAAAAAACAGGGTCTTAAAAAGACAAACAAGTTCAAACATTATGTAAGTGATATTAAGTGCCATGGGAAGATCTATTTCTTTTTAATGTAATTGTTGCTTTTTTAAAGTGATTTCTTTAAAAACTTTATAGCAGCTTGGTTATTTAATTTCCTAAGAAATTTATAGCTAAGCTTTGCATACAAACTCATCATACTTTAATTGTATGCTATTTTAATAAGCCTACACAATAAGTGATTCAAATTCAAAATGTAACAATCAACAAAAATGAATTCCAACACTGATTTACTTAGTGAGTCCCCTGGGTCCAGATGATTACAGCAGAGAATGGCAGACAACACTCAAACCAAATTTAACCTGCCGACGCGTGAAGAATGTGGCATGTGGAAACCCACTTTGTTGCCCAGAAGCCTCAACACTGCGCTCCCGCCTCACCCCCAACAAACCACTCCCTACACCTAACAGGTCACCCAGCAAGTCAATCCCATCCATTTAGCACTTAAAGGGGCATCCTCTGTAACCCCACGACGCAGCACTGGGCCAGACCCCACTTTCTCTTGCCTGGGCTGGTCCAAGAGCCATATTCTTGCCAGGGTGATGCCATCACTCCTTACCTAAGTAAAACACTCAGAGGCTCTGCAAAGCCTTGGGGTTGGAGGCAGGCTACCGGGTGCAGCGCACAGGCCCCATGGTCAGCCTCCTCCGAGCAGTCAGCCTCCTCCCGGCGGTCAGCCTCCTCCCGGCGGTCAGCCTCCTCCGAGCGGTCAGCCTCCTCCCGGCGGTCAGCCTCCTCCGGGCGGTCAGCCTCCTCCCGGCGGTCAGCCTCCTCCCGGCGGTCAGCCTCCTCCGGGCGGTCAGCCTCCTCCCGGCGGTCAGCCTCCTCCCGGCGGGCAGCCTCCTCCGGGCGGTCAGCCTCCTCCCGGCGGTCAGCCTCCTCCCGGCGGTCAGCCTCCTCCGGGCGGTCAGCCTCCTCCCGGCGGTCAGCCTCCTCCCGGCGGTCAGCCTCCTCCGGGCGGTCAGCCTCCTCCCGGCGGTCAGCCTCCTCCGGGCGGTCAGCCTCCTCCGGGCGGTCATCCTCCTCCCGGCGGTCATCCTCCTCCCGGCGGTCAGCCTCCTCCCGGCGGTCAGCCTCCTCCGGGCGGTCAGCCTCCTCCGGGCGGTCAGCCTCCTCCCGGCGGTCAGCCTCCTCCCGGCGGTCAGCCTCCTCCCGGCGGTCAGCCTCCTGGGCTCAGCTGCACATTGTCCTTAGCTCATGCTGTCCCCACTACCTGCCTGGCCCTGCCTGCAAAAGGGGTCCTGGCACCCCACTGTCTGGGACCGGTTTCCAGCTGTGCTACTTACTAGCAATGTGACCCTGCACATCAAGTCACACAGCCTCTGTGTCTCAGTGCTGCTTTGGTAAACTGAGTTTAATAATACTATCTTCTTCACAAGGTTGTTGCGAGTTTTAAAGGAACTAGAAACACGAGTGCTGAGTCCGTTAGAACTAGCACACAGTAATCACTCAGTACATGATCCCCATAGCAATTAATTTCCTGTCACACCTTTAACCTCAGTTGTCTGTGCCACCCCACTCCTCCTGCGCCTGCCCTGGAATCATTTCCATGGGGACACTGTTGGGCACGGGTACTGTGTCCCTTCCAACTCCGGTGCCAAGCATGAGGCCTGGCGCTTAGTGGAGCCTCAAGAGTGTCTACTGAGCAAATGTCAATGAATATAAAACTGAGGCTGGAGGAGCGAGGGTGCTGGGGGCAATGTCGCGACACTTGGGGCAGACAGCAGACTCTTAGGATGCCGAGCCGGCTGAGACCCACAGCCTAAGAGAAGCTGCAGGCAGCGACGGTCACAGCTACCTGGGCCGTGGACTTGCTGTGTCCGTGCACAAGCAAGCCTCCAGCAGTGGCATCTCTCCCACCGTAAGGAGCAAGGCAGCCCAGTGGTGAGGACATGCAGGCCTGGCATGAACCCCATCCCCACCCCAAAAGTAGGCAGCCTCAGGGTGAGCAAGGGAGAGGCATCCCAGCAGAGCCGGGGAAGGTCGGCCCTCGCCTTCCTGTCCCAGAGTAGCACAGGAAGGATGTGAGCTCCAAGAAACCCACGGGAGAAAGCTTTAATATCAAACAATACAAATTGGATGATAAACACATTTGCAACTATTACTAAAACTGATTAAATACAGTTATAAACATCTAGAGCCCAGCTCTGTCTAAATACCATTATAAACATCTAAAGCCGACCTCTGTCAAATGGACTTTCCTATGTGCATGTTACAAGCTGTAAGAAATGAAGGTTAAATTCATCCACATTGTGAATACAGACTTAAATCTGAGGAACGTGGTATGCAGATAATACAAAGCGATTTCCAGTTTCAGACTCAATATGGTCATTTTTGCAAGGTTCATGAATATATGCTAAACACATCCAACAGCCTATTTCTGTGATTTTGTATCTTGTGTACCTTCTGTATTCTCTTTGAATCCTTCTGGGCATTCTCTCGGAGTGGCGCTTTCCCAAATAACTTCCATCCCAAGTCATTGTGTTTGTCAAGCCTTGCACTTTGTTTTCTAGCAAGCAAGTTCCTATAGGAAGAAAATAACAAGGTTAGGGCATTTCTGGGTAATTCAAGAAACACCAGAACAGCAGAACCACTCTAATAAAAACAAGTCAACTTTCCTCTGAGAACCACGTACTTTAATTCTTCAGACTTGATTTTCATACAGACACAGAATTACGCGGCAAGAGAAAGACCTTAAGCCAGAAATAAACTTTTTGTTGGCCAGGCGCAGTGGCTCACGCCTGTAATCCCAGCACTTTGGGAGGCCGAGGTGGGCAGATCACGAGGTCAGGAGATCGAGACCATCCTGGTTAACATGGTGAAACCCCGTCTCTACTAAAAATACAAAAAATTAGCCCAGCATGGTGGCAGGCACCTGTAGTCCCAGCTACTCGGGAGGCTGAGGCAGGAGAATGACATGAACCTGGGAGGCGGAGCTTGCAGTGAGCCGAGATCGTGCCACTGCACTCCAGCCTAGGCGACAGAGCAAGACTCCGTCTCAAAATCAACCACACAAACAAAAAACCTTTTTGTTATTCAACTAATTCTATAATTTAGAGTAAGAAAATGTGTTATGTCATAACAAAGGGTATCAGAAAAAGTAAGCTTTGAAGTCAGACTAAACTGAATTGAAACTCTGGCTCAACCATTCATTAGCCACATGACACTGGACCAGTATATTAACCTCTCTGAGCCTCAGTTTCCTACATTTAACAAGGGCACACTGCCCCATGTTCTACAAGGTTGTTATACAAATTAAAATTTCAAGTACACAATTAGTGTTAAAGAGTAACAGCTGCTTTAGTACGTAACCCCTAGCTTAAGTTATGTACAAGGTAAATCTGTATTACCTATTTATAATGAGTATTCACATATCATAAAAAGAAAGTTACTCATGAGATGATCACAAGGTCTTCTCTCCAAAGAACATGTAAACAAAAGTTCCAAATAACACAAATAAATCCCAACTAGTAGTATTAACACAAAATAAAATTTTGGAATGCACTGTATCAATGCATTCATCAAAAACAAATGGCTTCCAGGACTTACTAGAAAGTACAAGATGAGCCTGCAGCATCTTGCTGGACTAGAAAGAAAGTTCTCAAAGAAATACTGGGACGTGTCTAAAAGAAACAGTAGCCAGCCTGAATAGGCTCCCACTGAC